>NC_091261.1:13675714-13980357 GCF_042477335.2 Ovis canadensis
CCCATGGACTGCAGTACTCCAGGCCTCTCTGTCCCTATGCATCTCCCAAAGTTTGCCCAAGTTCATGTCTGTTGCATTGGTGATGCCATCCAGCCTTCTCATCCTTTCATGCTCTCTTCTCCTCCTGCCCTTAATCTTTCCCAGCTTCAGGGACTTTTCCAATGAGTCAGCTATTCACATCAAATGACCAAGATACTGGAGTTTCAGCATCAGTCCTTCCAATGAGTATTCAGGGTTGATTTCCCTTAAGATTGATGGGTTTGATCTCCTTGCTGTCCAAGGACTCTTCAGGAGTCTTCTCCAGCACCATAGTTCAAAGGCATCAATTTTTGGTGCTCCACCTTCTTCGCAGTCCAGCTCTCACAACCATATGTGACCACTGGGAAGACCATTGCCTTGACTATATGGACTTTTGTCAGTAGAATAGTGTCTAACATGTTTAAATGTGTTAAACCTATCTCTAGGTTTGTCATAGACCTGCTAAGAAACAAATGGCTTCTGATTTCATGGCTTCAGTCCTAGCTGCAGTGATTTTAGAGCCTAAGAAGAGGAAATCTGTCACTACTTCCACCTTTTCCCCCTCTTTGCCATGAAGTAATGAGGCCAGATACCATGATCTTAGGTTTTTTTGTTTTTTGTTTTTAAATATTTAGTTTTAAGCCAGCTCTGGAGGAGGGAATGGCAAACTACCCCAGTATACTTGCCATGAGAACCTCATGAACTGTATAAAAGGACAAATGAGTTTAGATAAATGGATAGTAACATGGGGTCGCAAAGAGTGAATGAACTGAGCTGATAGTAACATGTATCCACCATTATTATATCATACAGAGTAGATTCTCTGCCTAAAAAACATACTTTTCCTACCCATACATTTCTCCATACTCCCTGCCCAAACCCAGGCAACCACTGAGCTTGTTACTGTCTCTATAGTTTTGTGTTTTATAATATGTCATATAGTTGGAATCATATAGTATGATTCCATATATAGCCTTCCATATATTCCCCATATAGTCTTTTCAAATTAGCTTCTTTTACTTAGTGATATGCATATAATATTCCTCCATGTCTATTGGTTGCTTGAGAGCTCATTTCTTTTCAGCATTAAATAGTATTCCATTGTCTAGATATTGCAGTTTATAAACCCATCTACTGAAGGATATCATGGTTGTTTTGAAGTTTTGGCCTTTATGAATAAATTTCTGTAAGGACCAGAGTACAAGTTTTTATGTAGACAGAAATTTCCAACTCCTTTGGGTAAATTTCAAGGAGTATGATTCCTAGATCTTATGGTAAGACTATATTTAGTTTTGTAAGAAAGTGCCAAACTGTCTTCCAAAGTGGTTGTACCATTTTGCTTTTCCACCAGCAATCAATGAATGAGAATTCCTGTTGCTCCATATCTTTGCCAGCATATGATGTTGTCAGTGTTCCAAGTTTTAGCCATTCTAATAGATATATGGTTGTATGTCATTTTAGTTTGCATTTCTATGATGAAATATGATGTGAATATCTTCATATGCTTACTTTCCACCTGTATATCTTCTTTTGTGAGTGTTTTTAAAGGTTTTTTGTTGATTTTTAAGCAGGTTGTTTGTTATTATTGAGTTTAAGAGTTCTTTGTATATTCTCAATAATAGGCCTTTATCAGATATGTCTTTTGCAAAAAATATTCTCCCAGTCTATGTCTAGTCTTTTCTTTCTCTTGGTAGTATCTTTTGCTGAGTAGAAAAATTTAATTTTAATAAAGGCCAGCATTTTAATTCCATCTTTCTGAGATCCTGCCTTTGGTGTTGTATCTAAAAAGTTGTCATCAAACTCAGAGTCAACTAAATTTTCTCCAGCGTCTAGGAGTTTTGTGTTTCAGCATTTTGAATTCAGGTCCATGACCCATGTTGACTTAATTTTTTTAAAGGCATAAGGTCCTTGTACAGATTCTTTCTTTTCTTTTCTTTTCTTTTTTTTTCTTTTTTTTTTTTTTTTTGCATGTGGAAGCCCAGTGTCCCTCCACCGTTTGTTGAAAAGACTATCCATTGTATTGCCTTTGCTTTTTTGCCAAAAATCAGTTGACTATATTTACATATGTCTATTTTGGGGGCTCTGTATTCTGTTGCACTGATCTATTTGTCTTATCCTTTCATCATGATTTCTGTAGCTTTATAGTCTTGAAGTCAAGTAGTCCTATTCATCCAACTTTGTTCTTTTCCTGAGGGTTAATATTTTTTTTAACTATATTTCTGCTCTTTTCTATATTGCCTGTCTGTGGATAAGACTTTCCACCAATTCTGTGAGAGGCATTCACTTATTTTGGACTCATTAGGATAGTTATAGCAGAAATGCAAACAAAGAATATTCTGCCTCTGACAAGCAGAATAGGTGGTCCTCGCTATAAACAGAGATTTCTCCTGAGGAAATCTGCCACATGGAAAGAAGGGAAAGCCTGTTCCTTCATGCTGTTGGAGGGTGCAGGAAGGGATAGAAGAAAATATGTAGGAAACAAGTGGCGAGCTATGATCATCCTGACCCTCTTCCCCAAAGCTTTCAACCTTGGGAAGGCCAGTGAGACAGCCTAAAGGAAAAGCTAAAAGCAGAGGACACTTTGGAACTCTGGGAGCATATGCTTCATGGGATAACATTTTCCTAACACAGGTGAGTAGAAGCAGATTTAAATGGGTAACATGTTTAGGTCAAGAGAAAGCATAAGCAAATGTTCCATTCTTGTTTGCCTCTTGCAAGGCCCAAAAGACCTCCCATGGTCCCAACAATCCCAGATGCAGATTAATGCAGAGTAGAGGCCAACACGCTTGTCATGAGGACCATGGCTACCAGTGATGAGGTGAGCCCCTTCCCAAGTCTGTTGGGTAGATAGCCAAAACACAGGGTTACATAGCATGCCAGGTACCAAAAACTGCATCATCAAAAGCAGCTTCAGTGGGGCCAGGCCAGCAGGGTAGAGTTCTGAGCCTGAACGTGTTGACATGAAAGACCAGATTCATTGCCTGGAGACAAATTCTAGGAGCTGGTGGACAGCGCACATAGGCCCCACCTCATCACTGCAAGCCTCCTCCAACTGGTGTCATCTTCAGAGCAGCAGCAGTGAAAGAGGAGGAACCTTCAAAGACTGGGCATGAATCTAGAGCCTCTAACTTCCTTGAGAGCACTGCTTCACGAGAATAGCCTGAGAAGACATGAATATCATGTCAATCATGGTGCTCCTAAGGAATATTACACCAATCATGAGAAAGTACAGAAATGATTTTTTTTCCTTTGCACATCAAAGTTGTGCTGTGTAAAACTAACTTTGCTTCATTTGCTTTAAATTCTTAAAGAATACTCATGTCTATTCTCAAGGATGCCAGATAAATGGTGACTGTGTACACAATGTTATGCACCAAATACTCATTTTTTTAAATGTATAGGAAACAAGTGGTCAGCCTTGTAAACACCCTTGAACATCCCTTTCATCTCTTCTCTTACAAGACAGTTTTGATGATCAAATAAGCACCTCATAATCTATAAAACATTTTACTTTCATTATTACTAACAGTTATCACAGAGATGAAAATATAACCAGGAGTACTTTGGAGAAGCTTCCCTTTTATGGAAGGCAGAACCAGGAAAGAGCTTGCTCCTAGTAGGTGTTCACCAAATATTTGTTGAAATAATTTCACCATGTAACTGCTATACTTCTAAAAAGACAAAAAGTTTATGCCTGAATGAGAATAAAACCAGGCCCCCCCCCCAAAAAAAATAGATGAGGAAGATACTTAGTTTTAGGCCAGGTAAGTGGCCCACATAGAGGCTTATGGACTCATGAGCTTGTGGTAACCTTACCACAAGGAGCACCTGGACAGAGGCTTTTGTCCAATGATGAGCTAGACCAGAGAGATATTGATGGCCTTTCAGTTGTCAAAGGAGTAACAAAACAAGCTTCCATATTGTAGAAAGCTCACTTTGAAGGTCTTGTGAAGAAGACTGGTTTGAGAAAAAGAGGTGAGTTAGGAGGATATTGTGGTCATCCACGTGGTAAATGACCCAAGTAAAACTGCAGTGGTAGGCGAAAATTGTTCTTCCCTCGTGGCTCAGATCATAGAGAATCTGTCTGAAATGCAGGAGACATGGGTTCAATGCCTGGGTCAGGAAGATTCCCAGGAGAAGGGAATGGCAAGCTGTAGTCCATGGGGTTGCAAAGAGTTGGACATGACTGAGCAACTAACACACAAGTAACAGGGGAAGATAAGAAGGAATGTGGTCCCCAGTGTTTTTTAAGACAGCTTCACTGGGACTTGCTAACTATTTAGACCTAAGGTTGTCAATCCTGGCTGCACATATAGTTACCTGGGAAGCTTTTAAAATTTACTGATGCCTGGACATCCACCTTCCCCCTAAGCTTTGAAGGTAGACCAGACATTGTGAATCAGCAGAAACTCCCATTTATTATGTGTGCAAGTCAAGGGTGGGGGTAGATAGTGGGCTGAGAAGAAATCCAAAGTAATGCCAGTATTTTACAGGAGTTGGAGATGTACTATGTCTACAAAAGAGATTGAGATGGATTCCCAGGGCACTCCTGGGAGGGTGGTGTTAGAGAAACAGGAAAGTGACACATTAAAGAAGCAGGGAGTGGTCAACATTATTAAATTTATAGCTGAGGGACGATAAGGACAGAAAAGTGGAGATTATCTCAGTCAGAGATGTATCCCCAAAGCAGAAGTGAGTGAAGCAGAAGGGTGTGGGGGGCTACCACACTCTGGGAGAGGGGCTACAGTGCTCATAGAGCCTTCCACGGTGGGATTGGGAAGAATGTTGCCTGACATGTTCTGAGGATGCTGTCTTGGCATAAGGAGATAAGAACATGGTAGAAAGGAAGACATATCTGAAAAGATAAGTCTGTACATCAAGTATAAAGGATAAGATAATAAGAGAATGATACAATTAACAAATAAGTGCTGGGAGAGTCCAGAAAGGAAGTTCTGAGGAGTATGTTTGAAACTCTGTTGAAATTGTTCAGGACATGGCCAAGAATAAAGACCAGGAATGGAGACCTCTTAAGTGAACCAGAGTTGGCTGTGGCTGTTTACAAGAATCATGTGCAGCCAAACAGAATTTAGCAGCTTCAGACAGTGCCGGGGTCCCGCCCCAGTGGATCCAGGGAATTCGAAGGGTGGATGGTGTTGGCATGAGAAAGACTTGTTTATTTATTAATATAAGATTAGATTAGGAAACAATAGTGTAGTAGGAAAATTAAGTGGAGGAAGAGGGCTGAATAGCTTGGATTACGCGGAAGACCAATAAAATTCCAGACAAGGAATTTGCACCATCTACGTTGGGCCACCTGTGCTCGCTTGAATATCTAAGGGTGCCTCGCCGTAGGCTCCCTTTCACGTGAGTCTTAACAGCTAGGGCAAGTAAGTAGACTTGGCGAGCCTCCGTGCCCCAGGTGGAAATTCAGCCTGAAATTAGAGTGAAGAGGAGAGGAAAGAGAGAGAGACATGGAGGAAACCAGTCCAGCAACTAGCTCCATCCTCTATTGTTCAGAAGGCCTTTTATACTTTTGATAAAACATGAAGATCAATGGATAACACAAAGTTATGCAGCGTTAGCAGTCCAGACTCTTATCAAAACCAGGCTTTTCTCTCTGCATACCTAATTGTATACACAAGTCTTAGGTAATTTACATCATCTTCCAGCCAAAAGGGCCAATTAACATTTTACAGCCTTTTTTCTGATAAGGGTTTGTCAACCAGAAGACTTATTTGTGTTGATCTTCCCAAGGTCTAGTGCCACTCTCAGAAAGCACTAAATAAAGTTACATTCTTACACAGCAAAGATACAGCAACTTATAACAAGTAGAGGGAGTACAGTGATTTACAGCAAAAGAGAAGCAATTAACTCAAAAGTCTAGTGTTGCTAATATCAAAACTACTATGTATCTTTTTCTATATCCTGCTTACATTGAGTAACATCCTTCCAGGTGCCTAAAAGATAAAGAATATGGAGGTCTGGCAGCAGTCATTGAGTCAACAGTGAAAACCCTCTACCAATATAATTTTTAAATCTTTAGAAAAGGCTCTGTATCTTAAGATGCTTTTAAGCTTTGTGCCTCTCATGGTTGGGGGGTTGTAAACAATTCACAAGCTGTAAGAGGTCTGGGGAACCTGTTAGGCAAGCTAGAGAGCAATCAGAGGGGGTTTTAACTGAAACATCCCTTTCAAATGCAGAAGGCTAAAGCTCTGATTTGACTTTTCCCAGAGAATATCAGAAGAGTGGAAAAGCAGGCAGATTCTTATTTTTTTGCGGGGTGGATGCTCAGGAAATTCCAGGGGGAAAACCTGAGGTCTGATTAGCCTTGCCATCAGAGCTCTTGCTGCATGACCTTGTCACGGGTGGAATTCCTCACTCTGGCTCCCGGCAAGACAGGACTGAGAACTTTGGAGAGCACTGAAAGCTGAGCGCCGAAGAATTGATGCTTTTGAACTGTGGTGTTGGAGAAGACTCTTGAGAGTCCCTTGGGCTGCAAGGAGATCCAACCAGTCCATCCTAAAGGAGATCAGTCCTGTGTGTTCATCGGAAGGACTAATGCTGAAGCTGAAACTCCAATACTTTGGCCACCTCATGCGAAGAGTTGACTCATTGGAAAAGACCCTGATGCTGGGAGGGATTGGGGGCAGAAGAAGGGGATGACAGAAGATGAGATGGCTGGATGGCATCACCGACTCGATGGACATGAGTTTGGGTAAACTCTGGGAGTTGGTGATGGACAGGGAGGCGTGGCATGCTGCAATTCATGGAGTCGCAAAGAGTTGGACATGACTGAGCAACTGAACTGAACTGAACTGAACTGACTGAACTTGCTAGAACTTAATATTTTTAGAAGGCAGAGTATAGAGAAATGTAAAGTGGAGATTTTTCACAAAGCTTGGCCATAAAGGGGCAGAAGTAATGTCGCAATATCTTGAAGAATGGTGAGGATCAGAGGGCTACTATGTTTTGTTTTTGAAAGCTGAAAAGAGATTTAGACATTGGTGATTTATAGCACTTTAAAGTTTACAAAGAATTTTCATTTATATGTAAGTCAAAAACAGAACATAACATTTAGAAATATCAGGATTTCATTTCTTTTAGGTTTTAACTAGCATCTATTGTTTGTCAGGAGAATCCTGATGTTTTCAGATTATTTTGAGGATAACAATATTGTCTTCCTAAAGAGCTGCTGTGACAATCAAATAGACTCATTAAAATTGTGTATTATAGTACTCATTATGTGCCGCTAAAAACATCGTGAAAGTTGTTCCTTATAATCTAATTGAAACATACTTTCAACATTTTCCTTGTTTCTTAATGGAAAATGTGCTGAATATTTCATAACTGAGGTTAGTCACTCATACAGAAAAATTGTGCAACCTTTCTTTCTGGATGTGCAGGCTCTAGGTTCTGGCTGGCTCTCAGATTCTAGGAGCTGAACAGAGAATAAGAACAAGTCTTAAAAGTGCAGAGACTATTTGCAACAGTCAGGACATAGAAGCAACCTAGATGTCCATCTGCAGATGTATGGATAAAGAAATTGTGGTACATATGCAGCTGTTCAGACTCTTTCTCACCCCATGGACCATAGCCCACCAGGCTCCTCTCTCCATGGGATTCTCCTGGCAAGAATACTGGAGTGGCATGCCATTTCTTCCTCCAGGTGGCCTTCCCCACCCAGGGATCGAACCCATGTCTCCTTCTTTGGCCAGTGGATCACTAGCACCACCTGGGAAGCCTGTGTGTGTATATACGTATACACTCACCCATGAAAAGGAATGAGTTGAATTTGAATCAAATGAGGTGGATGAACCTAGAGCCTGTTACACAGTGAAGTGAATTAGAGAAGAACAAACACTGTATTCACATGTTAATGCATATATATGGAATCAAAAAATGGCACTGATGAATCTACATGCAGGGTAGGAACAGAGACATGCGTTTAGAGAACCGACTTGTGGACGCAGTAGGGGAAGGAGAGGGTGAAACGGCTTGAGAGAGTAGCATTAGCATGTATGCACTACTATGTATGAAACAGGTGGCTGGCAGGAAGCAGCTGCATAGTGCAGGGAACTATGATCAGTGCTCTGAGATGACTTAGAGGGCTGGGGTCAGGGGGAGGGAGGGAGGCTCAAATGTACACTTACGGCTGATTCAGTCAGTCTCTCCCATCAGGAAGCTTCCATAGCCTCTTATCCTTCCATCAGAGGGCAGACAGAAAACCACAATCACAGAAAACTAAACCATCCGATAACCTGGACCACAGCCTTGTCT
Source organism: Ovis canadensis (assembly GCF_042477335.2). NCBI lineage: Eukaryota > Metazoa > Chordata > Mammalia > Artiodactyla > Bovidae > Ovis > Ovis canadensis. The sequence goes on from NC_091261.1 coordinate 13,684,010, forward strand.
AACTTAATGAAACTATAAGCCATGCCATGTAGGGCCACCCAAGACAGATGGATCATGCTGGCGAGTTCTGACAAAATGTGGTCACTGGAGAAGGGAATGGCAAAGCACTTCAGTATTCTTGCCTTGAGAACTCCATGAACACTATGAACAGGCAAAAAGATAGGACACTGAAAGATGAGATCCCCAGGTCGGTAGGTACCCAATATGCTACGGGAGATCAGTGGAGAAATAACTCCAGAAAGAATGATGAAATGGAGCCAAAGCAAAAAAAAAAAAAAGAAAGAAAGAAACAAAGAAACAACACCCAGATGTGGATATTCCTGGTGATGGAAGTAAAGCCTGATGCTGTAAAGAGCAATATTGCATAGGAACCTGGAATGTTAGTTCCATGAATCAAGGCAAATTGAAAGTGGTCAAACAGGAGATGACAAGAGGGAACATGGACATTTTAGGAATCAGTGAACTAAAATGGACTGGAATGGATGAATTTAACTCAGATGACCATTATACCTACTACTGTGGGCAAGAATCAATTAGAAGAAATGGAGTAGCCATCACAGTCAACAGAATAATCCAAAATGCAGTACTTGGATGCAATCTCAAAAACCACAGAATGGTCTCTGTTCTTTTCCAAAGCAAATCATTCAGTATCACAGTAATCCAAGTCTATGCCCTGACCAGTAATGCTGAAGATGCTGAAGTTGAATTGTTCTATGAAGACCTATGAGACCTAGAACTAACACCCCCAAAAGATGTCCTTTTCATTATAGGGAACTGGAATGCAAAAGTAGGAAGTCAAGAAGCACCTGGAGTAACAGGAAAATTTGGCCTTGTAGTACAGAATGAAGCAAGGCAAAGGCTAATAGAGTTCTGCCAAGAGAATACACTGGTCATAGAAAACACCCTCTTCTAACAACACAAGAGAAGACTCTACACATGGACATCACCAGATGGTCAGTATCAAAATCAGATTGATTATATTTTTTGCAGCCAAAGATGGAAAAGCTCTATACAGTCAGCAAAAACAAGTCTGGGAGCTGACTGTGGCTCACATCATGAACTCCTTATTGCCAAATTCAGACTGAAATTGAAGAAAGTAGGGAAAATCACTAGGCTTTTCAGGTATGACCTACATCAAACCCCTTATGATTATACAATGAAAGTGACAAATAGATTCAAGGGATCAGATCTGATACACAGAGTGCCTAAAGAACTATGGATGGGGGTTCATGACATTGTACAGGAGGAGGTGATCAAGACCATACCCAAGAAAAGGAAATGCAAAAAGACAAAATGGCTGTCTGAGGAGGACTTACAAATAGCTGTGAAAAGAAGAGAAGTGAAAGGCAAAGGAGAAAAGGAAAGATATACCCATTTGAATGCAGAGTTCCAAAGAATAGCAAAGAGAGATTAGAAAGCCTTCCTCAGTGATCAATGCAAAGAAATAGAGGAAAAAATAGAATGGGAAAGACTAGAGATCTCTTCAAGAAAATTAGAGATACCAAGGGAACATTTCATGCAAAGATGGGCATGATAAAGGACAGAAATGGTATGGACCTAAAAGAAGCATAAGATACTAAGAGGTGGAAAGAATATACAGAAGAACTATACGAAAAAGATCTTCATGACCCAGATAATCATGACATGATCATGTGGATATCTCTATGATGTGGTGTGATCATTCACCAAGAGCCAGACATCCTGGAATGCAAAGTCAAGTGGGCCTTAGAAAGCATCACTATGAACAAAGCTAGTGGAGGTGATGGAATTCCAGTTGAGCTATTTCAAATCCTAAAGAATGATGGTCTGAAATAGATGCAGTCAATATGCCAGCAAATTTGGAAAACTCAGCAGCAGTCACAGGACTGGAAAAGGTCAGTTTTCATTCCAATCCCCAGGAAAGACAATGAAAAAGAATGCTCAAACTACCGCACAATTGCACTCATCTCACACACTAGCTTCCCTGGTAGCTCAGACAGTAAAGTGTCTGTCTACAATGTGGGAGACCCAGGTTCGATCCCTGGGTCAGGAAGATCCCCTGGAGAAGGAAACGGCAACCCACTCCAGTATTCATGCCTGGAAAATCCCATGGACCGAGGAGCCTGGTGGGCTACAATCCAATGGGTCTCAAAGAGTCGGACATGACTGAGCAACTTCGCTTCACTTCACTGCACTTCACACACTAGCAAAGTGATGCTCAAAATTCTCCAACCCAGGCTTCAACAGTACATGAACCAAGAACTTTCAGACGGTAAGCTGGATTTAGAAAAGGCAGAGGAACCAGACATCAAATTGTCAACATTCAACATCTGTTGGATCATCTAAAAAGCAAGAAAGTTCCAGAAAAACATCTACTTCTGCTTTATTGACCATACCAAAGCCTTTGACTGTGTGGATCAGAGCATAATGTGGAAAATTCTTCAAGAGATGGAAATACCAGACCACCTCATCTGCCTCCTGAGAAATCTGTATGCAGGTCAGGAAGTAACATTTAGAACTGCACATGGAACAACAGACTGGTTCCAAATTGGGAAAGGAGTATGTCAAGGCTGTATATTGTCACCCTGCTTATTTAACTTATATGCAGAGTACATCATGAGAAATGCTGGACTGGATGAAGCATAAGCTGGAATCCAGATTGCCGGGAGAAATATCAGTAACCTCAGATATGCAGATGACACCACTTTTATGGCAGAAAGCAAAGGAGAACTCAAGAGCCTTTTGATGAAAGTGAAAGAGGAGAGTGAAAAAGTTGGCTTAAAATTCAACATGCTGAAAACTAAGATCATTGCATCTGGTCCTATCACTTCATGGAAGATAGATGGGGAAACAATGGAAACAGTGACAGACTTTATTTGGGGGGGCTCCAAAATCACTGCAGATGGTGACTGCAGCCATGAAATTAAAAGGTGCTTGCTGCTTGGAAGAAAAGCTATGACCAACCTAAAGAGCACATTAAAAAGCAGAAACATTACTTTGCCGACAAAGTACGTCTAGTCAAAGCTATGGTTTTTCCAGTGTGGATGTGAAAGATGGACTATAAAGAAAGCTGATCACTTAAGAATTAATGCTTTTGAACTGTGGTATTGGATAAGACTCTTCAGAGTCTCTTGAACAGCAAAGAGATCCAACCAGTCCATCCTAAAGGAAATCAGTCCCAATATTCATTGGAAGGATTGATGGTGAAACTCCAATACTTTGGCCACCTGATGCGAAGAACTGGCTCATTGGAAAAGACCCTGATGCTGGGAAAGATTGAAGGCAGGAGGAGATGGGGACAATAGAGGATGAGATGGCTGGATGGCATCACTGGCTCAATGGACATGAGTTTGGGTAAACTCTGGGAGTTGGTGATGGACAGGGAGACCTGGAGTGCTGCAGTCCATGGGGTCTCAAAGAGTCGGACATGACTGATCAACTGAAGTGAACTGAACTGATGGCTCATTCACATCGTTGTACAGCGGAAGCCAGGAAGCAATTATCCTCAAACTATTTTTTTTTCTTTAAGTACAGTGAATTTGAAGTATGATTATCAAACTAGGACTATCACCCAGAAAGGGAATGGTTGAACAATGTGAGAAGATAGCAGCAGCTGGTCCACAGATAAGATCTGGAGTCTGATCCAACATTGAAATAACAGTGAAAATTCTCAAGTTCATGTTTTGGGTCTTTGTATGTTAGTTTTCTGTAATTCACAAAATTGGAAAGGTAATAGCAACATCCAGGAATCATTTTAGCATTGCTCTTCTCTAGGTTGTATGAGTGCATTTTAAAATGATTGAATACAGCCATTTACAGATAATCACTCCTTTTTAAAAAGTTGCCCACTAAAATCCCTAATCCCATTACAAATATATTTTATTTACTTCTCATTGCATGTATTAAATTCTGTGTTGGTTTTCTTTCACATCAAGTACAAGAGTGAATAAGCACTTTTTATGGCTTCCTCTATTGTTTCTTCAGGTGTCTAGAAAAGCAGTTGTGTTCAACATTGCATGCCATTTACATTTTAAAATTTGGTTTTCATCTGTTCACAAACTTTGGAAATTTAGCCATTTTGAGTATTTTCCATGCCTTGTTTCATCCCAGGGGTGAAATTTTTGGAAAGCCCTAGTAACATATGTTCAATCATTTTTGATGATGAGAAGGTAGGAAGGAAAAAATCATCTCTTTTTTTAAAGGGAGGTAGGAGACATAAGATTTACCATCTTAACCATTTTTAAGTGTATCGTGCAGTCATGTTAACAGTATATTGTGCAGTGAGTTTCTCCAGCTTTTTTCATCTTTCAAAACTCTAGTTCAATACTTGTTGAACAACTCTTTCTCCTACCTCCACCCCAAGCAAAACCCATTCTACTTTCTAATTCTAAGGGTTTGACTATTTAGATACTTTAAGTGGAGACAAGCAGTATTTGTCTTTTTCGTGGCTAGCTTATTCACATAATGTTCATCGATGTTGTACCATATTGCAGGATTTCCATCTTTTTTGAGGCTAATTATTATACCATTGTTTGTTTATACCACATTTCTTTATCCATTTATCCTCTGAAAGACATTTAGGTTGTTTCCACCTCTTAGGCTGTTGTAAATAATGTTGCAATGAATATGGATGTGCAAATATGTCTTTAAGATCCTGTTTTTAGTTCTTTGGATTGCTGGATCATATGATAATTCTAATTTCAATTTTTAGAGGATATTTATACAGTGTTCCATAGTGACTATGCCATTTTACTCTCCAAACGACAGTGTAAAATTGTTCCAGTTTCTCCATACCTTTACTGACACTTGTCATTTTCTGTTTTGTTGTTGTTGTTATTTTTCTAGCTGGTATGAGGTGGTATCTCATTGTGGTTTTGGATTTGCATTTTCTTGATTATGACTAATGTTGAGCATCTTTTCATGTACTCATGGACCTTTATTATATGTTCTTTGGAGAAATGTCTATTCAAGTCATTTTTTCATTTTCAATTGATTTTTTTTCTATTGAGTTGTAGGAGTTCTTTATATACTTTGGAGATTAACCCCTTATCATATATATAGTTTGTAAATATTTTCTCCCATTCCATAGGTTGCCTTTTCACTCTTGATTGTTTCCTTTGCTGCAGAGAAATTTTTATTTTGATATAGTATTGTTCATCAATTTTTGCTTTTGCTTTCTGTACTTTTATTCTCATATCAAAAAAATTACTGCCAAATCCAGTGTCATGAAGCTTTCCCCACATGTTTTCTTCTGGGAGATTTAAGTCCATTCTTACTTAATTTTTAAATATGTGTAAGATATTCAAATACATTATTTGAATTTGGATATTCAGTTATCTTAAGACCATTTATAAAATAGACTATTGTGTAGCCTTGGCATCCTTGTCAAAGATCATTTGAAAATATATGTGAAAGTTTATTTGTGGAATCTCTGCTCTGTTCCATTGGTCTATATAGCTCTCTGTCAGTACCATACTGTTTTGATTCCAGTATCTTTGGAATATGTTTGAAGTCAGGAATGTGAGGCCTCCAGCTTTACTTTTCTTTCTCAAGTTTGTTTTGGCTAGACAGAGTGCTTTAAAAATCTATATGAATTTTAATATTTTTTGTTTTTCTGCAAAATTACCTTTGGGATTTTGATAGGAATTGCATTGACTATAGATTGTTTTGAGTAGTATGGACATTTTAATAATGTTAAGTCTTCCACTTCTTAACACAGAGTGTATTTCCACCTATTTTGGTTATATTTCATTTCTTTCACCAGTGTTTTATACTTTTTAGTGTGTAAGACTTTCACATTCTAGGCTAAGTTTATTCCTAATTATTTTTTGATTGTAATTGAATTAAATTTGATTGTAATTAAAAATTATTTTTATATTGTAATTGAGATTTTTCCCTAATTTATTTTTGAGATTGTACATTGTTAGTACCTAGACATGCAACTGATTTTTTTGTGAAATCAATAAGGTTTCTTGCATAAAAGTTCATATCATGTCATGAGAATAGAGGTAATTTTACTTCTTTATGATTAAGATGCCTTTAATTTCAAGCCTGATTTCCATGACTAGGAGTTCCAATTCAGTATCACAGAGAAATGGCAAGAGTGGATATCCTTGCATTATATCTGAGCTTAGTAGAGAAGTTTTCTGGTTTTCACATAGAGCAGGATGTCACCTATGGGTTTTTACTATATAGACATTATTTTTTAGCAATTTCCTTATATGTCTAGCTTATTGAGTGTGTTTATCATGAGAAATTGTTGAATTTTGCCAAGTGCTTTTTCTGCATATATTAAGATGATAACATGATTTTTTAAATCATTTGTTCTGTTAATATGGTGTATCATATTGACTGATTTTCATATGTTTGAGACATCGTTGCATCCCAGAGAGAAGTCTCAACTGGTTATGGCACATAATTCTTTTAATGTGCTGTTGAAATCAGTTTATTAATATTTTGTTGAGGATTTTTACATCCATTAATATATTCACCAGGGATATTCGTCTGTAGTTTTCTTTTTTTTTTTCTTTTTTTTTTTTCTAGTGTCTTTGCCTGGTTTTAGTATCAGAGTAAGGCTGACCTGATAAAATAAGTCTGGAAGTGTTCTAGCCTCTTTAATTATTTTGGAAGAGTTTTAGAAGAATTGGTGTTAATTCTTCTTTATGTGTTTGGAAAAATTCATTAGTGAAGCCATCTGTTCCTCTTTATTGCCTTTTGTATGTTTGCTTTTTAAAACCTCTTTTTAAAAATAATTTATTTTTTTATTGAAGGATAATTGCTTTACAGACTTTTGTTGTTTTCTGTTAAACCTCAACATGAACCAGCCATATGTATACATACATCCCCTCCCTCTGTTGAGGCTTTGATTTGTTATTCAATCTCCTTACTAGTTACAGCTCTGTTCAGATTTTTTTCTTGCTTCATGATTTCATTTTGGTAGGGTGTATATTTGTATAAATTTATTTATTTCTTATAGGTTGTCTAATTTGGTGTAAAATTGTTCGTGGTAGTCTCTTACGATACTTTTAATTCCATGGCATCAGTTGTAATGTCTCCTCTTTCATTTCTGATTTTTGTTATTGGAGCTTTTTCGCTGCTTTTTTTTTTTTTTTTTTTTTTTAGGCTAAGGAATGATCAATTCCATTGATTTAAAAAACTCTTAGTTTTATTGATTTTTTGTTTTCCTACTATTTTATTTATTTATAATCTTTTTTTAAAATTTGGTTCCTTTTGTTTCATTTTCACTTTGTTCTTCTTTTTCTAGTTCCTTGAGATATGAAGCTATGTTGTTGATTTGCAATCTTTCTTTCTTTTTTATTTTGGCTGTGTGGCATGTAAGATTTCAGTTCCCCAACCAGGGATTGAACCTGCACTCTCTGCACTGGGAGTGCAGAGTCTTAGCCACTGGACCACCAGGAAGTCCCATCTTTCTCCTTTTTAAATGTAGGCAGTTACTGCTATAAAGTTCCCTCTTAGTACTGCTTTTGTTGCATTTCATGTTTTTATGTTTTGTTTTTGTTTTGTCTCAAGGTATCATCTAATTTTCCTTTAAATTTCTTCTTTGACCTATTAATTGTTCAAGAGCATGTTAATTTCCATGTATTTGTGAATTTTCTAGTTTTTCTTTGCTACTTATTTCTAGTTTCATTCTGTTGTAATCAGAAAAGATAGTTGGTATAATATTCTTAAATTGTTATAATTCTGTGGGCTAAAATATGATCCGGTGAATGTTCCATATGCACTTGGTGATACACTTGGGAATGTAACACTTGAGAATGTGTGTTATGCTATTGTTGGGTCATATTCTGTATCTGTATGTTAGGTCCATTTAGTCTATAATATTGTTCAAGTCCTCTCTCCTTATTGATCTTCTGTTTGGTTGATATACCCACTATTGAGAGTGGGGTTTTGAAATACCCTACTATTATTGTGGTGCTGTCTATTTATCCCTTCAGTTGAGTCAATGTTTGCTTCTTATGTTTGGGTGCTCTGCTGTTAGGTGCATATATATTTATAATTGTTATATCTTCCTGGTAAATAGATGTTTTTAATATAATGTCTTTCTTTGTCTGATGATAGTTTAGACTTAAACTCTAGCTTGTTTGATATAAGCACAGCCATCCTGTTGTCCTTGGGGTACAGTTGGCATGGAATATCTTTTTCCATTCTTTCACTTTCAGCTTATGGGTGTTCTTATATCTAAAATGAGTCTTTTCTAGACAGTATGTAGTTGGATCTTGTGGGTTTTTTTTTTATTCATTCAGGCACTCTGTGTTTTTTCATTAGGAACTTTTATCCATTTTTGTCTAAAGTAATTACTGATTGGGAGGGACTTAGTATTGACATTTTAAAATTGTTTTCTGTATGTTTTATAGTTAGTTCATCCCCCTTTTCTTTGTTTGTTGCCTTCTTTTGTATTTCAAAGTGATTTTGAAATCACTTCTGAAATCACTTCTTTTGATTTTTCAAAGTGACAAGCTTGAGTTTCTACTTATTTTCATTTGTGTTCCTTTTATAGGTGTTTTCTTTGTGGTTACCATGGGAATTACATAAAACATCTTTAATTTTTAACAATCTACTTTAAACTCATAACAACTTAACTTTAATCACATCTAAAACTCTGCTCCTTTAATTTTCTCTTCCACTTTATGTTATCAAAATATGTTCACAAGTTACATCTTTTTAAATTTTGATCCATTTACAAAGTTTTATACTTAAAGCTATTTTGGGGGGAGTAAAAGAGACTATTTATTGAATATTTCTATCCATTATTTCTTTTTGTAATAGAGATATAATTGACATATAACACTGTCTTACTTTTAGCTGTATAACATAACGATTTGGTATATTGATATTATAATTGTGAAATAATTACCAGAGTAAGTTTAGTTAATATCTATCACCACACAATTACAAATTTTTTTCTTGTGATGAGAACTTTTAAGATCCAGTCTCTTAGCAATTTTCAAGTATACAATACAGTCTTGTTAACTACAGTCACTATGTTGTCTATTATGTTTTTATTTTTTTTAATTTTATACCAAAGTAAAAGTGATTTATACACCACCATTACAATGTTACAGGATCTGGTGTTTGTCTATAAATTTACCTTTATCACAGGGCTTTATATTTTTGTGTGCTTTCGTGTTACTGCCTAGAGTCTTTTTCATTTGAACTTGAAAGACTTCCCCCAACATTTGTTTTGAGGCAGGTCTAGTGGTTATGAGCTCTCTGAACTTTTATCAGAGATCTTTATTTTTTCTTCATTTTTGAAGGACAGTTTTGCTAGATGTAATGTTCTTAGTGGAATTTTTTTCTTTCAGCACTTTGAATAAATTACCCCACTCCATTTTGGCCTGGAGTTTTCATAAAGACTCTTTTGACCCTCTACATTGTTGTTAGACTATATCTCTGTGGGAGACTAGGTCCAGGGTTTTCTACTCAGTTATACTGATGACATCACTCCCAACTTTTTTCTTAAGTGATTGAATTATATTCCAGTGTTTCAGTGGCTGGACATTTGAGATATAATAGATATTTCAAAAATCATCCAGATGTTTAAAAAATCTGTTTCTCAAGTCAGTCATTAATAAGAAGATGTTTAGAAATAGCATAACTAGAACTCTAGAATTATTTACTCATGGAAAACTCTGAATAAAAGGTTCACCTTACCTAAATGTAGCCACAGATATTGATTTTTATATTTCCGTTGCATTTATTGTTATATAACTTTGCCCTTAAGTGGATAGTTCATTATTTCTGTAGGTGGTATTAGTATTTTAACAGTAGTTTTGTAAAGAAGAAAAGAACAAGAACATTAAATGTCTTATATTTTTGATGCTATGTTAGATTTAAAGTGATATTCATAAAAGCCTGAAAATAGGGTAAATTCTTCTATATGTTTCACTTATGTCATAGAAATGATGGTATAGTGTTGGTTTTTATGTTTTACCATTTCTACCTCAATGTGAAATGAGCTGGGATTTTAAGTTTTGTCCAGACATAGACTTTATTTAAAATGTGTACATTAAGCCAAGACCTAGAAGAATTCAAGATCCTTTAGTTATTTTCTCTTTTCCAGACAATTTCAAATTTAAACTTCATTAAAGGAAGAACATATATGAATGTTTGCAGTTCTTTGCTGACTTTGAAATATTTTAATTTCAAACATTTTCATTGAATGAAATTGTGTGCTGCACTTTAATTTTATATTATGAACATTTTATTTGCAATAAAGATAATATTGTTGCTTTTGTGACAGAGGCTATATGTGATTCTTATTGACAATTTTATACTCATCTCTATTCTTTTACATGCAAGCAATCTCTATATTTGCTTTTGTAATTGGGTCTATAATAAGCATTCTAACACATGAAGAACAGTCCATCAGCAAAATTGTACATCTGCCTGCATAGTTGTTTCTTTTCTTACTGCCATTCCTAAGAATATGTGACAAGCCAGTTGAAATAGTCTCCTATGTTTCAAAAATAAATTGTAAACAGTGCTGTGATGAACATTGGGGTAGGTATTTCTTTCAATTCTGGTTTCCTTCGTGTGTATGCCCAGCAGTGGGATTTCTGGGTCATAAGGCAGTTCTATTTCTAATTTTTTAAGGAATCTCCACACTGTTCTCCATAGTGGCTGTGCTAGTTTACATATAAATGGATAAGAAAGCTGTGGTACATATATACAATGGAATATTACTCAGCTATTAAAAAAGAATGCATTTGAATCACTTCTAATGAGGTGGAAGAAACTCAGAAAGAAAAACACCAATACAGTATAGTAATGCATATATATAGAATTTAGAAAGATGGTAACTATGAACCTATATGTGAGATAGCAAAAGAAACACAGATGTATAGAACAGTCTTTTGGACTCTGTGGAAGAAGGCAAAGGTGGGATGATTTGAGAGAATAGCATTGAAACATGTATATTACCATATGTGAAACAGATTGCCAGTCCAGGCTCAATGCATGAGACAGGGTGCTCAGGGCTGGTGCACTGGGATGACCCTGAGGGATGGAATGGGGAGGGAGATGGGAGGAGGGTTCAGGATGGAGAACACACGTACACCCATGACTGATTCATGTCAATGTATGGCAAAAACCACTACAATATTGTAAAGTAATTAGCCTCCAATTAAAATAAATTAATTACTTTAATTTAAAAATAAATTGTATCAGGAAGCACAGAACTGTGACTTAACACTGAAGATAAAATTTGTTATACTACCATGAAGTCATATTCCAACCAAAAATGTAAATCATTTTTGTTAGTGAGGTCTCCTGAAATGTAACAAAATAAGCATCAGATTATAATGCAATTTGAATTAAAATCCTTTATTTTGTGATTGAATGACTTCATAACTAGCTTGAAAAGAGTAATCATTTGGAAACTCTGATAAAGGATTTTTAAACTTTGTTACAGTTTATATTAAACATAACAGTATTGTAAAGTAAAATAAAGTTAAAACAAACCACATTTATAAAGAAAAAAAAATAAAATAAAATAAAAGAGAGTAAAATACCCAGTTTGGGTTTTCCTATTCTTTCTCCATTATGAATATTATTTTATGTCTTTTTTACAGAATTTTAAGTTTTGTTGACAATAGCACATATTTATTTCCTTTAATATTTATATTGATCATTGTATTTCTCTTTGAGTGTTAAATGTTGAAAAGGTTCCTAGGGAAAATATTGCCTGTTTCAGGCCTTTTACTTCTTCTCTTCATGGTAGTGAAAACATTTTAAGTATCCAAACAAAAATACATCAATTTGACTTCATTTAGGGATTATTTTTACCATGATTTCTGTCGGGATTTGTTTCAAGCTTATTCCTAGACCCTGCAGAGTAGGATTTAATGAGCAAACCCAGCAGAGATATTAAATAGGTGCTATTTTTTAGCTACTGCAAATTCCAATATCAGAAGTTGTATTCTTCATTGAGTCAAAAAAAAATTGCTTTTGCTTTAGAAGTTTCCTTTGAGCAGAGAAACATTATTCTAATCTCTCACACTTCACTAATAACCTCTTCTCCTTACTTCCTCTCTCTGTCTCCTCTATTATTTCCTGTCTTTCCACACTTATTAAGCACCTACTTTGTACAAAAACAACTTTGTCTTCCAGTTTTATTGAGATATAATTAACGTACAGCATTGTATAATTTTAAGATATGCAGCATCATGATTTGACTTCCATACATCATGAAATAATTATTGCTGGGGTCCAGCCCCAGTGGATCCAGGGTAATTCGAAGGGGAGATGGAATCAGCGTCCTAGGAAAAAACTTATTTAATTACAGATATATAGAGAGATTAGAAATGGATAGTGTAGTAGGAAATATTAGTGGAGAAAAAGAGGCTGAATAACTTGGTTTATGTGGGATACCAATAAAACTCCAAGACAAGGAATTTGCACCATCTACGTTGGGCTACCAGCGCCCGTTTGAATATCAGAGGATGCCCCGCCTTGGGCTCCCTCTCTCACGGATCTTAGAAGCCAGGGCAAGTAAGTAGATGTGGTGAGTACCCACGCTCCATATGGGAATTCAGCCAGAAGGGGAAAGAAAGAACGACACGGGGGAATCAGTCTTTCCAGAAACTGATCCAATTTCTTTATTTTCTAGGTTTGCTTATATACCTTTTGTTACACATAGAGACAAATGGAAATTTTAAAGTCACACAGGGGTCAGCAGTCCTGACCTTTATCAAAATCAGGTGCTTGACATAAATGTATATATATAAAAAAAAGGTCTTGGGGTTTTACATCATCTTCTGGCCATGAGGCCTGCTGACATTTTACGACCCTTTCTTTCTGATAATGGTCAGTTAACCAGAAAACTTATTTTTTCCAAGGATGTTTTTTTCTTAAACCAGGTGCCACCCTCTGAAGGTACCAGATAAAGTTGCATTCCTATAGGGTGAGGGTGTAGTGGGTTACAACTAAGAAAGGAATTTATTTAACCTAAGGTCAACATGATTAATCTTAAAGGTTAATACTTATTTCTCCTATATGCTAGTTATATTCATTATAAGAGCAGGGAATATGGAGATTTAGCAGCAAACATCAGCCCAACAAATGAAAACCCTTCACCAATGTTCCCCTTAAGATCTATTTAGCCTTAAGATAGTGATAAAGTTACATTTTTACATAGCAAGGACACAGTGATTTATAACAAAGTACAGTGATCTATAAGAAAAGAGAAAATTCATTAACTCAAAAAGTCTAGTATTGCTAACATCAAAAACTACTATATTTCCTTTTCTATATTCCAAATACATTGATATATTCCCAAGTGCCTAAGAATATGGAGGCCTGGTGGCAATCATTGACTCAACAATGAGAAAAGCCCTATGCTAATTAAGATTTTCAAAATACTCCAAGCTCTCTATGCTGTTTGTGGTTGAGAGGTAGTAAACAATCATATGTGTAGTGGCAGGAGTGTGGATAATCCTGTCACACAAGCTAGTCTGCCAGCAGAGAGGTTTGACCTCAGACACCCTTGTCACGCCCAGGAATTTTTATTGACTGGAGCTGCAAGTTTACTCCTTCTCCGAGAGAAGCGGTGGGGAACAGCCCCCCACAAAGTCAGAGGTGTAGGTGAGAGCATGAAACAGTAAAGTAGGTAGACTCTGGTTTTGGGGGTAGATGCTCGGGAACAGGGGTATCCTGAGGCTCGATCTCGCCTTTGTGTATGCCGAAGCCTCCTTCCTCATGACCTTTGCCATGGACGGAGTTCCTCACGCTGGCTCCTGGCAGATTATCACAATAAATTTGGTGAACCCCTATCATCTCATATAGATACAAAATAAAAGAAAATGATAACTTTGGATTTATTCTCTCAGCAACTTTCATATATAACATACATATGGGTTGATTGTATTTATTATGTTGTACATTATATCCCTTAGCATTTGTTTATCTTGTAACTGTAAGTTTATACCTGTTGACTGCTTTCACCCCAATTCCATCACCCTATATCCCCCCGCCTCTGGAAATCAAAAATCTGATATCTTTCTCTATGAGTTTATTTATTTTTGAAGTGTAATTGACCTAACATAGTATGTTGGTCCCTGGTATACAACATAGCTACTAGCTATAACTACACATTCTTCAGCGATCAGTGCAAAGAAATAGAGGAAAAGAACAGAATGGGAAAGACTAGAGATCTCTTTAAGAATATTAGAGATACCAAGGGAACACTTCATGCAAAGATGGGCTCGATAAAGGACAGAAATGGTATGGACCTAACAGAAGCAGAAGATATTAAGAAGAGGTGGCAAGAATACACAGAAGAACTGTACAAAAAAGAACTTTATGACCTGGATAATCACGATGGTGTAATCACTCACCTAGAGCCAGACATTCTGGAATGTCAAGTCAAGCAGGCCTTAGAAAGCATCACTACAAACAGAGCAAGTGGAGGTGATGTAACTCCAGTTGAGCTATTTCAAATCCTGAAAGATGATGCTGTGAAAGTGCTGCACTCAATATGCCAGCAAATTTGGAAAACTCAGCAGTGGCCACAGGACTGGAAAAGGTCAGTTTTCATTCCAATTCCAAAGAAAGGCAATGCCAAAGAATGCTCAAGCTACCACACAATTGCACTCATCTCACATGCTAGTAAAGTAATGGTCAAAATTCTCCAAGCCAGGCTTCAACAATATGTGAACCATGAACTTGCTGATGTTCCAGCTGGTTTTAGAAACAGCAGAGGAACCAGAGATCAAATTGCCAACATCCGCTGGATCATGGAAAAAGAAGAGAGTTCCAGAAAAACATCTATTTCTGCTTTATTGACTACGCAAAAGCCTTTGACAGTGTGGATCACAATAAACTGTGGAAAATTCTGAAAGAGATGGGAATACCAGACCACCTGACCTGCTTCTTGAGAAACCTATATGCAGGTCAGGAAGCAACAGTTAGAACTGGACATGGAACAACAGACTGGTGCTTATTTAACTTCTATGCAGAGTACATCATGAGAAACGCTTGGCTGGAAGAAGCACAAGCTGGAATCAAGATTACTGGGAGAAAAATCAATAACCTCAGATATGCAGATGACACCACCCTTATGGCAGAAAGTGAGTAGGAACTAAAAAGCCTCTTGATGAAGGTGAAAGAGGAGACTGAAAAAGTTGGCTTAAAACTCAACATTCAGAAAACGAAGATCATGGCATCTGGTCCCATCACTTCGTGGGAAATAGATGGGGGAACAGTGGAAACAGGGTCATACTTTATTTTGGGAGGCTCCTAAATCACTGCAGATGGTGATTGCAGCCATGAAATTAAAAGACGCTTACTCCTTGGAAGGAAAGTTATGACCAACCTATACAGCATTTTCAAAAGCAGAGACGTTACTTTGCCAACAAAGTTATGTCTAGTCAGGGCTTGGTTTTTCCAGTAGTCATGTATGGATGTGAGAGTTGGACTATAAAGAAAGCTGAGCGCTGAAGAATTGATGCTTTTGAACTGTGGTGTTGGAGAAGACTCTTGAGAGTCCCTTGGAATGCAAGGAAATCCAACCAGCCCATCCTAAAGGAGATCAGTCCTGGATGTTCATTGGAAGGACTGATGCTAAAGCAGAAACTCCAGTACTTTGGCCACCTCATGCAAAGAGTTGACTCAGTGGAAAAGACCTTGATGCTGGGAGGGATTGAGGGCAGGAGGAGAAGGGGACAACAGAGGATGAGATGGCTGGATGGCATCACTGACTCGATGCACATGAGTTTGAGTGAACTCCGGGAGTTGGTGATTGCCAGGAGGCCTTGCATGCTGCGATTCAGGGGGTCACAAAGAGTCAGACACGACTGAGCGACTGAAGTGAACTGATGTCTCTTTTACCACTTTAAATATGCTATGCCACAGCCTTTTGCTCTGCAGAACTTCTGCTGAAAAGTCAGCTGATAGCCTTATGGGAGTTGGTATATAGCTTATTGATATCCTCTTGCTGCTTTTAGTATTATCTCTTTATCCTTAATTTTTGACGTTTTAATTACAGCGTTTCCTATTGTCAACCTCTTTAGTGTTAATCCTGTGGGATTCTCTATGATTTCTGGACCTGGAGGTATGTTTCCTTTCCCAGCTTAGGGAAGTCTTGTTATTATGTCTTCAAATATGTTCTCTGAGCCCTTTCTATCTTTTCTTCTGGGACCTCTACAGTATGAATGAAAATGTCCCTTGATATTGTCCTGGAGATCCCTTAAAATATCTTCATTTTTTTATTCTTTTTTTTTTCCTTCCTTCCTTCCTTTCCTTCCTTTCCTTCAACTTATAGGATTTCTGATACTCTGTCTTCCAGGTCAATGATTCATTCCTCTGTATCACCTAATCTACTGTTGTTTCCTTCCAGTGAATTTTTAATTTCAGTTAGTATATTCTTCAGTTTGTTTGGTTCTCTTTTAAATTTTCAAACTGTGTGTTAAACTTCTAGCTCTGTTCATCCATTTTGTCCTGGGTTCTTTGAGTATCTTCATGATTAATATCTTGAACTCCTTATCAGGTAGATTTCTTATCTTCACTTTACTTAGTTGTTTTTCTAGGGGTTTATCTTGTCCTTTCATCTGGAACATACAAAGCTCCTAACACTTGGTTCACACAGCAACATACTTGGTTCTCAAAAATATTTGCTAAGGCAAAGATGACAGTTATTATATGATTTGTAAGTACATGAAATTTTATAGGCAAAACTAATATTGATTTATAGAGACGTATATAATACAAATGTATAATAAAACTCTTCTGCACTCACAGAATTTAGTTCAACTTAGTGGAGAGATAAGATCAGTCTTTAAGTATGGTCAGAACATTCATTGCCAGAGTGGGAGTCTGAAATAGATGCCATGAGTTATGGGCCTATAACAGGAGGATCAGGACCAATAAAGAATTATCAGAGGTGGTGGATAAATGGAGAACAAGAAGGCAAAGTACAAAAATGAACTAAAAAGTGGATGGAAATGACAATAAGCACATGAATATATGTTCAACAACATAAGATATCAGGGAGATTAAAGCCACATGAACCACTACTACATACCTACTAGGATGACCAAAATTTAAAAGAGACTGACAATACCAGTGAATGTAGAGCAAACGGAATTCCTGTATGTTGTGAACAGGAATATAAAGTGGTACAACCACCATAAACATCAAGGTCTTACTCTATAGCACAGGAAACTGTATTCAGTTCGGTTCAGTTGCTCAGTTGTGTCCAACTATTTGCGACCCCGTGGACTGCAGCACACCAGGCCTCCCTGTTTATCACCGACTCCTGGAGTTTACTCAAACTCATGTCCACTGAGTCAGTGATGCCATCCAACCACCTCATCCTCTGTCGTCCCCTTCTCCTCCTGCCTTCAATCTTTCCTGGCATCAGGGCCTTTTCAAATGAGTCAGCTCTTCACATCAGGTGGCCAAAGTATTGGAGTTTCAGCTTCAGCATCAATCCTTCCAATAAACATCCAGGACTGATCTCCTTTCAGATGGACTGGTTGGATCTCCCTGTAGTCCAAGGGACTCTCAAGAGTCTTCTCCAACACCACAGTTCAAAAGCATCAATTCTTCAGTACTCAGCTTTCTTTATAGTGCAACCCTCACATCCATACATAACTACTGAAAAAAGCTTTGACTGTCTAGCTTTGACCTTTGTTGGGAAAGCAGTGTCTCTGCTTTTGAATATGCTATCTAGGTTGGTCATAACTTTTCTTCCAAGGAGTAAGTGTCTTTTAATTGCATGGCTGCAGTCACCATCTGCAGTGATTTTGGAGCCCCCAAAAGTAAAGTCTGTCACTGTTTCCACTGTTTCCCCATATATTTGCCATAAAGTGATGGGACCAGATGCCATGATCCTGTAATAAACCATAATAGAAAAGAATATGAAAAAGATTATGTACATGTATGTTTAAATGAATCACTTTACTGTAGACCGGAAACTAACACAACATTATAAATTACCTAAACTTCAATAATGAATTAATTAATTAAATGGTACAACCACTTTGGAAAATAGTTTTGTAATTTCTTACGAAGTTAAATATACAATTCCTGTAGGAATGAAGATGTTTGTCCACAAAAATACTTTTACATGAATGTTTATGGCAGCATTATTCATAAACCCCATTGTGAAAACAATACAAATGTCCATAGATGAGTAAAGGATAAACAAATGGAGAATGGCCAAGGGTCTGAGATAACTTTTTGTGTAGATAGAAATAGTCTACATCTTAAATGTGATGGTGGCTCCATGGGTATGTATAGTTGTCACAGGCATGTATAGTTGTCTTATAAGTGTGTATAGTATGTAGAACTAATACTTAAATTATGTTAGTCTATCAGTTATGTCTGACTCTTTGTGACCCCATGGAGTGTAGCCAGCTGTAGGCTTCCAGGCTCCTCTCTATTAAATTCTCCAGGCAAGAAGACTAGAGTGGGTTGCCATTCACCTCTCCAGGGGATCTTCCCAACCCAGGGATTAAACCTGAGTCTGCTGCATTGCAGGCAGATTCTCTACCATTTGAGTGGCCAGGAAAGGTTTGTATGTAAAATTTACCCTAATAAAGTTAATTAAATAAAAGTTAAAAATAAGAGAGGAGAGGCAGTCATGAGAGAGTGACAAATGGGCAGAAGAGACAGGAAGCAAGGCAGAGGTGAGCAGCAAAGGGCATAAGGTATTATATAAACAGAGATGACAGACTGTGGACTTTGGACCCAGATAGATTCTTGAAAACATTTCCGGTGAAGCCGCGGTTCATCACCAGTTGTCTTACTACCTCTGTCAGTCCTTGCTGATTTTTCTTTTATGCTGGTAATCAGTCTGTTTCCTAAAAATTGACATGGCTTCCTTCTTTCTTCACTAATTCCTATCCCTAAATCAGTTCCTAAAAAAGGCAATGGCACCCCACTCCAGTACTCTTGCCTGGAAAATCCCATGGACGGAGGAGCCTGGTAGGCTGCAGTCCATGGGGTCGCGAAGAGTCAGACATGACTGAGCGACTTCACTTTCACTTTCCACTTTCATGCATTGGAGAAGGAAATGGCAACCCACTCCAGTGTTCTTGCCTAGAGAATCCCAGGGACGGGGGAGCCTGGTGGGCTGCTGTCTATGGGGTTGCACAGAGTTGGACACGACTGAAGCGACTTAGCAGTAGCAGCAGCAAATCAGTTCCTATCTTTTCCTTGAAGTTTTCTCTTGACTATTTCTGCCCTAGCTTAACAATTCTTGAGTGAATCTGTATCATGCAGTTAAGACCTTGATTACTCTCTAGTTGTGTTACTTTTACCCACAACTCTAGTGGAAACTGGTTGAAAGAAGATTTCTTATATTTAAACTTTTGTTACCTCCTGTCCCACATCTCATGAAATGTTCAGGAAAATGTGTCAACAGATGACCTTAATTGTCCCCTTCTTTTCATCCTTCCCCTCCAGTTATCCTAGCTTGTTGTTTTTTTTTGCATAAACTAATGCAGTATTATCTTAATTGGCCTCTCTTTTCCATACTTACCCCCTTTTTTCTTGTCCAGACAGCAGTCAGATTGATGCCTTTTAAAACTAAATCCAATAATTTTGCTCACTTACTTAAAATGCTTCTGTGTCTTCCCAGTGCACTCAGAGTAAAATCTGGTCCTGTCCACCTCATTCCTGTCTTTACCATCCACGTTTCTCCTACTCACTGTGCCTCATCAAGGCAAGTCTTCTCCCAGTGCAGGGCCTCTTTACCACTGCTCTTTCTCCTAGAATCCATTTCTTCCAGTCCTTTCTGTGGCTTCTCATGCTTCAAAGTTAAACTGGAATGCCATTCCTCTGAGGCCTCTGCAAAGGGGTGTTCACCTCCCCAGCAGGAGAAGCATTTTCTATCAGGTAACTTTATTTAATTCTTTGCAGGGAACTCAGCACATCCACGGAGAAGGCAATGGCACCTCACTCCAGTACTCTTGCCTGGAAAAACCCATGGGTGGAGGAGCCTGGTGGTCTGCAGTCCATGGGGTTGCTAAGAGTCGGACACGACTGAGTGACTTCTCTTTCACTTTTCACTTTCATGCCCTGGAGAAGGAAATGGCAACCCACTCCAGTGTTCTTGCCTGGAGAATCCCAGGGACGGGGGAGCCTGGTGGACTGCCATCTCTGGGGTCGCACAGAGTCGGACACGACTGAGGCGACTTAGCAGCAGCAGCAGCAGCAGCACATCCAAAATCTACCTTGATTATGTATTTCTTTAATGGTTTACTGTTCATATCCTCCCATCAGTTAATAACCAGCAGGAAGACAGAGGTCTTTTCTGTCTTGTCATTGTATTTCCCCAATACCTTTCATGGGGCTTGGCTTATTGACTATACTTATTGAATATATTACTTATTGACTATATTACTTATTGACTGTATTACTTATTGACTATACAGTAAGTAATCATTGACTGAATGAATGAGAATATAATTAAAAGGCAAATAATAACCACCCACTGGTTTTTTCCTGAATTTCCTTTTCCTAAAGGTTTTTTTTTTTTTTTTTTTGGCTTAATTTTTATAGGTACTTCTATTGTGACTATAAAAGCTTTTGCTCCAGACTCAATTCGGGACAGCATTAAATACTCAGTTTTTAGTGGAAATGAAGATGGAGTTTTTTCCTTGTGTTCTAAATCAGGTAACCCTTGTCTATGCTTTATTTTCTGCTCCACTTAATGTTACTAGTAAGGCATGCATCTGCAAAGAAAATTCAAGATTGGAAAGGAAGAAATTGTTAGATGTAAATAATTTCAAAGTTAAACAACAAAGCATTTTTATGGTAGCTGATGAGATATCGTAAAATATGTGTTTATGTGTATTTTCTAAGAATTCTATTCCTCACATTTCCAAGTTAAGCAGTATCTGTCCTACCCTACCTGTTATTTGGTGATAAATTGGTTTCTACTTAAAATTTACCTATCCATTTGGGAAAATTGGGAATGTAATAGGGAGATCAGTGAGAATGGGGTTGAACTGAAAATAAGCACACATGTCTAGCCTTAGGAAATTTTCAGCAGAGATTCTTCTAATTCGCCACTTAATGTCAACAGTGCAACAAAAAAGGAAAGCTGGAAAGGTTTCTATGTGGTGGTAAAGAAATTACTTCCAAATACAGCATGTATTAAATTTAGCTTTAATAAGACCATTATTGTGCCTTAAATGAATACCAATTGATTATTTGAAACATTCTTTTTTTAATCTAAAAATCTTTTTTTTAAGCTATGTCATAGATATGTATCTACTGCTTCGTTGTCAAACCTCCAGAAGAATGTTTTTAATAATTTCTGTATTACCGTACAACTGCCTTATTTAATCCATACTGTGTACACATGGGAAGAATTGAGAGGGGGGTCATTTCTTAAGCAAAAGCCTTCTCCTTCAGAGTAGTGTTACTTTTTTTTATACATTCAGCTTTTGCTCAGCAAACTCTCTGATGTAGCCTGCAAGAAGTCTTCATCTCTTCACCCCATCATGTGGTTAACGAACGGTTCAGGAAGCCTATTGGCAAGAAGGCCATTTGCAAACACCACCAAAACATTTTATCCCACCAGTCATTAAGTCTCTAGCAGTCTGATGTCTGAGGCTTCTAGGAAAGGAGCTGAGATTAGAACGTTTAGGGAGAAGCTAAATATGAGTTTGCACATTTTCCCAGGTCACCCAAATCCTTTTGCCCCATCACCCCTAACATGACCTTATTTTCTCTAGTCTCTCATTAAAATGAAGATAGAACACACCTAAGGGTTAGTTCAAAGTGGTCATCTACAGAAAACTCTCTAGTTTTAATTAAATAGTGATTGACTTAAGTTGAAATGTATTTCAAAATTTTATTGTGTTGGACACGACTGAAGTGACTTAGCAGCAGCAGCAGCACCAGCTATAAGCTGTTATGTTGAGAGATACACAACTGTTTAATAAACAACAGTAAAATAAAAGGTCACATCTTTACCACCCATCTCCAAATAAGAGACCTCACTGAACCTCAAGAAGCCCCTGTGTGCCCCTTCCCTCTCATAGCTGTTTTATTTCACCCCAGACATAATCGGTAAATCAGTAATCTCTGTTTGCTATTGAACACTACCTTTTTTTTAATTATAATTTCCCCTTTATGTTTGAATCCTTAAACAGTGCATTTTTTAATTTACTTTGACTTAAACATCATAATAGAATCACACTGAATAACTCTTCTGTGAATTGCTTTTTGCTCAACATTTTTACATGATGTGTAGTACAGAAGCTATTAAAGAAGAATAGCAAAGAATGATATGTACCTGCTACCAAGGTTACAAAATAGAACACTGTCGTTATTACTCATGTTCCCTTTGGGCCATTTTTTGATTGCATCTTTTCTCTCCACTGCTTCAGGCTGATTAATGCCCAGACTTCGGGTATAACTATTTCCTTGTGAATATACTTAAATGCATTCCTACAAATAGAAATTTAGTAGAAACATTGGTTTTGCTTTGAATTTACCTAAATGGATTAAAAAAATACCCTAAGTATTTATTGATATTGGGCTTCCCAGGTGGCACTAGTGGTAAAGAACCCACCTGCCAATGCAGGTAGACATTGAAGACGTGAGTTTGATCCCTGAATTGGGAAGACCCCCTGGAGGAGTGCACAACAACCCATTACAGTATTCTTGCCTAGAGAATTTTATGGACAAAGGAGCCTGGCAGGATGCAGTCCATAGCATTGCACAGAATCGGACATGACTGAAGTGACTTAGCCTGTATGCATGCGTTCTATTGATAGGTTTTTTAAATTCAGAGTTAGAATCATCCATGCTAAAGTGTGTCGCCGGCATTCTTTTATTCTTTTATTTTCTTTTATTCTATTCTTTTATTTTCATTGCTTTATGATATGCTATTGTAAATCTATATCACAAGTTATTTATCCATCTGCTGTTGATGAGCAGTGAGGTTTTCTTGTCTGGGGATATAATGAACAATCTCATACATGTGTCTTCTGGTGCACAAGTAAAGAGTCCTTTAAGCCCTGAAGTGTAGGCTGGACAAACACCTCAGAGGTTGCCTATGTTCGGCTGTACAGGTGGTGCCAACTTGTG
This sequence comes from Ovis canadensis, assembly GCF_042477335.2. Lineage (NCBI taxonomy): Eukaryota > Metazoa > Chordata > Mammalia > Artiodactyla > Bovidae > Ovis > Ovis canadensis. Next base: position 13,707,053 of record NC_091261.1, read on the forward strand.
TTATGAAGTAGTTCCCCCATTATATTCTACCAGCATCCAATGAGAGCTGTCTGTTTACTTCCTCTTGCCAAGCTGGTGGGTGTGAAATATTATCCCACTGTGGTTTTAACTTAGATTTTCTTTCTACTAGTGAGTTTGGGCATGTTTTCATAGTTTATTGAGAATTTCTATTTTCTTCTATATGACATGCAAATTGATATTTTTGCCTATTTTTCTTCAAGATTGTGTTTTTCTTTCTGAAGTGTAAAGACTTTAAATATATTTTATTATTGTTCATCCTTTGGTTTTGTTACAAATTTTTTTTTGTAATTTATGGCCTATCTTTCACTCTCTTAATGACGTTTTGGTTTTAATATTGTTATTGGTTGGTTGCTAAGTTGTGTCCAACTCTTTCAAGACCCCAAGGACTTGTAGCCTGCCAGGCTTCTCTGTCCATGGGATTTCCCAAGCAAGAATACTAGAATGGGTTGCCATTTCCTTTTCCAGGGGATCTTCCTGACCCTGGGATTGAGCCTGTATCTCCTGCATTGGCAAGTGAATTCTTTACCACTGAGCCACCAGAGAAGATCAATTTTAGAATGAATCAATCTTTTACTTTTTGGTTTGCCTTTTTAATATGTTGTTTAGGATATTCTTCCCTTCCTTGAGATCGTGAAATTATTCTTACATTGTCTTTTAAAAATTTTATAGTCTTCCTAAGTTTCATATTTTCATCTTTAGTGCATCTAGTGCATTGATTTTTGTGTTTTATGTGAGTTATGAATAGCCATTTCTTTTTTCCTACCCTTTCTTTTTCTTCCCTTCCCTTTCTTTTTTTTCTTAAAACCATGATTGCCTGTTGTTCTAATGACAATAACCTTCTCCTGTGATCTGCAGTACCACCATGATCATATGTATATATATCATGTTTGCATGACTTTTCCATTCATTTCTTTGTCTATCCAAACACAAACACCACACTCTCTTAATTACCTTGGCTTTGTAAGTCTTCATATTAGGGAAGCAGCACTCCCTCCCTCAATATTTACCCCATCCTCATGTTCTGCCTCAAATAACAATATATTGGCTGTTATTGGTCATTTGCTCTAACATAAAACATTGTATCCACTTGTTAAGTTTTACAGACACACACACAAGCACGCGCACACACACACACACCACACACACATGTCTACTGGGATTGTTTTTCTACAAAAGGAAGATTTATTCATGAATATTGCAGTAATATACAGCTCATCACATCTTCATTAATGTAACCCACATACCTATGGCATGCATATTTTATTTCAGGTGAAAACTCACCCAAATTAATGAGAAAAATGTCAAAAAAAAATCATATAGCTTCAATCTAGAATTTAGTCATCAGGCCAAAACATCTTCCTTTTAAATCTTGCAAAGTTTATATAACTATGCATTGTAGGTAACAATCATCTAATAAAATTTTTCCTCTTTGATGATTTTTCTTTTTTATTTGTTAAAAGAATATCTAACATTAAATCTTCTCTCTTAACAAATTTTAAGTGTACAAAACCGTATGTTAACTATAGGCACACCATTGTGCAGCAGATCTCTAAAACATATTCATCTTGCATAACTGAAACTTCATTTCCCACTAAACAGCGACCCCATTTCACCCTGCCCTGCCTCTGGTAATCACCATTCTACTCTCTGCTTCTGAGTTTTCTATTTTAGATCTGTCACATAAGTGGAATCAAGCAATATTTCTCTTTCTATGGCTGGTTTATTTCACTAAATGTAGTGTCCTCAAGGTTCGTCTATGTTGTTATATGGCAGGATATTATTTGTTAAGGCTGAATAATCTACCATTATATGAATATATCATATTTTCTTTATCCATTCATCTATTGATGGATTTTGTTGGAATTTTTACTGGAATTGTATTAACCTGCAAATTAAAGTGATTGTCTGAGAAGGCTTTATAAATAGTTCAGGAAAGAAGAGGAGCATAAAGCAAGGGAGAAAGGGAAAGATATACCCAACTGAATACAGAGTTCCAGAGAATAGGAAGGAGAGATAAGAAGGCCTTTTTCAGTGAACAATGCAAAAAGAAGAAGAACACAATTGAATGAGAAAGACTAGAGATTTCTTCAAGAAAACTGGAGATATCAAGAGAACATTTCATGTAAGGATGGGCACAATAAGGACAGAATTTGTAAGGACCTAACAGAAGGAGAAGAGATTAAGAAGAACAGAAAAACTATACAAAGAAAGGTCTTAATGACCCAGATAACCATAACAGTGAAGCCACTCACCTAGAACCAGATATCCTGGAGTGTGAAGTCAAGTAGACCTTAGGAAGCATCACTACAAACAAAGCTAGTGGAGGTGATGAAATTCCAGCTAAGCTATGTAAAATCCTAAAAGATGATGCTGTTAAAGTGCTGTATTCAATATGCCAGCAAATTTGGAAAACTCAGCAGCAGCCACAGGACTGGAAAAGGTCAGTTTTCATTCCAATCCCATAGAGAGGCAAATGCCAAAGAATGTTCAAACTACTGTACAATTGGGCTCATTTCACATGATAGCTAGGTTATGCTCAAAATCCTTCAAGCTAAGCTTCAGCAGTATGTGAACTGAGAACTTGCAGATGGACAAGCTGGGTTTCAAGAAGGCAGAGGAACCAGAGATCGAATTGCCAACAATCTTTGGATCATGGAGAAAGCAAGGGAGTGTCAGGAAAAAACATCTACTTTTGCGTCTTTGACTACACTAAAGGCTTTGACTATATGGATCACAGCAGATCATGGAAAATTCTTGAAGAGATGGGAGTGACCAAACCACCTTACCTGCCTCTTAAGAAACCTGTATGCAGGTCAAAAAGAAACAGTTAGAATTGGACATGGAACAATGGACATTTGAACAATGGTTCAAAATTGGGAAAGAAGTAAGACAAGGCTGTATACTGTCACCCTGTGTATTTAACTTCTATGCATTGTACATCATGTGGAATGTCAGGCTGCATGAATCACAAGCTGGAATCAAGATTGCCAGGAACCCCAGATATGCAGGTGATACCTCTGTAATGGCAGAAAATAAAGAGGAACCAAGAGCCTCTTGATGAGAGTGAAAGAAGAGAGTTAAAAAGCTGGCTTGAAACTCAACATTAAAAAAACACTAAAAAAAAAAAAAAAAGATCATGAAAAAAAAAAAAAAGATCGTGGCATCTGGTCCCATTACTTCATGACAAATAGAAAAGAAAAAGTGGAAACAGTGACAGATTTTACTTTCTTGGGCTCCAAAGTCACTGCAGACAGTGACTGAAGCCATGAAATTAAAAGACAAGGATAAAAGTTATCCTTGGAAGGATAGCCGTGAGAAAACTAGACAGCATGTTAAAAACAGAGACATTGCTTTGCTGACAAAGGCCTGTATAGTCAAAGTTATGATCTTTCCAATAGTCATGTACAGATGTGAGAGTTGGATCATAAAGAAAGGTGAGCACAAAAGAATTGATGCTTTCGAATTTTGTTGCTGTGGAAGACTCTTTAGAGCCCCTTGGACTGAAGAAGATCAAACCAGTCAATCCTAAGGAAATCATCTCTGAATACTCATTGAAAGAACTGATACTGAAGCTCCAATACTTTGGCCACCTGATGCAAAGAACCGATTCATTGGCAAAAACCCTGATACTGGGAAAGATTGAAGGCAAAAGGAGAAAGGGATGGCAGAGGATGAGATGATCAAAACAGCATCACCGACTCAATGGACAGGAATTTGTGCAAACTCCAAGACATAATGTAGGACAGAGGAACCTGGCATGCTGCAGTCATGGAGTTGCAAAGAGCTGGGCATGACTTAGTGACTGAACAACAACAACAACATGTTAGTTTGGGGAAAAATGTGTATCTTTACAGTATTATCTTCTAATCCAAGACTGATATGGAAATTCATACCATTTTTTTTCTTTACTAATTTTAATAGCATTATTTTTCTGCAGCATATGTCTTGCTAAATTTAGCCTAAATATTTTATACTTTTTCTTGCTGAGGTAAATGAAATATACTTCTTTCTGGTGGTGTAGCTTTGTTTACTTGAAATTAGCTTTTATATTTTGATTTCATATCTAGAAAACTTGTAAACTCTTACTGATTCTGCTATTTTTCTGTACATTTGACGTATACAATCATCTGGAAATGACGATTTTCCCATGTTTGTTGGAAGTTATGTAGGTTTTTCTCTTCTTTTATTGGTTAGCCTAGCTATTTCGACAGGCATAATTAAAACCTGTGTGCATCCTCAGTTGCTCAATTATGTTCAACTCTTTGCAACCCTTTGGACTGTAATCTGCCACACCCCTCTGTCCATAGGATTTTCCAGGCAAGAATATTGGAGTGGGTTACCATTTCCTCCTCCAGAGGATCTTCCTGACCCAGGGATCAAACCTAAATCTTATGTGTCTCCTGCATTGAAGGTGGATTCTTTACTGCTCAACCATCAGGGAAGCCCCAATTAAAGTCTAACACTAATCAATATCTTGCTCTTAAATACCTGTGATTTAGAATTCTTTATCTCCTAATATCTGCTTTTGCAATTTGTAAGGTTTACTTGACCACAAATTTAGGTCTTTCAAATTAGGCATTATTAATGTTTTTAAATGGATTCATCTGCTTGTTTTCTACTTTCTTTCCTATTAGTAAGTATTCTTTCTTACATCTCAGACTTAACTTAAAATAATTTTATTTCTACTCAAAGTACATCCTTTAATGAGAAGCTGTTGCAATGAACTTTCCCAGATTTTGTTTATTTTAAAATGTCATTATTCAGTTCTTGTTTTTAAGAGATATTTTTGCTTGGCTCAGAATTTCAGGCTCACAGTTATTTTCTCTTTATTTAAGACATTGCTCTCTGTCTTCTGGTTTCCAGTTGTATTAATAAGTCAGCTGTTGATATAAATATCATTTATTTATATCTTTCTTTGGAACTTTAGTTAGACAAATATTGGGACCATATTACTGTCTCTTACATCCTTTTCCATATTTTTCATTTCTATATGCCTCTTCTCTTCAGCCTAAGGTAGTACACTTTTCATTTCTATAAGTTTTCTTTAATTATATTTCAACTTCTGGTATTTTAAATAAGTAATCTCTTGTTCCTTGCTCTTGTTTTCAACCTTCTTTTAATATATTTTAATATATTTAATATAATATTACATATTATATGTCCAATAACTTCTGCATTTAAGTTTTTGAAAATTTGTTCTGCTACCTCTGAATTTGCTGGCTGACGTTCATGGTGCCCTGCTTCTCTGTGATTTTGGGGCTTGTTAACTATAGACTACACATTGTTGTGGAAATTTTTTATTTGAGGATTTTTTTATGTACTTTAATACACACACACACAATTTATCAAGCATTTTAGTTGCTTTTATCATGCAGGTTATTCCAATATATCGTTTACCATAATTTTGTCAAGAAATATTTCTAAGAATCTTAAATTATGATATTACATTCATCTTTCATTCCACCTTTGCCACATAATCATTAAACTTGTGTCAAAAGGCATTTAATGTAGGTTTTACCAATGTATGTATTTTAAAACATATGCCAAAGTAGAAAACTGGTATGTAGGATAAATCAGTAAACTTGATCTCTCATGTTATATTCACTTTCCTTCAGGGTAAAAGTGTGAGAAAATCATTTTATTAGTTATTGGTGTGGTAAGCTATGACTAGCTGGCTCTCTGGTGAGAAGTGTTTTCTGCCCAGTTGTGCCTGAGTGTGCCCTGTGCCACAGTCACAAACCAAAGTTTACTTTTGCGCCTAAACTTGTTGTCACTGTGGCTTAAAAATATCTACTACTCACTGTTTAAACCAGAAGGAATTTTGCAGTTTGACTAACATTGTGCATGTAAATAACAAGTGGTAGTTTTCATTCTATTATTTGCTGCTGCTGCTGCTAAGTCGCTTCAGTCGTGTCCGACTCTGTGCGACCCCATAGACGGCAGCCCACCAGGCTCCCCCGTCCCTGGGATTCTCCAGACAAGAACACTGGAGTGGGTTGCCATTTCCTTCTCCAATGCACAAAAGTGAAAAGCGAAAGTGAAGTCGCTCAGTCGTGTCCAACTCCTAGCGACCCCATACTGACATAAAACAAAGTGATCAAACTTCCAGTGTTTCAAGGATGTAGCTTTAGAGGAGAGAGTTTAAAAGCTTTGGGATAACATAAATATTTATCACGTTCTACTTTGGGCGTATGCTTATACATGTACGCAGTTTGTAATTGACTGAAGTAACCCGATTATGCTATCTGGCATTGAGTATTTGAAAAATCTTAATATCATTTTGATGTGTATAACTTGGATAAAAGCTATGCGTGTCCATATATCAGAAGAAATGTATTGCTGCAATTTTCTTCTCAAGTTATTAAATATATAACTGGCACACTAACATGTAAGAATGAGCAAAAAGTTGATATTTGTGAGCCTCTTACTCAAAAGAAAGCATGGACTTCTGCCCCTACTATTAGACAGAACCCAATAGTACTTTCATCTCCTTGGTGACAGTAGATCCCAGACATCTCTAAGAAAAAATATACATCAATCATCCAAGGCAAATCGGGTATCTGGTAGGTATGCCTGCCTTGGATCGTCTCACAGACTGGTTATTGTCTTTTCTATTTGCACAGCTTTCACAGCATGTGCCAATTATTATGCCAAAAATAAAAACCAAGCAAGGAAAGCATTAGAACTACAGATTCATTCCAAGTGCAAAATTCCAATTATCAAGCCTAAACACAACCCTTTTATTAAAAAAAGAAAATCCACTTTGATCTGCACTATGATTGGCACACTTTCTACTAAGTGACACTGGCAATTAAGTGTTGTGTTTCAATTTTATTTTTCTTTACTAATAGTAACAGAACACGATAGCAGGCTGAATGCCCTGTTTGGTGGAGACGGAGTTCCAGATGAGAGCCTTGAACCAACGTCAACTGGGGCCCCTCTCTCATTTGGAGGTGTGGGCTCAGCCTTTGTTCCATAGAGACTTCTGAAAGCTATCTTCTTTCATTACCAGCTCATCAGAAAATGCATCTTAATAATTTTTCAGCTGCCTATCATTAAATCTACTCTGAATTTTCTATCAGGGATTTTGGTAACATCAGTCTGTGGTTTGTAAAAGTAATTTAGTTTTCTAAAATTGATAACTGAATCTGATGACAATAAAAGCGAATGTATGAATTTTAAAATTTGGTATTGTAGTTAGTTTTTCATATAGAATATAAGTATTTGTTTTCTTAGTCATAGAATAGAAGCAATAAAATACTTCCCACAATGCTCAGTGCTAGAGTTAGACTTTTTAGAAAAGGCTATGGTAACTATTTGGAGGAGGGCATGGCAAGCCACTGCAGTATTCTTGCCTGGACAATCCCCATGGTCAGAGAAGCCTGGCGGGCTACAGTCCATAGGGTCACAAAGAGTCAGACACGTCTGAAGTGAGTTAGCACGCACGAATGCATGATTACCATTAGCGCCCAGGTAGGTACATGATAGCCTAAAGTTTCCTTGGCCGACTCTGGTTCTCTAGGGAAACTGGATCAGATAGATCAGAACTGTGACTCTAGGCCATATTTCCAGAAACTATACAGATTATTTCACCAGAAGACCAGATTTGTAATAACTCATGCTATTAAATGTCCTCCTTCTAAATTCAGAGCATATGTAGGTATTAAATCTGTGTCTGATGGTGGAGGGGTGAGAGACATGGGAGGACACTGGACTCTGTATCATGTAACTACAAAGAGATTCACACATGCACCGAGTTACTCTCACAGCAACCTCTGGGGCCATCCTTCAGAGCCCTGTTTTACAGAAGGTGAGCCTCTGCTCAACAGAAGCTGAGTTACTTCCTACCGGTCACAAGCTTAGTATTGGGGAAGCCAGGTACTTTACCTAAGTAAAGTATCCAGGGCTAGGATTTGTGCTTGGTTTCAGGTGTCTCAAACTTCAAATCAGTACCCATTTTAGCAAATGCCATTTGATGGAACTTCTGACAGTGAGAGCTGAGTAAATCATGACAGTGGAGTAATAATAACAATAAATTCAGTATGAAATTTAATTGTAAAGGGGAAGAAATAAAGCAGAGTAGAAACTTGAGAAGGAAATTATGTCAGGAGAGGAAGTTTCTTAATCCAGGGGAAAACCTGTGCAGGGCACAAACCCCCAAGGCTCAGTTTCCCTCACCTGGTTCTACTTGTTGCCTCGGGTTGGAACAGATATTATTAGGTGCATCTGTGTGCCAGATCCTGAGCTGGGCATTGGGAAGAGGATGGTGTAAGAGGTAACCGTGCTCACCTTGGTGAATCTTCTAAGAAACCAAGGGGAGTAACTCGGCAGAAACAGGTGAACAAAGACTCTGCAGGCACTTTGGGAGAGACTGTATGTGAGAGACATATGTGGTGATGGTATAGGCAGGAAAGAGGATCCACAGAAGTGGGGACAATCCCAGATGGATGGAAAAGCCTACAGGGAAATTCTAAAATGTGTGTTTGAGAAGCAGAACATGTGTGAGTGTTAGCATCAGAGCAGAGAGCAAAGGGGAGAAAGAGATTAATGAGATTTCTCAGGTGGGAGGGTCTGAAGCAAGTGGTCCTGGGGAGGCTAAAATGCTGAGCTTCATCATAATTGTTGTGGAAGCCAATCAAGGGCTTTAAAGATAGTCACAGTGCCTTTTTTAAACTATTTTATTCAGAATGGGAACTGGATGAGTGCAGTGGCCAGTAAGTGGGCTAATGCAGGGGACAAGGTGGGAAATGCTTGTTGCTTGGAGGAGGGCAGCAGCAGGGAGAGGGTGAATCCAGAGATGTCTGACTGCAAAGAACGGCAATGGGCTAAATACAGAGACCGAAGGATGACTTAAGACAGAATGCTCAGATCTCAGATGTTTCATGGTTTCTTTCCCTCCTACATGTTTGAACTGTGTAAATGTCTGTCTCTTCTCACCTTTTGTCACAATGACCCCAGACACTAGGAAAGGGGGTTCCAGCCAGTGGGAGGCATTGAAGAGGAGGAGAGCATGTGAGCATCAAAGATAAAATCATTTTCTATTCTTTCTTTTTTTTTCCTCTCTGGAAATAAAAATAGGAGAAGTCACTGTGAAAGAACCCAAGTTTCTTGATTTTGAAGTCAGAAAAGAAGTTCAGCTCATCGTTTTAGCTGAAAGTAGGGGGCATAGAGCCTACAGCAAAGTAGCAGTCTTTGTCCAAGATCTGAACGATCATCCACCACACTTTGAGCAAAGCGTTTACCAGGTGTCAGTGTCTGAGGGCCAGTTCTACAATCATCACATTGTACAGGTAATAGAAACGTGTTTTATATGTGTGTGTGTGAATTTTTATCAGTGTGCATCCAAATACCTAAAGACCTTTTCCAGGACATTAATTGTCATTGTTTCCTTGGCATATGCATTACATGATGTACTGGATGGAACCTTAGGTTGAAGGAAGTCTGGAGTTTCTGAGTTCACCCTTACTCCCTTCTTTCTGTGCTCAGAACCCCCCTGCCAATGCAGGAGATGTGGGAAATGTAGATTCGTTTCCTGGGTAGGGAAGTTCCCCTGGAGGAGGAAATGGCAACCTACTCCAGTATCCTTGACTGGAGAATCCCATGGACAGAAGAGTCTAGGCGGCTACGGTGCATAGGGTCGCAAAGAGTTGGGTATAACTGAGCATCTTAGCATGCATACACATGCACGTAGCACCCAGCTGCTCTTTCTAGGGACCCTGTTGGAGATCAGCAGGGAGTCTAGATGGGCACAAAAAGCAGCTCACCTTCTAAGTGTGTACAGTTTAGTGGAGAAGTCAGAAGTATACAATTTAAATTTCTAATGTGATAATAGAAAAGCATATATTGAATGTTGTGCAAGCTAAGAGGAGACACAGACAGGTCCCGATGTTTGCACTTGGTCTTAAAGTGGAGCTGTAGCCAGACATGTGCAGAATGAGGTACAGACACATGGGAAGGCCCCCTGGGCTTGGGACCTTCAGGTGTCTCACGTGAAAGGCACATATCCACTGTTTTCAAGCCCAGCCCCATCTCGGGAGAAAGCCCCATGGCCTGAAAGAGACAGCCTGTTCACATGGCAGTCTTCTTGCTCAAGCTCCAAACCCACCCACCCTTGCTAGACTATCCCTGCTTCAGGACTGCTGCACGTCTTCCTCTTTCCATTCACAATTGAACTGATGGTTTGAGTTCAAGAATCTGGGCATTAGGACACCTACAGGCTCTTGGGAATCTGCACAGAGAATGTGTATAGACCCCCTTCCTGACAGTTGGTGGCTGAGCGGGACATTCTTTTCACCTCTATAACCCATGACCCAGCATCTCATGACTCTCTCTCTGGTGCAGATGGGGCCAGGGGTGTAGGTGATCCCCTAGGTTTCCATGCAGCACCTTCACCTGGATATGTACGCAGGCCGTTCTTGATCCCTGCCTGGTCCAGATGCCATCTTCCCTCTGAAGGTGCAGACAAGACCAGCAGAGGCTCAGCCGTCTTGGAGTTTTAGCTCTGTGCTCTTCCCTTGGTCCAGGATCCCCGGGATTTCCTACATTATTTTCACAGATTTAGCCTAATTGTTCCAGGTTCCAGCGTGGTCCAGAATTGTTGAGCCTTTACTCTGGCTTCAGCCAGGACTGAGATGCTTAAGAGGAAGGTAAGGAGTAAGAGCATTCTCTCTTCCAGTCTGTACGCCCAGTGATGCTTGTTCAGCCGGGATGACTGATGCTTCAGTGTCACTGCAGGGCCTGCTTGGTCACAGTGGACCCTTCCTCCCAGGGGCGCTGGTGCTTTGCACTTTGTCACAGATGCAGACCTGGACAGAGCTAGACCACTCATGTTAAGGTGAAGGCAGCTTTAAAGCTCCAGTACACCCGATAGGGGAAACAGCCCGACCTGCCAGTGCTTCAGTAACGTAAACTTTGAGAAGGCTCAGTCAGGGACAGATACAAGGGGCTTTGTTCATGTTTTTTAGATCATTTAATTTCAGGGAAACTATTAATAAACTGTGGTTTTCCTGTGTCCTATTCAGATGAACAGGAATGTAGAAGGTTCTGGAGCTCTTGCTTTCTGTCCCCACACTGCCCAGTGCCTACCTTTTGGTTGCAGCCCCACAAACTCCCTTTAGGAACTCCCCCCCAACCCAACTCTGCCAGAAGCAGTCTTGGTAGGATTGTCAGTCAAGGTGGTGACCCCCAGCCCACCCCACCCAGTCACAGAGTGCTGTCAACTGTGTCTGTCTCATAGAGACTTTCTCTCTCTGGAATTTGAACCTTGGCTGGTAGAACCCAAGATGAAGACAAGTAAGAGCTGATTCATCTTGCTGGCAACAGCTCAGAGAAGCTGTGCCCTAGAGATATCCCTGTTCCTGTGCTTCACCTGGGCACTGTCTTCTTGCTGTGTTTCTTTCCTGGTGAAGTTGGCCACAGTGCGTTAGTGTTGATGGCATCTGAAGATCCTAAATGATATGTCTCCTGGGAGACCTCCTCTCTTTAACTGTTTAAATGTATGACCTCGGGGACACGATGGACTTTTTCTGCCTGGATACAGGTACGTTGCTCGTCCTCATGGCCTTGAGGGGAGCTGTCTGATGCTGCCTTTCTGTGCCACATGTCTGGTGTTGTGTCTTCCTGATGAGGCCCTGGGTCACCGGAGAACTCTGGCAGCAGCGTGAAGCATAGATTGAAAGGGAAGGGAGTTACAAGCCAAAGCCCACTAGGACATCAGTGTAGCCACCCAGGAGAGAGGTGACAGGAGATGGGAGCTCAGGCCAAGGCTGAGAGGCCTAGGAAATAAAAATAAACAGAAAGAAATGTATCACTCAACTTGTTCTTATGCCAGGTCTTGAATCCACTAATAGAATTAGTTTGTAATTAAAATGTAAATCAGACTAAATGGTACATCTCTGTGGAGAGTGATGCACTCTTCACCATTAGTACTTTTGTTTTATCTTCAACACTAGTGCTTGGATGACTCATCAAATAAATCACTAGGATCTAAATTTGCTAGCACTAAATCTGGGTTTTGTTTCGTTGCACTCAAAACGTGGTACTCCAACTGAAATTACTTGGAAACTCTTGCATCTAGTCTATAGAATAGTCTTCTCACCCATCATTCACTTTTATACAAAATTCAGTCATGTCTAATATTCCTTTGATCATTATCTTTAAAATGTGATTGACAATGTGATTCTTTCATAATGCATTGCTCTGAAAAATAGGCTTAACCCATTCTGCACTTTCAATGCTTACCTAATGGAGGAGTTGCTTCCTCACAGGTTTTTGCCACAGACCAGGACAGTGGGTCGAATGGCCTCGTCGAGTATTCCATTCTCTCTGGCAACCAAGGAAACGTGTTCCAAATGGATCCGCTGAGTGGTGTGCTAACAGCAAATGTGATTCTGGATTATGAGTACACCAGCGCCTACAGGTTTGCCCCAAGCTCAGATCCGTTTGACTAGCTATTCTGCCTTGTTGCTTTGGGCATGACTTCCTGTTTGGTATGCTTAGCTATAAGATGTGTTTTCCCTTCGCTCCAACTTAAGATTGTCCTTGATACACTGAGAGAGTCTTAGGAAATAGACGCTATTTGGGAAAGGTGATTGGACTACCTTACCTAAGAATGTTGAGATTCCTTTTGATTCTAGGAGTTCATGCATTTGTGATGCCATTAAATATGATATTAAATGAGAGACATTAAAGACATTTGTGAAATGCCTCCTGAGCTATAGAGACCCTGCAAATGTTGTTTTAGGGTTTTTTTTTTTTCGTTATTTTAATTTTTATTTTTACTTTATTTTACTTTACAAAATTGTATTGGTTTTGCCATACATTGACATGAATCCACCATGGGTGTACATGCGATCCCAAACATGAACCCCCCCTCCCATCTCCCTCCCCACAACATCCCTCTGGGTCATCCCCGTGCACCAGCCCCAAGCATGCTGTATCCTGCATCAGACATAGACTGGTGATTCGATTCTTACATGATAGTATACATATTTCAATGCCATTCTCCCAAATCATCCCACCCTCTCCCTCTCCCTCTGAGTCCCAAAGTCCGCTATACACATCTGTGTCTTTTCTGCTGTCTTGCATACAGGGTCATCATTGCCATCTTTCTAAATTCCATATATATGTGTTAGTATACTGTATTGATGTTTTTCTTTCTGGCTTACTTCACTCTGTATAATCGGCTCCAGTTTCATCCATCTCAACAGAACTGATTCAAATGTATTCTTTTTAATGGCTGAGTAATACTCCATTGTGTATATGTACCACAGCTTTCTTATCCATTCATCTGCTGATGGACATCTAGGTTGTTTCCATGTCCTGGCTATTATAAACACATGAAAAGATGCTCAACATCACTCATTATTAGAGAAATGCAAATCAAAACCACAATGAGGTCACTTCACACCAGTCAGAATGTCTGTGATCCAAAAATCTGCAAGCAATAAATGCTGGAGAGGGTGTGGAGAAAAGGGAACCCTCCTACACTGTTGATGGGAATGCAAACTAGTACAGCCACTATGGAGAACAGTGTGGAGATTCCTTAAAAAATTGCAAATAGAACTACCTTATGACCCAGCAATCCCATTGCTGGGCATACACACCGAGGAAACCAGAATTGAAAGAGACACATGTACCCCAATGTTCATCGCAGCACTGCTTTAGTTATTTTTAAAAATAGTGAAGACTGAATGATGTTTCTCTTTTTAGTCATTTATTCATTTTTGTGAGGAAAGTACAACCCTGTTATCAGGTCCATGTTACATGACTCTGTTCTGATAGAAATAATCATCTTAAAGTGCACATTCAATAAGAGATATATTTTTTGCCTAGAGTTCCAAATATGCCAGACTTACACAGAAATTCTGTGAAGGAGAGAATGTGTCATAGGTCTTCTGTGATTTTTAAAAATTGGTGTTTCCAAGTGTCTAGGCATATATACAGAGATATTTGTGACTTCACAGTCTATAAAAGAAAATGAAAGACTCTAAGGGCACAAAATATCTGTGAATGGGAGCTGCATCAAGAATGATAACCCAACCTTTCATGGAAGACAACAAAACTGATTTTAAAGAAGAGGTATATGTGCACCAATGAAGATGGAACCCTAAGATGTATGGCTAAGTGAAGGAGGGGACAAGGTGCCCCACGGTGCTTTCCTGCAGGCCTTTTTGAGTGAAAACACACCTGTGAAATTGCACAACTTTAGGAAGAAAACCTAAGAAACCATAAACCTTGTTTCTGAGGAAGTGGTCACATGGGAAGCCTGGACTTCCTTACCATGCATTTCCGTCAGCCTTGTATTTGTATGGCTTTCTGAAAGGCCACATACACAGCGTTTCCTGTAATCTTCCCATCACCCCCAAGGAAGTTCAGTTAGGCTTTTTCTCACTCACTGATGAGACAAGTGACATGCTGCGGTTTGCTCAGGATCACAGAACCATTTCGTCGTCCATCATGTCTTAGCACCAGGTGCCTTGATGCTGTGTTGTGCTGCATATACCATACTGGCTACATAGCAGACTTCCTTTTGAGGGAAAAAGTAAGAATACAAGAGACCCAAGCCTCAGTATTCTCCGAGGCCAGACTACTTACATGTTATGCGAGGAAAGTGCAGTGCATTCTTGTGGCTCAGTTGCTCAGTCTGTCAGTCGTATCCACTCTGCGACCCGTGGACAGCAGGCTCCTCTCTCCATGGAATTTCCCAGGCAAGAATACTGAATGGGTTGCCGTTTCCTACTCTTGTGGTTAAACAGCAAGAGCCAGTTAAAATGGGATCTGTTCCTGGGCAGACTGGATTAATTTACCTCTGAAAAACTTCCCAACTCTAAACATTTGATTAAGTATTTAGTTCTTTTTGTTTAATATATTTCAAAATATTACTTCAAAGGTATTTTAAAAGTTTAGTTTAAGGTCTTACCCTGTCTTAAGTAGTAGGATCTTTTTCAGTAATATTTTAGTGTAATCAGTTGTTATGATACTTATTATATAAACATTGAAATCAATCATATAAATAAAACCCTGCTACATTGCCTCTCTAGTAATTTTAAGCACAAACCTCTTTTTTCTCTCCATAGTTGACTGCAGGTAAATCTCAGTCTAGTTGCTACCTGAATGATTACAAATTCAGATTCAAGAGTGTCTGCCCTGTTTCAGGAACTATGTATTTCCTGATTGTAATGACTTTCTGTTACAGAGTTCTTGCTCAGTGGAGTCTAATTATCAATTAATTATAACTCCTTCCAGCTTTATCCTGTTTGCGTCATAGTTTCAGTGTTCACATCATTTAAACTGGTCACAATGTGCGAAAGCGCCCCTCACCAATTCCCCATGAATTCAAGCCTGAGAGAAATAGGAACTGAAAGAAGATGAAATCTATGCACACTGCCCCAAGAGATACAGAGGCAACCCACGCAGGCTCTGCCTCCACTGTCACCGGGGCAAGGGAACGATTTGACCCTCCTGCCTCTCTAGGCCCCCACCCCCACCCCCTTGTGACTTTTCTGCATTTTAGTGCTTTCCCTGATAGTTAAGACACTGAGAAAGAAGGATGGCTTCCTCCAGCCTTCGATACCGTTAGTAAATGTTTTGGAAATGTTGAATTTTTTTTTACCTTTAACTTTTACTTTTTTAACTTTTAACTTTTCTTTTTAATTCTTGAATTCTGCTATTTTGTCTGATTGAGGAAGATATTCCCAATTCTAGCCCTCTGTTTTACAATATAAAATGAAGGGGGAAAAGATATTGTCAGTGATGATTCTACTCAATATAAATGTATTAAACAAAAACTAAATAATTTCTAGTTCTCATATTAAGCCACATATAAGAAAACTCAGTGGACAGGTGATGACAAATTATAAAATAGGTCTTAAGGTCCTCTCTGACTGATATTTCTTAATTTTAAAAATGAATTACCAAGCATGAGACTGGGGATAGAAAGACACATGAAATTGTTCTTAGTTTCCAGGAACTTGAAAATCAAGTGCCCTAGTAACTCATGGCAACAAGCATAGTAATAATCACAATAGGTGTCATTTATGGAGCACCTTCCTTACATGTTGAATTCCTGTAACAGACTTAAGATCTGCAAAGTGAAGAAATCAAATTCACAGAGGTAAAGTTGTTTGCCAGGAATAGGCAGCTAGTAAATGTGGAACTTATACTCTTGCCTATATGAGTGGTCCTCGCAGAGCTTTCTGCTGTATCATGTGAATGAATCTTTAGAGTATACACCTGTATATTTACTGAAACAATACAGGAAAAAACACTTTTGAAACTTAAAATAATCATAGAAAATAAATTCTAGCTCGCAATTGTGAAATTACACATGTCAAGGTGTGAGCATGAAAAGATAGGATTTCAGTCACTGCTTTTCTCTGACTTATAACTGGTGTGAAGAGACTTCAGTTCAGTTGCTCAGTCATGTCCGATTCTTTGTGACCCCATGGACTGCAGCACGCCAGGCTTCCCTGTCCATCCCAACTTCTGGAGCCTGTTCAAACTCATGTCCATCGTGTCAGTGATGCCATCCAAACATCTCATGCTCTGTCATCCCTTTCTCCTCCTGCCTACAATCTTTCCCAGCATCGGGGTCTTTTCAAATAAGTCAGTTCTTCACATCAGGTGGCCAGAATATTGGAGTTTCAGCTTTAGTATCAGTCCTTCCAATGAACATTCAGGACTGATTTCCTTTAGGATGGACTGGTTGGATCTCCTTGCAATCCAAGGAACTCTCCAACACTATAGTTCAAAAGATATGAAGAATCTTATCTCTGCCTAAGTTGGTAACTGATATTCATGTAAGTCTTGTAATACTTTAGGGCCAAGATTACTGAGTCTTTTGAGGGACTTTAAATAAATAAAAATGAGCAACAAAAAACTCTTGGGTGGTTGTTTAGTCACCCAGTCATGTCCAGCTCTTTGCAACTCCATGGACTGCAGCACACCAGGCCTGTGTGTCCCCCACCATCTCCCAAAGTGTGCCCAAGTTCACCTGCATTATATCAGTGATGCCATCCAGCCATCTCATCCTCTGATGCCCTCTTCTCCTTCTGCCCTCAGTCTTTCCCAGCATCAGGAACTTTTCCAATGAGTCATCTATATATATGCATCAGATGACCAAAATACTGGATTTTCAGCTTCAGCAAGTTTCAGCTTCGGTCCTTCCGAGGAGTATTCAGGGTTGATTTCCCTTAGAATTGACTGGCTGGGTCTTCTTGCTGTCCAAGGGACTCTCAGGAGTCTTCCCCAGCACCGCAGTTCGAAGGCATCAATTCTTCAGTGCTCCGTCTTTTTTATGGTCCAACTCTTACAACTGTACATGATCACTGGGAAGACCATAGCCTTGAATATATGGCCTTATCAGCAGAGTAATGTCTGCCTTTCAACACTCTGTCTAGGTTTATCATAGCTTTCCTGCAATCAGGAGCAAATGGCTTCCGATTGCATGGCTACAGTCACCATCCGCAGTGATTTTAGAGCCCACAAAGACGAAGTCTGTCACTACTTCCACCTTTTCCCCTCCTTATTGCCATGACATAATGGGGCCAGATGCCATGATCTTAATATGTTTTTTTTTTAATATTTAAATGTTTTTTTAATATTTAATATGTTTTTTAATATTTAGTTTTATGCCATCTCTTTCACTCTCCTTCAGCCTCATCAAGAGGCTCTTTAGTTCCTCGTTGCTTTCTGTCATTAGAGTGGTACCATCTGCATATCTGAGGTTGTTGATGTTTCTCCCGCCTGTCTTGATTCCAGCTGATAACTCATCCAGCCCAGCATTTCTCATGAGGTACTCAGTGTATAGGTTAAAAAAACAGAGTGACAGCAGACACCCCTGTTGTACTCCTTTCTCAATCTTGAACCAATCAGTTTTTCCATACAGGGTTCTAACTGTTGCTTCTTGACTGGCTTTGGTGTAGTCTATGAGAGAGAGGTAGATATTTTTCTGGAATTCCCTAGCTTTATCTATGATTCAATGATGTTGGCAATTTGAGCTGTGGTTCCTCTTCCTTTCCTAAACCCAACTTGAGCATCTGGAAGTTCTTGGTTCGTGTAATGCTGAAGCTTAGATTGCAAGATTTTAAGCATGACCTTACTAGCATGGGAGATGAGTGCAACTTATCTGATGCTTAGCACACTCTTTAGTACTACTGTTCTTGGGAACTGGGATGAAGATTGCCCTTTTCCAGTCCTGTAGTCACTGCTGGGTCTTCCAGATTTGCTGACATATTGAATGCAACACCATGATGGCATCATCCTTTAGGGTTTTGAAAGGTTCTACTGGAATTCCATCACATCCACTAGCTTTATTAACAGCAGTGCTTCCTCAGGACCTCTTGACTTTGCTTTTCAGAATGTTTGGCTCTGGGTGGCTGACTACACCACTGTAGTAATCTGGCTTATTTGGATCTTTTTGTACAGTTCTTCCATGTATTCTTTCCGTCTTTCTTAATCTCTTCAGTGTCTACTAGATCTTAGTGTTTCTGTCCTTTATTGTGCCCAGCTTTGGGCAAAATGTCCCCTTGATATCTCCAATTTTCCTGAAGAGATCTGTAGTCTTTCCCCGTCTGTTGTTTTCTTCTAGTTTTATACACTGTTCATTGAGGAAGTCCTTATTTTCTCTCAATGCTGTTCTTTGGAACTCTGCGTTTAGTTGAATATATCTTTCCCTCTCTCCCTTGTTTTTTGCTTTTTGCTATTTGTAAGCCCTCCTCAGATAATCACTTTGACTTCTTGCTTTTCTTTTTCTTTGAGATGATTGTGTTCACTGCCTCCTGTACACGTTATGGGCCTCCATCCATAGTTCTTTAGGCACACTATTTACAAGTTCTAATCCCTTGAATCTTTGGAGAAAGCAATGGCACCCCACTCCAGTACTCTTGCCTGGAAAATCCCATGGATGGAGGACCCTGGTAGGCTGCAGTCCATGGGGTCATGAAGAGTTGGACACGACTTAGTGACTAAACCACCACCACCAATTGAAACATACAAACTTCAAATAGGATAGGTACTAGGGATGTAATGTGGGGCTTCCCTTGTAGCTCAGTCGGTAAAGAATCTGCCTGCAGTGCAGGAGACCCAGGTTCCATCTCTGGGTCAGGAAGATCCCCTGGAAAAGGAAATGGCAACCCACTCCAGCACTCTTGCCTGGAGAATCCCATGGACAGAGGAGCCTGGCAGGTTACAATCCATGGGGTCGCAAGAGTTGGACATGACTTAGTGACTACAAAGAGAGAGAGGGATGAAATGTACACCATGATGACTGCAGCTAATTGTTGTATGGTTAAGAGAGTGGGTTCTAAGTGTTCTCATCACAAGGGAAAATTTTTCAGAGTATATGTAAGTCAGGTCCTTACTTATGCTGTACACCTTAAGCTTATACAATGCTGTATATCAATTATATCAGAATAAAACTTATGGGGAAACTCACCCAATGATCTGAAAAACAAAACAATTTAAAAAGAGGCTGGTTGGTCACAAGATAGCCTTGGAGGAGTTTGCATTCCATATACTGGAAACTGGGTTTCCTTGATGGCTGAGATGGTAAAAACTCTGCATATAATGCAGGAGATCGGGGTTCAATCCCTGGGTCAGGAAGATCCCCTGGAGAAGGTAATGGCTACCCACTCCAGTACTCTTGCCTAGAGAATTCCATGGGGAGAGGAGCCTGGCAAGCAATATAGTCCATAGGGTTGCAAAAGAGTCACATATGACTTAGTGACTAACCCTTTCACTTTTTCTTTCCTATTAGAAATTAAACTCTATTCTGTAGGCTATAGAAAAGTGTAAGCAATTGAGTGCCTGTTCAGATCTTTATTTTTAGAAGATGTCTGATAAGGATGTCTTGCAGGACAGAGAACCAGCATCACACAGAGCAGTTAAGCTACCCAACAGCAGGGAAAGGTCTGTTATGTGGATGAAACTGTGGAGAAGAAAGGAGGGGGCATACTTACTGATTGATTCAGATACAGAGTCCATTGGAACATGGTGATCAGCTGAATTTATTCAACAAGGAAGGAGATAAGAAATACTTCAGAAGTTTCCACATAGAAAAGGCAGGAAGAAGAATAGATTGGAATTGGGATTTTGTTTTTTTCTTCGCATTTTGTAAGAGTAAAAGTAAATATAATCCTTCTACAATTAAAATAATGATCTGGAGCTTGGGAAAGAGATCTTCTTTCAAGATTTAGACTTGGGCTTCATCCAAGGAAAGTGTGTAAAATGGAATTACCTACCTACGGAGATTATGTGAAATGAGAATTTAGGACATTGTCACCTTTTGAGGGCTAGAAAGAGCAAAAGCAGCCAGCTAGATAGATTCAGGGACTAGAAAGAACAGAACAGAACCTGGGAAATGTAGCTTCAGAAAGCAAGGGAAAAGGTTGGACTGCATGGGGGAAAAGTTTTCTGAATGTGTTTGGATTGGAATCTGTAAAAGTATTCCTTATTTTAAGAAGTTTGCAAGGAATAGACTTCTCCCAAATTGTTTCCTAACAAGATAAAACACATGGCGTTATATTTGTAGGTTAATTAATACAAAACTGTGAAGTTAATTTAAAAACTCAAGTCAACAGATTTTCATTAACAAAAATATTTTACAGACTGAGTACATAAAACGTCCTATAGCACAAGCACCTCCAGTTCAGGAGATCAAACGTCTTCATAGTTGTGAATTACTATTCCAGAAAACTTCTGTAAACTTCTGAGAGAAAGGATTTTAATTTATGATAAGAGCTTAAATAAAAATTTTGCCTCATTTGACCAGTATTCCAACAGTGTTTTTTTTTGCATTTTTCCTCATGTGGTTACCAGAATGCAAGTATTCTCCAGCCCTTAACATTCTGTTGATAAACAATGGCCAAAGTATTAGCATAGCACTTATAGTTTTCAAAATACATGTGGCAGGATTACTTCCTCTGTTTATTTCTCAATACATAACATTATGACTTAAAATTTCTTTTCATCTCAAACAAGGCTGATTAAACATTTTGAAATTTATAATATTTATGTCTGCAAGTGGAAAGATGCCATTGTCTGGTGATTAGAAAACTCTTTACATTCTTTTCCAAAGAAGAATTACTGAAGTGGTGGATAGAAAGTATTATAGTAAGTTGAGGAGTAACTAAAACAGGAAGGAGAGACAATTAAAATGGACTAACTTTTCTTTTTCACCAATGTGGAGTTAAAAGAAAGGGATATCTGATGGTGATAAATGAGTAGGATTCAGGCTTGAGAGGGGGGTATGTTTAGGGGATTGGCTCCATTTGACCATGTTAACAGGCAGGAAGTTATTATTCAACAGACAGATAAAGATGAAAGATGTTTTCCACAATTTTTATTCAGTATTACAGTAGTGGAGCTACGTAGTTCAATAGGCAAGAAAAATAATTAAAAGTCATACCAGTTTTTCCCCATTGACATTGAAAACTTTTTTTAATTGAAGTATGGTTTATTTACAATGCTGTGTTAGTTTCAGGCATATAGCAAAGTGATTCAACTATATCTATGTCTCTCTCTCTCAGATATATTCTCTTTCAGATTATTTTCCATTATAGGTTATTACAAGATGCTGAATATAGTTCCCTATTCTGTTCACTAGGTCTGTGTTGTTTCTGTTTTATATACCGTGCTGTGTACCTGTTAATCCCAAACTCCTAGTTTATTCCTCCCCCGCTTTCTCTTTTGATAATCATAAGTTTGTTTTCCACATCTGTGAGTCTATTTCTGTTTGCAAACAAGTTCATTTGTATCAAGTTTTAAGTTCCACATATAAGTGATATCATGTGATGTTTCTCTTTGTCTGGCATACATCACTGACAATCTCTAGGTCTATCCATGTTGCTGCAAATGACAGCAAGATTTTTATTTAAGTGCATTTGCTTATTTTTAATTCTGTATTGTTATCAAAATAACACATTTTTAAAAAAGCATCATAGAGATCAGCAGACTTAGACAAAAATCAGCAACCATTGCCTCACCTGTTCATTGTATAGATGCTTTTAACTTGTTTTCTCCATTATAAAAATTAATATGTCTAACTTTGTAATTTTAAACATTATCTCTCACAGCCATTCTGATTGGCATGAAATGGTACCTCATTGTGGTTTCGATTTGCATTTCTCTGATAATAAGTGATGTTGAGCATCTTTTCATGTGTTTGTTAGCCATCTGTATATCTTCTTTGGAGAAATGTCTATTTAGTTCTTTGGCCCATTATTTGATTGGGTCGTTTATTTTTCTGGAATTGAGCTGCAAGAGTTGCTTGTATATTTTTGAGATTAGTTGTTTGTCAGTTGCTTCATTTGCTATTATTTTCTCCCATTCCGAAGGCTGTCTTTTCACCTTGCCTATAGTTTCCTTTGTTGTGCAGAAGCTTTTAATTTTAATTAGATCCCATTTGTTTATTTTTGCTTTTATTTCCAGAATTCTGGGAGGTGGACCATAGAGGATCCTGCTGTGATTTATGTCGGAGAGTGTTTTACCTATGTTCTCCTCTAGGAGTTTTAAAGTTTCTGGTCTTAACATTTAGATCTTTAATCCATTTTGAGTTTATGTTTGAGTATGGTGTTAGAAAGTGTTCTAGTTTCATTCTTTTACAAGTGGTTGACCAGTTTTCCCAGCACCACTTGTTAAAGAGATCGTCTTTAATCCATTGTATATTCTTGCCTCCTTTATCAAAGCATCACTACGAACAAAGCTAGTGGAGGTGATAGAATTCCAGTTGAGCTATTTCAAATCCTGAAAGATGATGTTATGAAAGTGCTGCGCTCAACATGCCAGCAAATTTGGAAAACTCAGCAGTGGCCACAGGACTGGAAAAGGTCAATTTTCATTCCAATTCCACAGAAAGGCAATGCCAAAGAATGCTCAAACTACTACACAATTGCACTCATCTCACATGCTAGTAAAGTAATGCTCAAAATTCTCCAAGCCAGGCTTCAGCAATACGTGAACCATGAACTACCTGATGTTCAAGCTGGTTTTAGAAAAGACAGAGGAACAAGAGATCAAATTGCCAGCATCCACTGGATCATGGAAAAAGCAAGAGAGTTCCAGAAAAACATGTATTTCTGCTTTATTGACTACGCCAAAGCCTTTGACTGTGTGGATCACAATAAACTGTGGAAAATTCTTCAAGAGATGGGAATACCAGACCACCTAACCTGCCTCTTGAGAAATCTGTATGCCGGTCAGGAAGCTACAGTTAGAACTGGACATGGAAAAACAGATTGGTTCCAAATAGGAAAAGGAGTATGTCAAGGCTGTATATTGTCACCCTGCTTATTTAACTTCTATGCAGAGTACATCATGAGAAACGCTGGACTGGAAGAAACACAAACTGGAATCAAGATTGCCGGGAGAAATATTAATAACTTCAGACATGCAGATGACACCACCCTTATGGCAGAAAGTGAAGAGGAGCTAAAAAGCCTCTTGACGAAAGTGAAAGAGGAGAGTGAAAAAGTTGGCTCAACATTCAGAAAACGAAGATCATGGCATCCAATCCCATTACTTCATGGGAAATAGATGGGGAAACAGTGGAAACAGTGTCAGACTTTATTATTTGGGCTCCAAAATCACTGCAGATGGTGACTGCAGCCATGAAATTAAAAGACTCTTACTCCTTGAAAGAAAAGTTATGACCAACCTAGATAGTATATTCAAAAGCAGAGACATTACTTTGCCGACTAAGGTCCGCCTAGTCAAGGCTATGGTTTTTCCAGTGGTCATGTATGGATGTGAGAGTTGGACTGTGAAGAAGGCTGAGTGCCGAAGAATTGATGCTTTTGAACTGTGGTGTTGGAGAAGACTCTTGAGACTCCCTTGGACTGCAAGGAGATCCAACCAGTCCATTCTGAAGGAGATCAGCCCTGGGATTTCTTTGGAAGGAATGATGCTAAAGCTGAAGCTCCAGTACTTTGGCCACCTCATGCGAAGAGTTGACTCATTGGAAAATACTCTGATGCTGGGAGAGATTGGGGGCAGGAGGAGAAGGGGACGACAGAGGATGAGATGGCTGGATGGCATCACTGACTCGATCGACGTGAGTCTGAGTGAACTCCGGGAGATGGTGATGGACAGGGAAGCCTGGCGTGCTGCGATTCATGGGTTGCAAAGAGTTGGACACAACTGAGCGACTGAACTGAACTGAACTTGTCAAAGATAAGGTGTCCATAGGTGCATGGATTTATCTCTGGGCTTTTTATTTTGTTCCATTGATGGATATTTCTGTCTTTGTGCCAGTACCATACTGTCTTGATGACTGTGGCTTTGTAGAGCGTGAAGTCAGGCAGGTTGATTCCTCCAGTTCCATTCTTTTTTCTCAAGATTGCTTTGGCTATTCGAGGTTTTTTGTATTTCCATACAAATTGTGAGATTATTTGTTCTAGCCCTGTGAAAAATACCGCTTGTAGCTTGTTAGGGATTGCACTGAATCTATAGATTTCTTTGGGTAGTGTACTCATTTTCACTATATTGATTCTTCTGATCCATGAACATGGTATATTTCTCTATCTCATCGCAGCACTGTTTATAATAGCCAGGATATGGAAGCAACCTAGAAGTCCATCAGCAGATGAATGGATAAGAAAGCTGTGGTACATATACACAATGGAGTATTACTTAGCCATTAAAAAGAATACATTTGAATCAGTTCTAATGAGATGGATGAAACTGGAGCTGATTATACAGAGTGAAGTAAGCCAGAAAGAAAAACACCTATACAGTATACAAATGCATATATATGGAATTTAGAAAGATGGTAACGATAACCCTGTATCAAGACAGCAAAAGAGACACATATATTAGAACAGTCTTTTGGACTCTGTGGGAGAGGGAGAGGGTGGGGTGATTTGGCAGAATGGCATTGAAACATGTATAACATCATATAAGAAATGAATCGCCAGTCTAGGTTTGATGCAAGATACAGGATGCTTGTGCTGGTGCACTGGGATGACCCAGAGGGATGGTACGGGGAGGGAGGTATGAGGGGGGTTCAGGATTAGGAACATATGTACACCCGTGGCGGATTCATGTTGATGTATGGCAAAACCAATACAATAGTGTAAAGTAAATAGCCTCCAATTAAAATAAATAAATTTAAATAAATAAACATTATCTCTCAATATCCTATTATAATAAATGTGGTTTTAATATTTTTACCTTCTTACATCAGATCTCCCTTTGTATTCATAGCTCTGTTCTTCATTTCATCAATAATCAGTGTTTCAGTTAAGTTCAGTTCAGTCACTCAATCGTATCCGACTCTTGTGACCCCATGGACTGCAGCATGCCAGGCTTCCCTGTCCATAACCAACTCCTGGAGCTTGCTCAAACTCATGTCCATTGAGTCAGTGATGCTATTCAACCATCTCATCCTCTGTCGTCCCCTTCTCCTCCTGCCTTCAATCTTTCCCAGCATCAGGGTCTTTTCCAGTGAGTCAGTTCTTTGCATCAGGTGGCCAAAGTATTGGAACTTCCAGGGGACTGACGCTTCAGTGTCAGTCCTTCCAATGAATAGTCAGGACTGATTACCTTTAGGATGGACTGGTTTGATCTTGCAGTCCAAGGGATTCTCAAGAGTCTGCTCCAACACCACAGTTCAAAAGCATCAATTTTTGGCACTGCAGCTTTTTTTATGATCCAACTCTCACATCCATCCATACACGACTACTGGACTACAAACCATAGCTTTGACTAGACAGACCTTTGTTGGCAAAGTAATGTCTCTGCTTTTTACTATGCTATTTAGGTTGGTCATATCTTTTATTCCAAGAGCAAGTGTCTTAATTTCATGGCTGCAGTCATGGTTATACAGGTGTTTACTTCAGAGCCAGGTCATACTTCATAATTATATTTCTTTCCTTATTCTTCCCCTTATCCCCAGAGTTAATGATTATTTTTCTTTTTGCTCACCTGATTGGCTATGTCCCTGTACTTAATTACTTGTAAATATTCCATTAGCTCTATCAGACTTGCCCACTCATCCTTCTCCCCTGATATGCCTCTCATATCATGTATTCTATAAAATCTTCTGTTTCTTGGAGACCTGAGTCCTACTGTTTCCTCTCCTCCTGATCTAGCTGGACAGTATGGCTGTCCAGTTCAGTTCAGTTCAGTTCAGTTCAGTCGTGTCTCACTCTTTGCAACCCCATGAACTGCAGCATGCCAGGCTTCCCGGTCCATAACCAACCCCTGGAGCTTGCTCAAACTCATGTCCATCGAGTCAGTAATGCCATCCAGCCATCCCATCCTCTGTCGTCCCCTTCTCCTCCTACCCTCAATCCCTCCCAGCATCAGAGTCTTTTCCAATGAGTCAACTCTTCGCATGAGGTGGCCAAAGTACGGGAGTTTCAGCTTTAGCATCAGTCCTTCCAAAGAACACCCAGGACTGATCTTCTTTAGAATGGACTGGTTGGATCTCCTTGCAGTCCAAGGGACTCTCAAGAGTCTTCTCCAACACCACAGTTCAAAAGCATCAAATCTTTGGCACTCAGCTTTCTTCACAGTCCAACTCTCACATCCATTCATGACTACTGGAAAAACCATAGCCTTGACTAGGTGGACCTTTGTTGGCAAAGTAATGTCTCTGCTTTTCAATATGCTCTCTAGGTTGGTCATAACTTTCCTTTCAAGGAGTAAGCATCTTTTAATTTCATGGCTGCAGTCACCATCTGCAGTGATTTTGGAGCCCAGAAAAATAAAGTCAGCAACTGTTTCCACTGTTTCCTCGTCTATTTGCCATGAAGTGATGGGACCAGATGCCATGATCTTCATTTTCTGGATGTTGAGCTTTAAGCCAACATTTTCACTCTCCTCTTTCACCTTCATCAAGAGGCTTTTTAGTTCCTCTTCAATTTCTGCCATAAGGGTGGTGTCATCTGCATATCTGAAGTTATTGATATTTCTCCCGGCAATCTTGATTCCAGCTTGTGCTTCTTCCAGCCCAGCGTTTCTGATGATGTACTCTGCATATAAGTTAAATAAGCAGGGTGAAAGCTGGACCCCGTGACTTGGAACTGGTTTACTGCTTTCTATGGTAGTTGCGTGCTTTGAAGATCCCATGTCTTTCTCTTACTTTTATAGTAGCTTTGTAGGAAAAGGTGCCAAGAAAGTAAATTCTTTTAGTTCTTACACATCTGAAAACACTTTTATTCTACTTTCACATGTGATTTATGCAATGGATAATATAGAAGTTGAACATTTCTTTTAGATTTTTGAAGGCATTGTTGTTTTATCTTTTAAAACTCAGTTCTGCTATTGAGAAGTCTGATGCCATTCTAATATGTTTCATACATTTTTTTTTTGCACTTTCCATGGAGATTCTCAGGTTATTTCATCTGCAATGTTTAGAAGTTTTGTGATTATGTGCTTTAGTGTGGGTATTTCCTTGTGCTGAGTACTTGATGTGCTCTTTTAATGAGGATAAATGATCCATTTTTTGGTATTATTTCACTGATAATTACCTCCCTTCTGTTTATTGTTTTGTGGTTTTTTTTTTGTTTGTTTGTTTACTTTACCCTGTTTCTTTTTCCTGGATCCTATTCAGTCAAGTGTTAGGCTGCCAGGATTGATCCTTTGTCAGCGATACTTTATTCTCCACTTTCCATTTTTTTGTGTGGGGGTTTATTTTTGTTGTTTTATTTTTCTGCGAGATTTTCTTAATTATAACCTTCTAAAGTTTCTTTTTTGTTGTTGTTGTTTTTAGTTTAAATTTTTTTGAATATTATATATTTTATAATTTTCAACAACTCTTTCTTAATCTTTGAGCTTTTCCAAAGCATCGTGTACTTATTTATGTGTTATCTTATGAGAGCTCTCCTAAGACATTAGTTAGAATTATTTTTTCCTAGTCTTTTCCTCTTTCAAAATCTCTGTGTCCTCTGGATTTATTTCTTCTGCTTGTCTAGTTTATCCTCTTTTATTCATGTGAGAGACTTTCTGTGAGTAAATAACCATCCTTGGTCCTAAGTGAGGCAATATCGAAGTCAGAATCTCCTGATGGATCTCGTTGACCAGCATGCTTGGCTTTCAGATGAACCAGAGAAGAACTTGACTACTTTGCAGGATGACATGTAAATAACAATATATAGAGAGGGGTTTTCCCCTTTGGGAGGAGATTTCATTTCTTTAGGGACAGTTCCTCAATATTACTGGGTATGAACATCAGACATTGTTTTGCCTGGGAGTGAAAAGAAATGGGCAAGGAATCTTGATTGTTCTATATTTTGAATTTAATCTTTTAGGCTATTTTTAGCTCAGTATCTCACCCTGCATTTTGCCATGTTTTGAGCCTCTCCTTGGTTATGTGGGGACAAATCTGTTTCTCACTCATCCTTGTCTTCCTTCAAATGCAGGGTGGATTTTAATCTATGCATTCCTCTGCCATCTGACTTCCCAGGTGACACAGTAGTAAAGAATCCACCTGCCAATACAGGAGATGCAAGAGATGTGAGTTCAATCTCTGGATCAAGAAGACCCCTGGAGTAACAAATGGCAACCCACTCCAGTATTGTATTCTTGCCTGGAAAATTTCATGGACAGAAGAGCCTGACAGGCTATAGTCAGTGGGGTCTCAAAGAATCAGACCTGACTAAGAGTGTGCACACACACACACTCACACATACACACTCACACACACACACTCACACACATCTCTAACCGCTTTTCAGTCTGCTTGCATTTTTCAGACATGTGTTGAAACTTCTCGCCCATTCCACTCACTAATATCTTCACCCATTTCTTTTTAGCCTTATCAACATATACCTTATTCTAAGTTCATTTGCCATTGTTATAGCAGAATCTCTAGAGGAATAGGAAATAAAATCTGTGTAGATATAACCAGAAGTTATAGCTCTTCCTTTCAGAGGTGTTATGATGTTGACCAATATTTTGTTTCTCTTGGAATTACAGAAGAGACATTTAGTTCTGGGAATATATTTAATAAACTGTTGAGAGAGAGTTTTGAAAAATCCTCTATCACTATCTTAGGTATTAAGGCAATCAGAAAAGAATCTGCCGGATTGAAGTCTCATTTAAAATTTAACATGATAAAAAGCAGCTTCCCACCACTGGTGGATTAGGAGAACTATGCTCTGAACTAGAATGGGACTTTTTTTATCCAGTGAACTTCATTTGTCATCTCTGCTGATATGCTCATCAGGGCAATAGTTTTGGAACATGGAGCCAGTTAGGCTGACAACAGCCAAGAATTTTGCAAAGCCTGCCAAAGAGCCATCACAGAAAACTTGAGGTATCGTAGAAGTTATGTGCAGAATTTCAGTGGATCTGCCTCCGTAACTTTTTATTTGTGCCTCAAGCCACTGAGGAACCTTGACTTGTCCTTTTGTTTTTAAACAGGATCATATTTCTGTCTATGTCAAAGAATCTTGCTTTTTAACATGACATAGATATTATATAGAACCCCTGAAATTGTAATACTGTGAAAAGAAGAGTCCTTATGACCACAGAGGAAGAATAAACAGAGCCATAACTTTAATGTCTTTGCTGAGACTTTAGTGTGTCACTGGGGAGGGGTAGGCAGCAGGGACAGAGAACATGATGAGTCGATTATTTTTTGTAAAATTTTTCCATATGTACCTGACTTACATTCATGCTAACAAAACAGACTTTCTAGGCTCTTAAAGTGTGAAATTTAAGTAGTTGTTCTAATGATGGCCCAACTTCAGTAGTATAGAAGGCAGCCTGTATGCTTTGTGAACCATAGATAGGCAGTGATTATTTTCTACTAAGTAGAATTTAAACCAACAAAAAGTTGATGCTTTTTTCAGTTCAGTTCAGTCACTCAGTCGTGTCTGACTCTTTGTGACCCCATGAACCACAGCACGCCAGGCCTACCTGTCCATTACCAATTCCCGGAGTCCACCCAAACCCATGTCCATTGAATGAATGATGCCATCTAACCATCTCATCCTCTGTCGTCCCCTTCTCCTCCCACCTTCAATCTTTCCCAGAATCAGGGTCTTTTCAAATGAGTCAGCTCTTCGCATTAGGTGGCAGACGTATTGGAGTTTCAACTTCAACATCGGTCCTACCAATGAACACCCAGGACTAATCTCCTTCAGGATGGACTTGTTGGATCTCCTTGTAGTCCAAGGACCTCTCAAGAGTCTTGTCCAACACCACAGTTCAAAAGCATCAATTCTTTGGCACAGAGCTTTCTTTATAGTCCAACTCTCACATCCATACATGACCACTGGAAAAACCATAGGCTTGACTAAACAGACCTTTGTTGACAAAGTAATGTCTCTGCTTTCTAATATGCTCTCTAGGTTGGCCATAACTTTCCTTTCAAGGAGTAAACGTCTTTTAATTTCATAGCTGCAATCACCATCTGCAGTGATTTTGGAATACAGAAAAATAAAGTCAGCAACTGTTTCCACTGTTTCCCCATCTATTTGCCATGAAGTGATGGGACTGGATGCCATGATCTTAGTTTTCTGAATGTTGAGCTTTAAGCCAACTTTTTCACTCTCCTCTTTCACTTTCATCAAAAGGCTCTTTAGTTCTTCACTTTCTGCCATGCTGCTGCTACTGTTGCTAAGTCGCTTCAGTCGTGTCCAACTCTGTGTGACCCCAGAGATGGCAGCCCACCAGGCTTTGCCTGGGATTCTCCAGGCAAGAACACTGGAGTGGCTTGCCATTTCCTTCAATGCATGAATGTGAAAAGTGAAAGTGAAGTCGCTCAGCTGTGTCAGACTCTTTGCGACCCCATGGACTGCAGCCCACCAGGTTCCTCTGCCCATGGGATTTTCCAGGCAAGAGTACTGGAGTGGGGTGCCATTGCCTTCTCCATAAGGGTGTGTCATCTGCATATCTGAAGTTATTGATATTTCTCCCGGCAATCTTGATTCCAGCTTGTACTTCCTCCAGCCCAGTGTTTCTCATGATGTACTCTGCATATCAGTCAAATAAGAAGGGTGACAATATCAGCATTGGTGTACTCCTTTTCCTATTTGGAACAAGTCTGTTGTTCCATGTCCAGTTCTATCTGTTACCTCCTGACCTGCATACAGGTTTCTCAAGAGGCAGGTCAGGTGGTCTGGTATTCCCATCTCTTTCAAAATTTTCCACAGTTTATCGTGATCCACACAGTCAAAGGCTTTGGCATAATCAATAAAGCAGAAATAGATGTTTTTCTGAAACTCTCTTGCTTTGTCAGTGATCCAGCGGATGTTGGCTATTTGATCTCTGGTTCCTCTGCCTTTTCTAAAACCAGCTTGAACATCAGGAAGTTCACAGTTCACGTACTGCTGAAGCCTGGCTTGGAGAATTTTGAGCATTACTTTACTAGCGTGTGAGATGAGTGCAATTGTGCAGTAGTTTGAGCATTCTTTGGCATTGCCTTTCTTTGGGATTCGAGTGAAAACTGACCTTTTCTAGTCTTGTGGCCACTGCTGAGTTTTCCAAATTTGCTGGCATATTGAGTGCAACACTTTCACAGCATCATCTTTCAGGACTTGAAATAGCTAAACTGGAATTCATCACCACCACTAGCTTTGTTTGTATTGATGCTTCCTAAGGCCCACTTGACTTCACATTCCAGAATGTCTGGCTCTAGGTGAGTGATCACACCATCGTGATTATCTGGGTCATAAAGATCTTTTTTTGTACAGTTCTTCTGTGTATTTTTGCCACCTCTTCTTCATCTCTTGTGCTTCTTTTAGTTTAGGTCCCTACCATTTCTGCCCTTTATTGAGCCCATCTTTGCATGAAATCTTCCCTTGGTATCTCTAATCTTTTTTACATGATTTTAAAAATTTAAGGTTGGAAGAAAAAGAACACTTATCAAGTAAGCTAAGAATGGGAAAGAAAGTAGAAGGGTGACTCAGCGTGGTGAGTAGAAGTGTGTCAGGGTGGTGACAGAAAGGGAGAAGTTGAAGACACTAATAAGGTTTCTGAGTCGGTTACTGGAGAAGTAAGTTGTACCATCATCCAAGAGAGACTGAATCACTACATGTAGATTCTTTCAGATCATGGGCTTTTACCTCTACTTTACAGTCCTAGTCAAGAAAGAAGACTCAGTTTCTCAAAAGATAGTATCACTAGCTGTCTAATTCCACTTCTGAAAGGAAGATCATCTTCCAATTGACAATTTACTTTATTACTAAGATACTCTCCTGTAACTCATACTGTTTAGAAGGCAGTGGGAAGCTAATGATTATACCTTACAGTGTGATATATACCCAGGAAGAGAGACACATTGAAAAGTATCACAGTGGAGTACAACTTTCCAGTCAACTAAGACCTGTACTTAAATCCTGGCTCTGTCATCTGATATATTTATAATCTTGAGCAAATCTTGAGAAACCAACATCAACATATATTAAAGAAAGCCAAATAAGGCAAGACATATGTCCTCAAGGAATTTATAGGAGAGGTAGACAAATAAGTCATTAAGAAGAAAGAATGATGATTGCTATGGTGAAAGAATGTGCAGGGTGCTATGGGGCAGAGAAAGGGGCACCCAAATCAGATGAGATGCCAGGGAAAGCTTACAGAGATGTTAGCTTTGAAAGACCAAAGGGGTGTACTTATAGGAATTCCAGGCAGAAGCTATGTCCCAGAAGGTTATATGTACGTGCTCAAGACTTATATTACCTCTTGTAGACATGGAGAGCCAAGGAAAGGTTTTAATTAGAGGAGACAGGTTTTCAAACCAGAATTTTTGATAAAGCAATTGAGGAGTTGCAGAGTGGAGGATGAAGAGGAGCATTTGAGACTTGCAATAGGAAGATTGGTGAGTAGCAAGCACTCCAGTTGAGGAAAGATATGGTGAATACACAGCATGCCAGCCAAAGATGGTAAGGGGATGAGGTTAGAGCAGACACCTTGTCCTGCTTTGCCTGAGACTGTCTTGCTTTAAAAAGAAACTGGAAACCAGAATTGAAAGAGACACATGTACCCCAATGTTCATTGCAGCACTGTTTATAATAGCCAGGACATGGAAACAACCTAGATGTCCATCAGCAGATGAATGGATAAGAAAGCTGTGGTACATATACACAATGGAGTATTACTCAGCCATTAAAAAGAATTCATTTGAATCAGTTCTGTTGAGATGGATGAAACTGGAGCCAATTATACAGAGTGAAGTAAGCCAGAAAGAAAAACACCAATACAGTATACTAACACATATATATGGAATTTAGGAAGATGGCAATGACGACCCTGTATGCAAGACAGGAAAAAAGACACAGATGTGTATAACGGACTTTTGGACTCAGAGGGAGAGGGAGAGGGTGGGATGATTTGGGAGAATGGGAATTCTAACATGTATACTATCATGTAAGAATTGAATCGCCAGTCCATGTCTGACGCAGGATGCAGCATGCTTGGGGCTGGTGCATGGGGATGACCCAGAGAGATGTTGTGGGGAGGGAGGTGGGAGGGGGGGTCATGTTTGGGAACGCATGTAAGAATTAAAGATTTTAAAATTAAAAAAATAAATAAATTTAAAAAAAAAAGAAACTGAAAGTACCGCACCCCAGGAAGCCTTTCAGTCCCTATGAAGCCAGTCGGATGACCAGTTCATCTGAGGCTCTGAGGTGGGAGTGAGATGGATGGGTACACTGATCCAAATCATATTCAGGTGGTAAAATCTATAAGACTCATAACGACTTAGATGTTGTCAGGGTGGTGACAGAAAGGGAGAAGCTGAAGACACTAATAAGGTTTCTGAGTCAGTTACTGGAGAAGCAAGTTGTGCCGTCATCCAACAGAGACTGAATCACTGCATGTAGATTCTTTCAGATCATGGACTTTTCCCTCTACTTTACAGTCCTAGTCAATAAACCATCTTTTGCATGTGTATTATTCGTGGGAGTGCCCTCTGTTAATTCTTCAATTTTGATTGATTTGCAATTTAGATCTGAAAGAAAAATACAAAACAAACTTTTAGTGACTCTATCTTTTGTTGGTGCAGTAAAATGGAAATATGTATCAATGGCAATATTCAGGCCATGTGTGGCAGAGTGGAGGCAGTTACTTATCTAAAGAACAGGTATTGGTGTTTGTACTTTTTAAGTTGTTCTTAGTAGAAAAGGACTGAAATTTATAGTCTGTCTCCCAGAGAGAGTCCATTTATTTTAAATAACCAAGATTGATTTGATTCTTTAAATGTGTCAAAAAATACACTTCAGACTACCATGCTTATGAAATAAACTTTAAATGATGCCTTTTAGAAAAGTCAGGGGAGAAATAAAAAAGCTAGTCAGCTCATTTTAAAATTTTCAAGTGGATATTTGATATTTATGTTGTTTTCTTATTCTCTGGATGATGGATAACATTCCTTGATTCTTTTCCAAACCAGTTTGATTGTACAAGCAACAGATAAAGGCATTCCCAGGCTTTCTGACACAACTGTGATCAAGATACAGGTGATTGACATAAATGACAATGCCCCAACTTTTCTCCCCTCTGAAGCAGTGGAAATTGCTGAAAGTAAGTGTGGTCATTTGAAATAATGGTTTTGATTAACTTGTATATCGTCTACTATTTTTTCAGCGGGATGCTGTGTTAAATATGCATACTATTCCTCAGCAACCACACATCTATAAATTGTTTTTATCTTCATTTTACAGAATAGAAAATGGAGAGTCAAAAATTAAATATAAAATGTCAAAGAAGTTAAAAGTTAAAGTTGAGGTTTGCATTCAAACCAGCAGGAAGCTGAGCTCCCAAGGTCAAACCACTACTCCACACAGCTTCTTTTGTATACAGACATTTCTTAAAAGTGAAATCTGCTCAATGAAGCATCTTTTGTTGGTTGTGATGGTCACCCTAAAGCTCCCCTGAGAGAAAGTGATGTTATTAGACTGATAACTTTGTCAGTCTTTGAGTTACTAAACTCAGGTTCAGCTGCTCACCACTTGAAAGCCCATATTCGAGAGGCAAGTGTTAGAAAGGAAAGGCTGCTTTATTCAGGAGGCCAGTAACTTGGGGAAGAAGGCATATACTGTGTCCAAAGGCCAATTCCACAGTGCTAATAGAGGGCAACAGCTTTTAACGGGGAGCTTCATGGGCGTATGGTTAGAGTAAGGGCCTCCATGCAGAGTCACCTCTGAGGATCATCTTGAAATTGGTCATGTGGTAGTCTGACCATTATCTTGATTGTTTTAAGCCCAGTTAATCTTCAGTTCCAGGACTGGTTGGTTCTCATTTCTCTGAGGTCAGTTCTCAGAATTGTGATAGCGTATGCTATGGCTACAGTCTGGTCATCATGGAGTTAACTTCTTCCACCTGGTGGAGGTTTCATTGTCTACAAGACAGCTCATAGAGTATGGCTCAGAATGTTCTCTATAGCGCTTGAGGAAGAACTCAAGGTCCTTGACTTTGCTTGAGACCTGAACTGTTATTATTTTGTCCTATTTGGCTGCTTTTCCTTTGTTTCTGTGTCTCTTCATTTCTCTAAGTTTATTTTATTGATATTATTTGTTATGGGGGCATGCTGGGTGGCTTGCAGAGTCTGAGTCCTTTGACCTGGAATCTAAGCCAGGCCAAAACAAGGAGTCCAAACCCCTGAACTGCCAGGGAATTCCCTAAATTTATTCTTTGGCTAAATTTTTCCTATGGAAAAAAGACAAGGAAAGGCCATGGTGGAGGAGGGTTTGTCCCAGGAAGGCCCCATAGGGCCCTGCTCAGTTTATTTGCAATATACTAATGACAAGTAATAAGTGAAGGGAGTTGGATGATTTTTGCACAGTCATCATTTTCCGCTGCTGCTGCTGCTGCTGCTGCTGCTGCTGCTGCTGCTGCTGCTGCTGCTGCTGTTAAGTCACTTCATTGGTGTCCAACTCTGTGCAACCCCATAGACGGCAGCCCACCAGACTCCCCCCGTCCCTGGGATTCTCCAGGCAAGAACACTGGAGTGGGTTGCCATTTCCTTCTCCAATGCATGAAAGTGAAAAATGAAAGTCGCTCAGTTGTGTCCGACTCTTAGCGACCCCATGGACTTCAGTCCACCAGGCTCCTCCGTCCATGGGATTTTCCAGGCAAGAGTACTGGAGTGGGGTGCCATTGCCTTCTCCTTCCTCTACTACTATAAGCTAAAGTTCAACTTCTGCAGAATACTTTTATCACATTAATGGTAGAGGTTGAAAATACAAAGTTTTACATGATATGCTGATTCATCTTAATTTTTTGGGTCTCTGGGCTACATGATGACTCCATAGTCTGTGATCTCAAAGTTGTCTGTGGTCAACAGCTGTACTGGTAAAACCCAACCCAACTTTTTATAGTTGAAATTGCAGATAATGGCCCATCACTCTCCTCTCTCTTTTCACTCTTAATATCCAACTTATTCCTAAAATGTGCCTAACATTTTGTTATGTTCACTTTCCAAACAAATTACAAACATCACTGCTCAAAGAGGGGTATATTCCAGCAATTTTTATATATAAGAATACCTATAAATATTTTAAATAATTTAAAATATTATACTAATAAAAAAATTGTCTAGTTTTACCTTTCACCTATTTGATGTGTTTTCATCTGCTTTTACTGAAAGTGCTATTCTAAAGCACATGCATTGGAATCAAAATGCAGTAATGTGCTCAGAATAAATATATCACAAAAATAAACCATGTATATCAAAACTTACCATAAGGAGTCAAGTGTAATTGGTGCATGTCAAGGGTGTTCAAATTTGAAATGTGAAAATTATTAGTCTCATACACAGTGGAATTATTCTAAATGTCCTGGAATCTTCTTTCTACTTGTACCATACCTATGAAGTCCAAACCAAAGTCCCTGTCCTGGCAGCTTAAAGAACACATATGTTATGTGAGACATTTACCATGACATCTATTTGTGATTTGTGTGTGTGTGAATACTATTAGAGATCTTTTGTGATCACCAGTATGAAGTATACTTTCTATAGTCTTGATAATTTTGAGAGTCGGGTTTTAAGAGAAGGAAGCAGTGTGTGCCTCTCAAAAGAAATGATTTTATAAAAATGAATATGAGGAACTAAGTATCTAGCTTCAGTATCAAAACATTTTCATTTAAATCTTGCTTGCTTTTCAGAATTTTATGTTTTGAATAATAACCTTCTTCCTACCCACATCACCCATGAATATATGATTTTGATATGGAAATTATATAGTGCAAATAAGTGACTTACAATGTTTCTTGGTGCTGGGATTGTGTGACAAACATATGATAAAAAGTGAAATATAAAATTGAAAATAGTCTACCTCTTCAATTCCCTACTCAGTGGTAAATTTTCCCTTTTATTGGGCTCATGAATTCTTCAGAGTTTTTATTCAGTTTGTAATGAGCCTTGTATGAGAAATCATGCCAAGAAACAGCAAATCACATTGGACAAAAAATAAAAATGCTTGGATTGAACTATTAAAGAAAAATATTTCAAAGGATGACTTTTAATGGAGACTGACAGTGGTCATGACTATTTCAGATTCTTTGCCTGGCACGATTGTGACTCGGATATCAGTTTATGATGTGGATTCGAATCCAGCTTTCACCTTCAGTTTTGTCAAAGAGAGTAATTCTGGAACCAAGTTTGCTATTGATCGGAACACTGGGGTAGTGGTGCTGGTTGAAACACTGGATTTTGAAGAAGCTTCTAAATATGAGCTGCAGATCCAAATTTCAGATTTGGTGCACCAAACAGAGGGGACGGTCACTGTCCATGTGCTGGACGTCAACGATAACCCACCAGTATTTTCTCAGGATTCTTACCAGGTAAATAACATAAAGAGATGCTGAGACCATGACCAAACCTGAAAGAACAGGGAATAATGTAAACTGAACCACAGTCAACAAAGCAATGTAGACAGACAGACAGTATTCACTGTTTTTACTGCCTAAGTTGGTGCTGAGAGTTTTATGTTTAGCATCATGGAGAGTAGAAGTACATATGGAATTGAATCTCTCATTCAATTCAATTTCTTAAGTATGTAAGTAACATAAACCTCATAATTACACAATGTACAGTGTAATGAAACATTAGTGAATACCTTAGTGAATGCATTAGCTATCCTCCACTATACAGAAATAATTTAGAAGGAAATTTTTTCATAATAAAAATCAATACTGCATGAAACAGCTTTTAAAAATTTTTAATTTTGTTTATCTGAATTCTGGAACTACTAACACAATCTTCTTAATATATTCACTCTGTAAATTAATAAAGTCAGGTTCTCTGTTACTTCCATAAACAAAATAAATAAAAGAGTCAGGTCCTGGCTCTGTTCATGAAAATAGCTGTGTTCTTTAAGCACAAGGCCTGTCTCCCTTTTTATTTCCCCTTCAGGTCACCATTTCTGAACTGGTGCCTCTGGGGCACCCAGTGCTGACTGTTGTGGCCACAGATGTGGAAAGCAGTGAGAACATTACTTACAGGATCCTTTCCTCTTCCAAGATGTTTTCAGTTGATCCTGCCAATGGTGAGTTATTTGTAGTGGCTGTAGCATTCATAGGTTTGGGTTACAGAGAGGAAACCTGAAATAATCCTTTCCAAATATGCCTAAAATAGCCCCCAGGCCCTCCTGCTGGGGTCATAGACACCACCTTCTTGTTTCTCTTATTGTCAGATGCTGTGGTAGCAAATTCTGGTGCTATTTCTCTTCTCCAACATCTCAATGGTTGGAAAGAAAAAGGAATTGATTAAATGCTGGCAAATGCACAGAAATTCAGAGACCTCAGTATAGTAAACACCAGTTCATTCAGCCGTCTGATTACAGTTGAGGTAATTAACAAGGCCTCCACAAGAATCAAAGTAAAATGGAAGGGATTCATTTAGAACTGAAGACTGCATGTTACCAGAATTTGGAAGCTTTTTTCCCAAGCCAAGTATAAGAAGTTTGGTAATAGTGTCATATATTTAACAAGGAACACAAAAAACTGAAACAGGAAAGTTTTTTTGAGCACCTCTATTAAGTGGAGTGGGCTTCCCTGGTGGCTCAGATGGTAAAGAATCTGCCTGCAATGCAGGACACCAGCTTCAATCCCTGGGTCAGGAAGATTCCCTGGAGAAAGGAATGGCAACTCACTCCAGAATCTTTGCCTGGAGAAGTCCATGGACGGAGTAGCCTGGCAGGCTACAGTACATAGTTTTGCAAAAAGTCAGACATGCCTGAGAGACATTTACCCATTAAGTAGAATGTTCTGTAGTTTTGATGCTGTTCTTATTTCTTTGATGCCTCACAAGGCTCTTTGTTTGGTTATTAGAGATCAAGACATTTATGGTTGTAAAATGCATTCAGGCAAGTGATTATAGAAAAGTTAAGCATTGTATAGAGACAATATAACAGCAAGTAGAGTTCCTTGGACAGCGCGAAGATCAAACCAGTCAATCCTAAAGGAAATCAACCCTGAATATTCATTGGAAGAACTGATGCTGAAGCTGAAGCTCCGATATGTTGGCCACCTGATGTGAAGAGCTGACTCATTAGAAAAGACTCCGATGCTGGGAAAGATTGAAGGCAGGAGGAGAAGGGGGCGACAGAAGATGAGATGGTTGGATGGCATCACAGACTCAATAGACATGAATTTGAGCAAATTCTGGGAGATAGTGAAGGACAGAGAAGCCTGGCTTGCTGCAATCCGTGAGATCACAAGGACTCAGACATGACTTACCAACTGAACAACAGACATTAAAAGCCAAACTTAATAAAGATGAATAATTAATAAAGCGCTGTCCATAGCAGAGAATGCTCTAGAAAAATAACAGGGCCTGGAACATGGACATCACCAGATGGTCAACACTGAAATCAGATTGATTATATTCTTTGCAGTCAAAGATGGAGAAGCTCTATAGAGTCAACAACAACAAAAAAATATCTGGAGCTGACTGTGTCTCAGATCATGAACTCCTTATTGCCAAATTCAGAATTACATTGAAGAAAATATGAAAAACAACTAGGCCATTCAGATATGACCTAAATCAAATCCCTTATGATTATACAGTGGAAGTGACAAATAGATTCAAGGGATTAGATCTGATAGATAGAGTGCCTGAAGAACTATAGATGGAGGTTTATAAAACAGTACAGAACGTGGTGGTCAAAATCATCCCCAAGGAGAAGAAATGCAAAAAGAATAAATGGTTGTCTGAGGAGACCTTATATTCAGCTGAGAAAAGAAGAGAAGCGAAAGGCAACGAAGAAAAGAAAAGATATATCTTTCTGAATACAGAGTTCCAAAGAATAGAAAGGAGAAATAAGAAAGCCTTCCTAAGTGATCAATGCAAAAAAAAATATAGATAAACAATAAAATGGGAAAGACTAGAGAGCTATTCAAGAAAATTAGAGATACCAAGGGAACATTTCATGCAAAGATGGGCTCGATAAAGGACAGAAGCAGTATAGAGCTAACAGAAGGAGAAGATATTAAGAAGAGGTGGCAAGAATACACAGAAGAACTATACAAAAAAGATCTTCATGACCCAGATAACCATGATGGTGTGATCACTCACCTAGTGCCACACATCCTGGAATGTGAAGTCAAGTGGGCTTTAGGAAGCATCACTATAAACAGAGCTGGTGGAGGTGATGGAATTCTAGCTGAGCTATTTCAAATCCTAAAAGATGATGCTGTAAAATTACTGCACTCAATATGCTGGCAAATTTGGAAAACTCAACAGTGACCACAGGACTGGAAAAGGTCAGTTTTCATTCCAATCCCAAAGAAAGGCAATGCCAAAGATGTTCAAACTACCATACGATTGCACTCATCTAACACACCAGCAGAGTAATGCTGAAATTTCTCCAGGCTAGGCTTCAACTGTACGTGAACTGAGAACTTCCAGATGTTCAAGCTGGATTAAGAAAAAGCAGAAGAAACAGAAATCAATTGCCAACATCTGCTAGATCATAGAAAAATATTTACTTTGCTTCATTGAATATGCTAAAGCCTTTGACTGTGTGGATCACAACAAACTGTGGAAAATTCTTCAAGGGATGGGAATACCAGACCACCTAACTTGCCTCTTGAGAAATCTGTATGCAGGTCAGGAAGCAACAGTTAGAACTGGACATGGAACAACAGACTGGTTCCAAACAGGGAAAGATGTATGTACTTCAAGGCTGTATAGTGTCACCGTGCTTCTTTAACTTAAATGCAGAGTACGTCATGAGAAACGCTGGGCTAGATGAAGCACAAACTGGAATCAAGATTGCCGGGGGGAAATATCAATAACCTCAGATATGCAGGTGACACCACCCTAATGGCAGAAAGTGAAGAAGAACTAAAGAGCCTCTTGATGAAAGTGAAAGAAGAGAGTGAAAAAGTCGGCTAAAAACTCAACATTCAGAAAACTAAGGTCAGGGCATCCCGTCCCATCACTTCATGGCAAATAGATGGGGAAACAGTGGAAATAGTGACAGACTATTTTTTGGACTCCAAAATCACTGCAGATGGTGACTGCAGCCATGAAATTAAAAGACGCTTGCTCCTTGGAAGAAAAGCTATGACAAACCTATGCAGCATTTTAAAAAGTACAGATATTACTTTGCTGACAAAGGTCCATCTAGCCAAAGCTATGGCTTTTCCAGTGGTCATGTATGGATGTGAGAGTTTGACCATAAAGAAAGCTGAGCACCAAAGAATTGAAGCTTTTGAGCTGTGGTGTTGGAGAAAACTCTTGAGAGTCCCTTGGACTACAAGGAGATCCAACCAGTCAATCCTAAAGGAAATCAGTCCTGCACATGCATTGAAAGGACTGATGCTGAAGCTGAAGCTCCAATACTTTGGCCACCTGATGTGAAGAACTAACTCATTGGAAAAGATCCTGATGCTGGGAAAGATTGAAGGCAGGAGGAAAGGGGGATGACAGAGGATGAGATGGTTGGATGGCATCAACGACTAGATGGACATGAGTTTGAGCAAGCTTCTGGGAGTTGGTGATGGACAGAGAAGCCTGCCCTGCTGCCATGCATGGGGTTGCAAAGAGTCAGACGTGATTGAGCAACTGAACTGAACTGAATTGGGACATGTTATGCTGTGTGTTCCCCATCTGTACCCACCACTGCGTCATTTCACAAGGGAGAGCTGACTTAGAAGTTAACTTCTGAAAGATGGATGTTAACTGGTTTCCTGTTACTAGGTTTACTCTTCTGATAGTTTTGCAGTTACATGAATACTGAATCCTTATGTTGTATACACTGGAGACTAATACAATGTTGTATATCAATTATATTCTCAGTTTTAAAAAGTTAACCTCAGGATTACCTGAAGGGAGAATCTGGTATGAGGCCCTCGGAATGTGATAATTGGGAGAAGTAGCTAATGTAGCCCCGTGGCCTGTGGATGAATGGCTACTGTGTGGACTTAAATATGTCAGGAATTTGACTTTTCTGTCCCTCTGTCTTAGTGTGTCTCACTCTCTCGGCTGCAGCAAATCACAATCCTGACAGCACTTTTCTTTTTATTTGTCTTAGCAACAAACTTTACAGTAAGACATTGATTAGAACGTTTTTAAAATCTTGACTGTTACCTTGTCAGCTGAGTTCATAGTGGGACTCTAACTGAAATGTGGCATTTAAAATATACTGTTTTATTTTCTTTCTTCATGGCTGTACTAAAAGCACATTTACCTTAAAAAAAACATTTTTACATACATACACACATATATATATATATTTTAGAATAATAAAAATGTATTACATATATTTCAAAATGTGGATTTAAAAATGATAAAATATATTACATATATTTCATCAATAGTGGGAAAATCCACCAGCTGAATAAACCCATAGCTTTAGGAAAGACCTATCTAGAATTAAGCGATAGTTGTTAAGTCTGCATTATTATATCTACTACTTTCATTTGACTCGAATGAATACCATCCGGTATTTCCAGAAATTTATGCCAGAATGTCTCTATGCATGTTTCTATTGATGGTAAAGTGGGTTATGCATTATTCACATAAGAATGTGTATGTGTTCAGTTGCTTCAGTCATGTCTGACTCTTTGCAACCCCATGTACTGTAACCCTCCAGACTCCTCTGTCTATGGGATTCTCCAGACAAGAATACTGGAGTGGGTTACCATTTCCTTCTCCAGAGGATATTCCCAACCCAGGTACAGAACACATATCTCCTGCATTTTGTGCATTGCAGGTGGATTCTTTACCTGCTAAGCCACCTGGGAAGCCACCTTTCCTTAAAAAGTAGTAATGGGACAACTTACCATACAAAAATGAATTTTTAAAAAAATTATGGCAAATAACCTTTAAGCAGCACACATATTTAATTGAGTGAACACCATGAATATTTCTGAATCTTAAGTGTTACAGAGGTATAAATATAATAATTTAAGCTTTCTGTTTAGGGTTACCCTTGGTTATCACTTAAATGACACATCTAACAGATAACTTTACATATTAGTAAATATTCGCTGACTAAGAGGATCAGACAAATTTTATTTCACAACATTGTAAGGCTGTGTTGTTTTTCAGGCACAATATTTACTATCAGTCCTGTCTTCCTTATGGAGAGAAAATCAACAATTCGATTTCTTGCTGAAGCCAGTGATGGTGGATTTCCTGACCTGAAGGCTGTTACCTTAGTGGAGACAGAAATACAAGATATGAACAATTATGCCCCTGAGTTTGCAGTAGAATATTATAATCTTAGCTTAAGTGAAGACACTCCAGTTGGAAGTACACTTGTCACCTTCTCAACCATTGACCATGACTGGGCCCGTGAAAACACACATGTTGAATATTCTATCATCAGTGGTAATTCACAGAACAATTTCCATGTGGAAACTAGTTTTATTCATTCTGAATATTCTTATAAGCAAGTTGGTTATCTAGTGTTGCTTCATCATCTGGACAGAGAAGCAACTGCCAGTCATGAGCTTGTCCTTCTGGCATTTGACCATGGCTGCCCTCCACTGAGTTCCTCAGCCACTGTATCAATAGAAGTCCTCGATGTGGATGATAACCCACCTGCATTCAGCAGTCTGGAATATTATGCCCACATCAAGGAAAGTACCCCTCCAGGGAGTCCCATCATTGTGGTCTCAGCAAGTGACCGTGATGTGGGCTCACATGCAGATGTCAGCTACTACTTAACCTCTGGAAATGAGAAGCAGCATTTTTGCTTAGAAGAAAAAACTGGAGTTCTTTCTTTGATTAAACCACTAGATTATGAAGAAACAATAAAATTCATTTTAACTGTCCAAGCTTCAGATGAGGAAAGGAAGCATTTTTCTTTTGCAATTGTGTTTGTCAATGTCCTGGATGACAATGACCATGCACCTCAGTTTATGTTCCCAAACTTGAACTGTGCTGTTCCTGAAAATCTGCCTGTTTTCTCCACCATATGTTCCGTAAATGCTTTGGATTTTGATGCAGGTCCTTACGGAGACATGACCT
This sequence comes from Ovis canadensis, assembly GCF_042477335.2. NCBI lineage: Eukaryota > Metazoa > Chordata > Mammalia > Artiodactyla > Bovidae > Ovis > Ovis canadensis. The sequence goes on from NC_091261.1 coordinate 13,751,442, forward strand.
ATTCTATTGTATCACCCTGTCCTCTCCCTCAGGAAATGCCACATGATCATAACCTCTTCCTCATTGACCCTTTAACAGGGGATATTAGTGCTCAGCAAGTCCTTGACTATGAAAATGACAACAAATACTGCCTCATAGTTCAGGCCAAAGACAAGGGTGGCTCAACAGCCTCCTTAATGGTTTGGGTGGATGTTGAAGGGATAGATGAGTTTGAACCCATTTTCAGTCAGGATCAATATTTTTTCAACCTCCCAGAAAAGAGTCATGTAAGACATTTGATTGGCAGAGTGGAAGCGTCAGATGCAGATGCTGGTGTTGATGGAGTCATCCTTTACTCCCTGGAAACTCCATCTCCTTTCTTTTCAGTAAATAAAACTAATGGAAATATTTATCTGAGTAGAGCACTTCCCCCAGTAAAAAGTCAAGTCGGCAAAGAAGACACCATCGAAATGAAGATAATTGCTCATAGCCCCAAACTGGACTCCAAGTTTACATCTTGTACTGTTTTTGTGAATGTGTCTTTTTCCTCCGAAGGGAAACATTCCTCAGGATCAGCTAGCAGCTTTTCGATCAGTCTCACCATCTCCTTTCTAGTGCTTCTGTTGCTTGTCTTCATTCTAATTGTACTGATTTTAAAACATAAACAAAAAGATGTGATAAATAATTATGAAGAAAAGAAAACATCATCATCCTTAGATATTAACTTGAGACTCACCAGGGATGCCAGTGCACTGAAACCCTTCCAGAAAACTAATGAGAGCGGTGATAAGGCAGTGCCTGTGGACTGCACGCCTGGATGGTTGAGTTTAATAAGAGTCACGGAGAAGGGCACTGCACATCTGTACAGGCGCTCAAACTCCAGTGACCACTGTTCTGTGGAAGGAGAGACTGCAGAAGATAAGGAAATCCAGAGGATAAATGAACACCCTTACAGAAAGGATGCTGACTCAACCTTGAGTAATCAGGAGTCCAGGGTGCCAGACTCTGGGATTCCAAGAGACTCAGACCAGCTCTCTTGTTTGTCTGGGGGAACTGATGTGATAGTCACTGCTGGAACAGCAGAAACCAGCCATATGTTTGAGGAAGGAGATCAAGGAGAGGGCTGTGGCATGACCTATGTTCAAAATAATGTCTTACCCCAGCCACTGAAGAAGAGAGAGGTAAAAGTTGGCATCCAGGCTGATGTCAGAAAAGAGACTGTCTTTATTTCAAGTGATCAGGAAGCAGGATGTGCAGCTCTCTCAGCCCAGAAAGACTCTGATCATGATGTCATGATGAAATATCCCTGGGATTATCTCCTTAGTTGGGAACCCAAATTCCAACCTCTTGCCTCAGTATTTAATGATATTGCAAAACTAAAGGATGAGCATTTACATGTGCCTGGCATTCCAAAAGAGAAGAACTATTTTGTTTTTCCACCCCCTTTGATAACAGCAGTAGCCCAACCTGGGATTAAAGCAGTTCCACCAAGAATGCCAGCCATAACCTCAAGGCAGGTACTTCAGAAACACCCACACTCCCCCATCTGCTATCATCACAGTTCTCTGCCAGAAGACATGACTCCCAGTTTTTCCCCATTCCTTTCACTACTGACCGCACAGACCCCTGCCATGACTCCACTGCTGTCAGATGGAGAGTTATTGGGGACACATTTGACTGGTTCTTGCCTTGAACCTAAAGCAGCAGATGGAGTTGAAATATAAAACAATGGTGATATCGAGCACCTGCTCCCCACTGGTCACGAATGGCTGGACAGAACATTCCAAAGCAAGCTCCTTGAGATGGAGTTCATTCATCCACGAGTGAGGGGTATAATTTAGTCTGGGTTTCTAGAACCCTCTCATTTAAGTTTGTCAAATTTATTTCAGTCTTGATGATAAGTTACTCTGTCTTTTAACCTCTACGTTTTGCTGTCAGGATTCAAGTTTGTATATATTAAGTAGTGTATATTCTACCATACCTGGTCTTCTGTATGGCTAGATTTCCAAAGGTCACAGTGAACTTGACTGACTGCCAAAATGTTTATATGAAAAAGAATGGAAATGTAATATACTGCATTCTAGTCACATTACTGCTGATTATACCGCTATTTATAAAGCAAAATTAGTAACGACTGAACAAAGAATGAGTGTAGGACAGAAAGTAACCGAGAGGGGAAATTTGGAAGGATAAACAAGTTATAAAGTGAAGCAATTGGCTGCAGATCTGATATAGTTGGAAATGCGTTTCTCCACTTCCTCCATAAAGCACAGTTGTGGAGTTTAGCCATAATTTGAATGTGGTAGGGTGTCTTTTGGAAATCTGATGAGAACTTAAGAGTGAAATTTGTCATAACTCTGTGTCAAATAAAACAAATTTATTCGTGATTAAATGAACCAGAAATGCATGTTTTAAATGAAGAGCTAGTACTGATAAAGCAATAAGTGTGTGGTTGCCTGCCACCAAAGATGTGTTTCCTTGGCCTTCTTTAAAAATAAAATGATCTTGTAACATGGTACAGATATAGACATTAACCTTTGAAGATTAATTTGAATATATTCTTCATGTTCTTCTACAAACAGTAACTTTATGTGAGAAATAATTTATCCACTCAATGTCAGTTTAAAAGGTAAAATTATGTTATTTGCTGGCAATAAATTTCATATAGTAATTTAGCAACATATCTTAATGATTTTATATAAATATTCTTATTATAAAAGTAAATAATAGATGTCAGAAGTCTTTCTCCCATTTGTTCATATTTATATTTAGTTTTAACAGTCATTAGATATAGCAGCTTGTCAACATGGTTAAAATAATTTTGTTTTGTCCTGTTACTAGTTCAGAAATATAGTGGTGTAGTTTGGTGCTCATATATGTATATACTGCTATCTCTTTCTGTCTGATAAACCAGGGAATTCATTGGAGATTCTTATCCCTTCCAAGAAAGCAGAGCACATCTTGATGAGGCTTGTCCAGAAGTCATCCATAGTAGGTAACGTTTCCAGGCTTTGAAAGAGTTTAGGGGTCTAACATCAAATCTAGAGGGCATCTGGTGTGGTTTTCTTAGCAGTTACTATGGGATTCCTCTAGAGAAACATTTTCTTTATGTTTTCTTTCAGTAGGCCTCATCTGTAAAGTTATGTGAAATAACTAATGTGTCTTTGCTGAGAAACACTGTAAGATGACATGTTTGATATCTAGTTTTATAGATAAATAATTCTGAGGCTTCCTATGCTGATTTTATCAGTTATATACTAGAAGTTGTATGAAACACGAAGGCTTTTTAAGACGGCTGGAATCCTAGGGAAAGTGATTTAGGTATGGAACAATTAAATAGTAAAAGATGAATGCCTGTCTCTCTTTTTCTCTGGCATCTTGGGAAGAAGATTTCATAGTTTTGCATAAAGATAATAATAACAGTTATTTCAGTATTCCAATGTTTATTCTCTCTTTGATTTCCTTCAAAAGATTTCTTTGGGCATATGAAGAAAGACTGTATTGATTTCCTCCTCTAACTGTTAGGTAGTTAGAATAGGAAACAGGAGTCCAGAATGGCGGTGGCTAAAAGACAAAGAAGGGGAAAGCCCGTGAAAATTGAACAAAGGAAGGTCTGAGGACTGGAGTGAGGACCTCAGGTAGAACAGACAGCAGTCCTGGCTAGCCCGGTTTACATAGGGCAGGCCCAGGGGAGGGAAAAATATGTAAAAACATGCCCTCACGCCTCGAGGATGGATTTGCCCCCTATTTTCTAAATAAAATAGAGCTGTAACACTGATTTGTCTAAGAGCTGTAACACAGTCTGTCCAGGACCCGAGAGCTGTGACGCACCAAGGGCTTTATTGTCCATCACCCCAAATCTCTGTTGTGATGAGACAGAACTGAGGAGCATACACTCACCTGATATAACTATACATGGAAGTTTTGCTTGGCGACAGAATTATTTCTCATAACAAAGACCATTTTGTTGTTTTTAATTAGACAGCTTCTTCATTATTTACACTTAAAAAGTTATCTATCTAACTCTTCCATAAGTTATTTGCCTGTGGTTTTATTACTCATTCTGGACATGACTCTGCATTTTTCCTAAACATTTAATAAAAACAGAAGACATGAAATATTTAGTGCTATTCCTTACCAACATCTAGTGGATTTTTAATTGATGACTTTATTAACACAGTATCTGTGCTGCACCACCTCCAAATGGCCGTTACAGTAGAGTTGAGAGTAAAAATGTGAACATGCTGGTTAAGTGTTTGCAATAAATCATATGTCAGCCCTTTCAACTAGAGTGCTTTTTTCCTAAGTAAACAATATAATTTGTATATTTTTTCTTCAAGTTTAATATTAACTTGCCTCATATGTTCTGTGTTACTTTGCTGATCTACACACCAGCTTTCGCACTCTGGAGGGGGTACAGAACTTGTTAGTGGAAAATCATATTAAGCCCCAAATTCATAAGCTATAAAATAAAAGACAGTTGTCTCTTGTGGAATATTGGCTGACTAAAATTCTGGACTTTCTTGTTGGCAGTCTTAAAAATACTGGTGTAAATCAGGACCAAATGAATATAAAAATTCCATGTCCTAGTAGTAATCATTGAATTAGCTTCCAAAACAGATTCCTAGGCAAAGAAAGGGAAAATGCTGCATCTTCAGGGTTTTGATAATTTAACTGTTCTGTAAAAGTATTAAAATGCACTGTCAGCTACCAGTTGCTTACAAGTGTGCACACTTGGTCCATGATAGATGTCCAGGTGAAAAAGTTTCTCAGAACATTTACCCTCAGTTTCATAGCCCCCGCTTACTGTGTTTTCTAGAAGTTATGGTAATGAAAATTATTAATTTAAAAATTATTTCCATCCAAACATGTCTTGTTACTTTGTTGTTGTTTTTTTTTTTGACATTTTACACATACCTTAACTTTAAAAAAATGCAAGACATAACTAAAAGGATCTAAGATGTTAACCCACTGCAGAGCAATGAAGGATATGAAGTGGACATGTGATGTTATGGATAAGCTCATTGGGTTTGTCTTAGCTGAGCTCAAAGTATAGAGCTATCTGTTTGGCCACAGCTGGAGAGAGTTTGTATGGATAATCATTCTGTCCAAGAGGAATTCCAGGATCAGGGAAGCTGCAGAAGCTTTATTTATAACCCAAACTGGGCATTACAGTGTGAGTCACTGAAAGTAGCTTCCATCCATTACAAAGATGGAGGGAGAAAAGAAGGGAAGGAGAGAAAGAACAAAGGACAGAAGAGAAAACAGAGGGTCAAAGCTGAAAAGGGATAGTTTAGGGCATGGGTAGAGAAATGCCAGAATGCAAAAGGTAAAGACTTCTGAAGTTTTTACATGTGAAGATTTTGCTGAGTCACTTGCCCTTTGTAAGTTCATCCTGTTGAGGAATCTCTCTCTTTTTAAAAAAATTTCTTTCCACCTTCTTCCTATTCAAGTCTTTCCCTCCATCATCTGAAAATTTAGGTTTCTCAAGTTGTGAACCTAAGCTAGGCAACAATGAACTAGAATACATTTGACCATAATCACTTGAATTTGTTGTGGTTTGGGTCTTTTTTTTAAGGGTGTGGGGTGAATTTAAAAAATAGAATGATTGCCTTACCTTATTCCCCACTCTACATAACCTTGGCATTGTAAGAGCCACTATTTTCAGTAGGCAACTTTATCCCATATAATGGAAGCTGGGACAGAATATGGAATTTTAATACCTAGCCTTTTTTCCCAGTAGCTCATTCTTTTTAAAAATGAGTGCTTGAAAAAAAAAAAAATGAGTGCTTGCTTGGTAGTTGGGATTTTATATTAAAAAGTTATATATTACTTAACTTTTCAACCACATATAGACATAATCAATAGTGTGTTCTCAAGTATAATCAATTTTATTTGAATTCTGGTGACATAAATTATTTTAATTCTGTATACATCAAAGAAAGTTGTCTATTAGAAACAAAATTATGGCAACCTTAGAAAGAATCAGCCACAAATGGCTTCAGGCTATTTCTTTCTCTAAGACACTTGGCTATTTAATTAATGACAATTTAGCACTTCCTACTATTTTGGTCTATATAATTTTCCTCATTTCACCCAATATATTTGCTAAACCAAAACTGTGAAGTGAGTAGGAGAGAAGGAAAAGCATATCAAATAAGTAACAGATGTACAAGTGCATCTCTTGAATGAGAAAGAATTATTTTGGTTAGAAAACTAAATGCATGCATTTGTTTGTTAGATAGCAAACCCTCAGGGCCAAGGCCTGGTCTCCACCTGTATTATGAAATACAGATGTTCTTAGAATGAATGAGCACACATGTGAATGGGCACAGAGTGGGTCATAGTGTGAAGGTGCAGCACTTAAGCCTTAATCCCATTAGGTGGGAATTCTAACATAGTTCTGTGATTTTTAACCAGTCATAGGAGAGAGAGAAAGTCAATGTAAAGAGCCTATCAAAATACTATAGAATATCTTCAGTTCAGTTGTTCAGTCGTGTCCGACTCTTTGTGACCCCATGAATCGCAGCATGCCAGGCCTCCCTGTCCATCACCAACTCCCAGAGTTCACTCAGACTCATGTCCATCGAGTCAGTGATGCCATCCAGCCATCTCATCCTCAGGCGTCCCCTTCTCCTCTTGCCCCCAATCCCTCCCAGCATCAGAATCTTTTCCAATGAGTCAACCCTTTGCATGAGGTGGCCAAGTACTGGAGTTTCAGCTTTAGCAAAGAAATCTCAGGGTTGATCTCCTTCAGAATGGATTGGTTGGATCCCCTTGCAGTCCAAGGGACTCTCAAGTGTCTTCTCCAATACCACAGTTCAAAAGCATCAGTTCTTCAGTGCTCAGCCTTCTTCACAGTCCAACTCTCACATCCATACATGACCACAGGAAAAACCATAGCCTTGACTAGACGGACCTTAGTCAGCAAAGTAATGTCTCTGCTTCTGAATATAGCTATCTAGGTTGGTCATAACTTTCCTTCCAAGGAGTAAGCATCTTTTAATTTCATGGCTGCAATCACTATCTGCAGTGATTTTGGAGCCCCCCAAAATAAAATCTGACACTGTTTCCACTGTTTCCCCATCCATTTCCCGTGAAGTGATGGGACCAGATGCCATGATCTTCGTTTTCTGTATGTTGAGCTTTAAGGCAACTTTTTCACTCTCTGCTTTCACTTTCATCAAGAGGCTTTTTAGTTCCTCTTCACTTTCTGCCATAAGGGTGGTGTCATCTGCATATCTGAGGTGATTGATATTTCTCCCAGCAATCTTGATTCCAGCTTGTGTTTCTTCCAGCCCAGCGTTTCTCATGATGCACTCTGCATATAAGTTAAATAAGCAGGGTGACAATATGCAGCCTTGACGTACTCCTATATAACTGGAACAATAAAAAGCATCAATTAGTAGCAGTAACAGAGGGGAGCAAAGGAGAGATTTCTGATTTTCTTTGAGCCAGAGAACAAGGAATCACCAGCAAATACTCACCTATGCAAGGAAAGATCCATCCTTGAAATAGAAACCTAGCACAGGTCTGAGATTAACTGCCCAAACTGGGAAAGGAGTATAGAGCACCTACTTTGTATATTAACATAGAAAGACTAAGGAAAGTTAGACTATGCAGGTATGTATGGGTCCCCAGAGTTTTAAAAAATGCATGACCAAATTGACTCCTGCTGCTGCTGCTGCTGCTGCTAAGTTGCTTCAGTCATGTCCGACTCTGTGCAACCCCATAGATGACAGCCCACCAGGCTCCCCCAGCCCTGGGAATCTCCAGGCAAGAACACTGGAGTGGGGTGCCATTTCCTTCTCCAATGCATGAAAGTGAAAAGTGAAAGTGAAGTCGCTCAGTCGTGTCTGACTCTTCGTGATTCCATGGACTGCAGCCTACCAGGCTCCTCCTAGAAGAGCAGAATTCTACACTAAGTCTACCAAAAGTAGAATTCAAATTCATATGGCTAGTGAAGGGAAAGAAATTCTGGACACAAAAAAAGGGGGACCAGAGAAAGCAGAAGGTACAAAAATCTCTTATTTATAAGTAATTTGCAGAAATAAGAAGAGGAGTCTTACAGCTATGAATCTAGAAAAACTATTCTGGCCTGTCACCAGATATGATAACCTTCTAAAATAAGGAAAATCCATCTCTATAAAGCATGAATAACAGAAAATAATTCCAGTGTAAGATACATTGTAAGCAAAAGGACTAATTCTCTTAATGATAACAATGGACAGTGAAGACGCACAAGAAAAATTATGGCAAAAAGTCCAAAGAAAATTGTGACTTAATATTTCAAAACTAGCTAAAAAATTTAAAAAAAACTAAGAAAACAATAAAAAACTATATAGGTTCTATAATCAGTCAGAAAACTTCAGAGATGAAATGACTTGCTACAAGCTATTAGAAAAAAGAGCCCAATAGATAATTTAAGATAAAAGAAAAATCAGAAGGCTAAACTAGAAGGATGGAGAAGGATGTGGCAACCCACTCCAGTATTCTTGCTTGGAGAATCTCATAGACAGAGGAGCCTGGTGGGCTTCAGTCCATAAGGCTGCAAAGAGTCAGACACAATTGAAGTGACTTTGCACAGCACAGCACAAATTAGAAGGAAAAAAGTCAATAGAAATCAATGAAACTATGGTAAGAAAAAAAGGAATGAAAAGAAAAAAAAATCAAGTAGAATTTGTTAAAAATATAAAAAGAATTAGTGATGATAAAATAAGCAGCCTGGGGAAAAATGATTCAATTCATGTGTATATTTCACTCCTTGAGAAGAAAACCAAAGACATGAAGCAGAAAAATTGTAATTCAATAGTGCTTTCCAGACAAAAAACAAAATTTAAATTTACATGTTGAAAAGATATACCAGGGAAAATCCAATCAGTGATAATAATATATGCTTTGGGCTCCTAGATAAAAAGCCAAGTCATTTACAATGTAAAGAATGTGAGATTGATTTACTTTGCAACAATAGTATTTGAAGCCAGAAGACTGTGGGGTTGCATATTTAAGATACTTTAAAAAAATGTAGGCCAAAATTTTATATCTAGCTAAACTTACCTCTAAGTGTATATATCATCAATGAGGCTATAAATATGCAAGACCTCAAGGAATAGTTCTAAAGAATTAACTAGGAAATGAGTTCTGGGAAAGGTTCACCATAAGGACATTAAATATATTTAAATGTAGAGCTGATAGTGGATATTGAGGTGGTAGCATAGTATATGCTTAATATATGCCCTGACAATGTAAATAAATTACAACTTCAAAAATGAGGGAAGAAAGGAAGAGTACATGGAAATAGAATGCTAATTAATTGCCTTATAGATACAAACTGTGAGCAAAGGGTATTGGCATTAGAAGAAACTAAAGGTAAACCAGACATTGATGAGCTATAAAACAAAAAGAAGCCCACAGAATTTATGAATTGATAAATCTGGTTCTTTAAAAATCAACTAAATTAAATCAGTTAAAATGAGAAAATTAGAAAATAGCATATAAGAAAATAATATACAGAAGAAATAGAAAAGAGGGAGTAATGGATAACTGCCATATGAAAAAAGTTAAATTGAAAGAGACTTTTCTGCCCAACTCTACACAAATTCTTTTGAAATGCTAAAAGAAATAGTTTTCTAGGAAAATACAAATTACAAAAATTGATCCCAATAAAAATCTTAACAGAATGAATTTAGAAGATGAAATAAAGATATAAAGAATCTTCCCCACAGATATTTTGATAGTGAAATTTTACCAAACCTATAAATATTAGATCATCAGAAAATAATGAATTAAATAGAGAATTAATATCAAAACCTGAAAAATAAAACACATTAAAAATACAATCTATTCTCACTTATATAAGTATGCAAAATTCTTAAATATTAGCAAAAAGAATTAACAATACATTAAAAATTTGTACTCTACATGAGACACATTTTAGAAAAACAGAGATAATTATTAAGACATCCATCAATATAATTCATCATATTAATATGGAGAAAAAATAATGTGAACATTTACTTAAATGGAAAAAAGGTACATAACATAATACAACATCTATTTTGAATAGCACTTGGTAGTCATGAATGGACACTTACATATAATGGATACTTCCTGAAAAAGACAAAATCTTATCTAATCCAAAAGTCAGTATGATCCCCAACAAAAATACTATAGACTGTTTGTTGCAAAAGCCAGGAGCAATATGCCTACTATCTCCACCAAAATCTTATATTGTAGAAATTTGTCTATAGAATTAAACAAGAAAGGAAATAAGAATTGGAAAGAACAAGGTAAAACTATTACATTATGTATTTCTATAAGTCAAACTAATTGATTCAAAATTATTATAAACAATGAAAGAATTCAGTAAAGTTATAAGATATAACATTAATATATAAGCATCAAAAGTCAATACCCTTCACATCCAGCCAGGACATGGAAACAACCTAGATGTCCATCAGCAGATGAATGGATAAGAAAGCTGTGGTACATATACACAATGGAGTATTACTCAGCCATTAAAAAGAATACATTTGAATCCGTTCTAATGAGATGGATGAAACTGGAGCTGATTATACAGAGTGAAGTAAGCCAGAAAGAAAAACACCAATACAGTATACTAACACATATATATGGAATTTAGAAAGATGGCAATGATGACCCTGTATGTGAGACAGCAAAAGAGACACAGATGTGTATAACGGACTTTTGGACTCAGAGGGAGAGGGAGAGGGTGGGATGATTTGGGAGAATGGCATTGAAACATGTATACTATCATGTAAGAAACGAAACGCCAGTCTATGTTCGATACAGGATACAGGATGCTTGGGGCTGGTGCATGGGGTTGATCCAGAGAGATGATATGGGGTGGGAGGTGGGAGGGGTATTGAGGATTGGGAGCTCGTATACACCCATAGCAGATTCATGTTGATGTATGGCAAAACCAATACAGTACTGTAAAGTAAAATAAAGTAAAAATAAAATTAAAAAAAAAATACAAAAAAGATAAATGGAAGAGAAGACTGCATTTACAACAGAAAAAAAAATCTTAGTAAAACCTTAACAAAAATATACCTAACATTCATATGTGTAAAGTTATATGAAAGACACAGAACAGACATAAATATGTTTAATAGATTCAATGCTTAGAAATATCTCAGTTGTTTGTGAATAAATTTATAAATTTAACCTGACCCAAACATGTATCACTTTTTTCTGGAGTTAAATAACTTGAAAACACAATTTATTTGGAATAATAAGCAAGAATAACTAAAAGACACTGGAAAAAATGAACTGTGTCTGTGTGTGTTTGTGTATACAAGTGTCCACAGAAGCATTAACCCTACCAGATATAAAAATACATTATAAAGTTCTCTATAGTAAACTGGTATTGGTGCATGACTAGATAGACTAATAGAACAGAATAGGAAACCAAGAAATGAACCCATGTGCATGTGAAGGCTTCCTTTAGTGATGAATTAACTTGTTATATACCAGTTCTCTTGCTGAGAATAAGCAAAAAACTGAATAAGAATAAGAAAGATAGAAAAAGAAACAATTTTGTATATATGTGTGTAAGAGGCAACCAAGCCAGTAAATACTAGAGAAACCATGTTCCTGGGGAGAACAGAAAAACAGAAAACAGAAACACAGACACGTACTGATGTGCTGTGCCCCAAACCCTCCTGAGGCTGAGTGGAAAATGTCACCTCCAAGGTTGAGAAGCTAAAAGCAGCCACTGGAAGTTTTATGGAGGCAGATATTAAAATCCTACTAAGGAGTAGGAGCTCTGATAAATACATCAGTAAATAAACTGGAACTTCCAGAAAGCTGCCGCAGGAGTAAGGGTAAATCAGAAAATGCAAGCCCTCACAAAGTCTGTAGCCAAATTTTGAATAAAATCAATTCTGTATTTCTACATGGTGATATGTCTCTACTCTGAAGTGAAAGTGTGGGTCACTCAGTCTTGTCTGACTCTTTACAGCCCCATGGACTGTAGCACACCAGCTCCTCTATGCACAGGATTCTCCAGGCAAGAATACTGGAGCCATTCCCTTCTCCAGGGGATCTTCTTGACCCAGGGATCAAACCTGGGTCTCCTGCACTGTAGGCAGATTCTTGAATACTGGGCCACCTGGGAAGCCCTGTCTGTACTCTAACTGGTTGCCACAACTAATATTTAGTCTCCTATAAAGAATAAAATTATTCAGAATCCTTGTGATTATTCATAATAGCCATGATTAAACCCAAAATGGTTAGGTGTACTGAAGAAAAGGCTTATGTAATCAAAATTAAAGAAAAAAATTATAGTAGAAACAGACATACAGGAGATCCATATATTGACATTATCCCACATAGACTTTAAAATAACTGTTCAAAGGAGGACCCAAGATGGTGGAATGGGAGGATATGGAATTCATCCCTCCTCACAAGTATATCAAGAATACATTAACAAATGGAAGTTCTCACAGAGCACCCACTGGCCAATAGAGGAAGACCTTGGACACCTAAAAGTATAGAAACCACTCCCTACCCATGCAACCAGTTAGGATGAAATAAAGAAAAGAGGAAATGGGAGGGGACCAGCACCTCTGATGGGGGACTAAAGGTGAAGAGAGGTTCCTGCACTCAGAAAAGCCCATTCCTGGCAGGGAAATTGCAGGGGGTGCTCCGCAAAAAGAGAGGCAGTGGAACTTCCCTCAGCAAAGCCGAAGGGTCCCGTGGAGAGGTGAGCCTGCTGTCCGCCAACCCAGCCCCTTGGCCAGCGAGAGACAATCAGATGCAACAGGGGTTTCACTCTGAGCAGTTCCGCTTTATTGCCACAAACTCTTGGTTTATATAGGCAAGCAAGGGGGTTCTGCGAGGGACCTCCCATAGTTGCACCAATTATGCTAAAGGTCAAATTATAATATGCATATAAGGTCAAGTCGTCATGAGCTTAACAGAAGTCTATGGTAATCACGCACTGTCCACGTGTATGGAAGTCAAGAGAGCCAATCAAAAACTTTAACATAGATCGCACCCCTATCTCTTCTGCCAGACGCCATCTTGGCTTCCAACCGCAAAAGCTAGCCCCTTTTTTTTTAAGGTTTCCCACATAGGGCCCCACAGAAATCAGCTGGGGGCATACGGGGACCTTCGCAGGATCACAGGGAAATGCAGCAACCTGTCTGTGGAAGGCAGAACAAAAGAAGAACTGTGCGCATGGTCTGTGCTGCTGCCCTGTACATCCCAGCCTGAGCTGTGTGTCTCCTGCTGCAGACAGGGGCCGGATGCTGGAAAGTGGGGTTTGGAGAGTGGATGCAGGGAGGAGAACATCATTGGCTGCAAAGAGAAAGCCAGAAGGGACAGAACTTAGGAACTTCACAACCAGGAATAATTTCAGAGGAAGTCCAAAGCACTATAGCTGCAAGGTGCCATCACTGAGTGGCACACAAGGGGCAGGGACACCATTGCCACCACCTTCCCCACCTGCAGGCCCTCCTTCCCCACCTTGCCAGCCCCTGCCTTGGGAGAAGTACCCATCTGAGCAGACTCACCCATTCCTCAAGCCAAGGCTTCCTCTACCTGCCCAGACTCCAGGGTCCTGAATGCTGCTACCACCAAAACCAGTTTTGACCCTGCTGTGCCTGTGCAAATTGCCAGCACAAAAGACCCCTATGGAATCAGCCCTGGGAACCCCAGCCCAAAACAGGAAGCTACCAATGCTGGCAGGGGCTGAGAGCTAAAGTGTGGAGTTAGAAGAGCAGATATGGGGAGAGGACCACTATTGGCTGTACAGAGACAACCAGAGGGGACATCAGAGAGGGGTTCTGAGGCTGGAAGTTTTCCTAGAGGAAGTGTTGTCTGCCTTGGAAATTAGGTGCCATTGTTGAGAGGTGCACAAGGGTTGGGGCCACCATTGAAACTCCCTTCCCCACCTGCCAGTCCCTACCTCCACAGACAGTGGAGGGACTCCAAGCAGAGTGAGGATGTCCCAGTCCATTACAACTTCCTGCTTGTCTCTGCTGCACAGGGTCTTACACACACCCAAGATGTGGCCGCTTTATCTCTCCCCAGCCTGAGTAAGTGCCCTAATCAGTCAGAGTGCCCCATTCAGCTTTGCCTCCACCCGCTCTCACTTGGGCAGGGAATAGCTGCCTGAGTGTGTCCCACATGCATATGTGGGGCTAAAACTAAAACTGAGCATCAGGGGCTGTGTGACTAAGGAAGAAAAATGGAAATTTCTAGCTGCGCAAGCCCCAGATTGAATCCCTATGAACTGCTTGAAAAACCCTAAATCTACAGAATATCTGAATGGATGAGTGCTACCAAAACCAAGACTGGTCTAACTTTAGCAGTTAGTATTTTAGGGGCACATGCATGCAAGGGTTGGGCCATGTCAAAGTGTAAGCTGCCTCTACAGTGCCTAGAGCAGCTCCAAGGACCTACCTAGAGGAACTAGAGCACCTCCTGGGGAGGCAGGGGTTAGCTGCGGCTCACTGAGATGCAGGGAACACTGACAGCAGCAACCTTGGGGAAACATTCCTTAGGAAAATGTTACTATTATTTTGTTTGTTGATTTTGTTTTGTTCTGCTGTTGGTTTTTATTTTTTTCTATTATTTTTTCTTTACTTTTTAAAAAGATTTATTATAGTCTCAATTTTTCTATTTTCTTTTTTTTTTTTTTTAGTTTAGTTTTTTATTTTTTAAATTTTCAATTGTCTTTACTTTTTGGTTGTTTCATGTTTTTCCTTGTTTTTGTCTCTCTGCTTTGTTTTGTTGTTTACTCATTTTTGCATGTTTTCTTTGCTTTTTGTTTTTAATTTCTTTTCTGATTTTTGTTTTCATTAGCTTTGCTTTTATTCTTTGTTTTTGTTTTAGGGTTCTTTGGTTATTCTGTAGTTGTTTTGTTTTGTTTTTTTTTAGTTTTACTTTTATCATTTGTCTTTGGTTTTGTTTGTTTTATTTTCTTCTTCTTCTTCTTTTTTTTTTTTGCAATGTTGGGTAGCTTGCAGAGGCTTGGTTACCTAGCCAGAGGTCAGGGTGAGACTTGGGAGTAAGAGCCAGGACTGAACAGCCAAAGAATTCCCAGCCCCAAGGAATATTAGTCAGTGTGAGGTCACTTGGAGGTCTCCATATGAACACCAAGGCTTGGCTCTACTTAAATATCTGCAGGCAATGGTACTGGTTCTGCAACCAAACAACTAGCAAGACACGAACATAGCCCAAAACCATCAGCAGAAAATCTGCCTAAAGTCATGCTAAGCTCACAGACACTCCAAAACATACCACTGAAGGTAGCCCTGCCCATCAGAGGGAAAAGACTCAGCTCTACCCACCAAACTGCAGGCACCAGTCACTCCCAGTAGGAAGCCTCTACAAGTTCCTGGACCACAAGACCAAATAAACGAAGAGGAAATAGGCAACCTATCTGAAAAATAATTCAGAGTAATGACAGTAAAAATGATTGATCCAAAATCTTGGAAATAAAATGGAGGCATGGATCAAGAAGATACAAAAAATATTTAACAAGAAGTAAAGAACAGATTAACAGTGATGAACAACACAATAACCGACATGAAAAATATACTAGAAGAAATCAACACCAGAATAACTGAGACAAAAGAATGGATAAGTGAGCTGGAGTATAGAATGGTGGAAATAACTTCCATGGGGCAGAATAAAGAAGGAAAAGAAATGAGGACAGTCTCAGAGACATCTAGGACATTATACAAACCAGCATTTGAGTTACAGGGGGGTCTCAGAAGAGGAGAAAGGGTCTGAGAATACATTTGAAAAGATTATAATAAAAAAAAATTCCTAACATGGGAAAGGAAATATTCACCCATATCCAGAAAGTGCAGAGAGTTCCATCTATGATTTTTTAAAAAATGGAGAAAAATATGGAGACACATATTAATGAAACTAATGAAAAATAAGTGCAAAGAAAAATCGTAAAAAGCAGCTAGGGAAAAGCAAAAATTAACATACAAAGGAATTATCATAAGGTTATCAAATGATTTATTAGCAGAAACTGCAAGCCAGAAGGGAGTGGCAAGATATATCTTAAGTTATGAAAGGGGGAAACCTACAACCAAGGTTACTCTACCCAGGAAGGATTTCATTCAGATTCGATAGAGAAATCAAAACCTTTATAGACAAGCAAAAACTAAGCATTCAGCACCACCAAACCAGATTTACAACATAAGCTAAAAGAACTTCTCTAGGCAGAAAACACAAGAGGAAAAAAAAAAGCCTAAAAAGACAAATACAAAACAATTAAGAAAATGGTAATAGGAACATTCATATCAATAATTATCTGAAATGTAAACGGAATAAATACTCTGACCAAATGACACAGACTGACTGAATGGTTGCAAAAATGAGACCCATATCTGTGCTGTCTACAAGGGACCCAATTCTGACCTAGGGCACATACAGACTGAAAGTGAGAAGATGAAAAAAGATATTCCATACAAACAGAAATCAAAAGAAAAATAGAGTAGCAATACTCATATCATACAAAAATGGACTTTAAAATAAAGACTATTATAAGAGAAAAGGAAGGATACTACAATAATCAAGGGATTAACCCATGAAGAAGATATAACAAACATAAATATATATGCACCCAACAAAGGAGCACCTCAATATATAAAGCAAATGCCAACAGGCACAAAAGGGGAAATCAATAGTAACATAAAAATAGTGGAGGACTTGAACAGTCCACTTACATCAATGAACAAATCATCCTGTAGAAACTTAATAAGGAAACATAACTCTTAAATGACACATTAGACCAACTAGACTTAACTGATAAATACAGGGCATTCCATCTGAAAGCAATAGAATACAATTTCTTCTCCATTCACATGGATAGATCAAATTGTAAGTCACACATCAAGCCTCGGGAAATTTAAGAAACTTGAACTCACATGAAGCATTTTTGAGACCACATCACTATGAGATCAGAAATCAGCTACATAAAAAAGGGAAAAAAAAGAAAAAACAAAGATATGAAGGCTAAACTAATTCAGCTAAATTTAGTAGTTAAATATGCTACTAAATAACCAATGGATCATTGAATAAATCAAAGAGGAAATTAAAAAAAAATTTAGAAACAAATGACAACAAAAACATGATAACCTGAAACCTATGGGATGAAGCAAAAGCAGTTCTAAAAGGAAAGTTTATACAATCCCACTTCAGAAACAGAAAAAATCTCAAATAAACAATGTATACTTACACCTAAAGCAACTAGAGAAAGAAGAATAAACAAAACCCAAAGTTAGTAGAAAGAGAAAAAACAATAAAGATCAGAACAAAAATAAATGATATAAAAATAAAGACAATTATAGCAAAGATCAATGAAACTAAAAGTTGGCTCTTTGGGAAGATAAACAAAACTGAAAAAACTTTAGCCAGACTCATCAAGAAAAAAGGGAAAGGACTGAAATCAATGAAATTATAAATCAAAAAGGAGGTTACAACTGACGTAGCAGAAATACAAAGGATCATAAGAGGCTACTATAAGCAACTGTATACTAATAAAATGGACTACTGGGAAGAAATGGAGAAATGCTCAGAAATGTACAAACTTCCAAGACTGAAGCAAGGAGAAATAGAAAATGTGAACAGACCAATTACAAGTAATTGAAACGGTAACTAAGAATCTCCCAACAAACAAACGTCTAGATCAGATGGTTTCCAAGGCAAATTCTATCAAACATTTAGAGAAGAGTTAGCACCTACCCTTCTCAAACTCTTCCAAAAAATTGCAGAGAGAGGACCACTTACAAGCTCATGCTAGAAAGCCACCATCACCTGGACACCAAAACTAGAAAAAGATATCATAAATCAAAGAATAAAAACCACATGATCATCTCAATAGATGCAGAAAAACCTGACAAAATTCAACACTCTTTTTTTGATAAAACCTCTCCAAGAAGTGGCCATATAAGTAACTGACATCAACATAATAAAGGCCATATATGACAAACACACAGCAAAGATTATTCTCAATGGTGAAAAACTGAAAGCCTTTCCTCTAATATTAGGAACAAGATAAGGATGTCCATTATTGCCACTATTATCCAACATAGTTTTGGAAGCCCTAACCACACCAGTAAAAGAAGAAAAAGAAGTTAAATGGATTCAAACTGGAAAAGAAGAATTAAAACTGTCTCTTTTGCAGATATACATAGAAAATCCGAAAGATGCCACCATAAAACTGCTACAGCTTATAATAAATTTGGTAAAGTTACAGGATACAAAATCAAAACATATATTTTTTTTGCATTATTATACACTAGTATCAAATGATCAGAAAGAAAAATTAAGGAAACAATCCTATTTACCAATGCAACACAAAGAATAAAATACTTAGGAATAAACCTTCTTAGCACCAAATTGTGGCTGTGACTGGTGATGGAAGCAAGGTCTGATGCTATAAAGAGCAATATTGCATAGGAACCTGGAATGTTAGGTCCATGAATCAAGGCAAATTGGAAGAGGTCAATCAGGAGATGGCAAGAGTGAACGTCGACATTTTAGGAATCAGCAAACTAAAATGGACTGGACTGGGTGAATTTAACTCAGAATATCATCATATCTACTACTGTAGGCAAGAATCCCTTAGAAGAAATGGAGTAGCCATCATAGTCAACAAAAAAGTCTGAAATTCAGTATTTGGATGCAATCTCAAAAATAAAAGAATGATATCTGTTCATTTCCAAGACAAAACATTCAATATCACAGTAATCCAAGTTTATGCCCTGACCAGTAATGCTGAAGAAGCTGACATTGAATGGTTCTATGAAGACCTTTTAGAACTAACACCCCCAAAAGATGTCCTTTTCATTATAGGGTATGCAAAAGTGCAAAGTCAAGAAACACCTGGAGTAACAGGCAAATTTGGCCTTGGGTACAAAATGAAGCAGGACAAAGGCTAATAGAGTTTTGCCAAGTGAATGCACTGGTCATAGCAAACACCCTCTTCCAACAACACAAGAGAAGATTCTACACATGGACATCACCAGATGGTCAACACCGAATCAGGTTGATTATATTCTTGGCAGCCAAAGGTGGAGAAGCTCTATATGATCAGCAAAAACAAGATTGGGAGCTGACTGTGTCTCAGATCATGAACTCCTTAATACCAAATTCAGACTTAAACTGAAGAGAGTAGGGAAAACCACTAGACCATTCAGGTATGACCTAAATCAAATCCCCTACGATTATACAGTAAAAGTGGGAAATATTTAAGGGACTAGATGTGATAGAGTGCCTGATGAACTATGGACAGAGGTTCAACACCATTCCCAAGAAAAAGAAATGCAAAAAAGCAAAATGGCTGTCTGAAGAGGCCTTACAAATACCTGTGGAAAGGAGAGAAGTGAAAAACAAAGGAGAAAAGGAAAAATATAGCCATCTGAATGCAGAGTTCCAAAGAATAGCAAGGAGCGATAAGAAAGCCTTCCTCAATGATCAGTGCGAAGAAATAGAAGAAACAATAGAATGGGAAAGACTAGAGATCTCTTCAAGAAAATTAAACATACCAAGGGATCATTTCATGCAAAGACAGGTCAATAAAGGACAGAAATTGTATGGACCTAACAGAAGCAGAAGATATTAAGAAGAGGTGGTAAGAATGCACAGAATAACTATACAAAAAAGATCTTCATGACCCAGATGATCGTGATGGTGTGATCACTGACCTAGAGCCAAACATCCTGGAATGTGAAGTCAAGTGGGCCTTAGGAAGCATGACTACAAATGAAACTAGTGGAGGTGATGGAATTCCAGTTGGGCTATTTCAAATCCTAAAAGATGATGCTGTGAAAGTGCTGCACTCAATATGCCAGCAAATTTGGAAAACTCAGCAGTGGTCACAGGACTGGAAAACATCAGTTTTCTTTCCAATCCCAAAGAAAGGCAATGCCAAAGATTGTTCAAACTACTGCACAATTGCACTTATCTCATATACTAGTAAAGTAATGCTCAAAATTCTCCAAGCCAGGTTTCAACAATACGTGAACCATGAACTTCCAGGTGTTCAAGCTGGTTTTAGAAAAGGCAGAGGAACCAGAGATCAAATTGCCAACATCTGCTGGATCGTTGAAAAGGCCAGAGAGTTCCAGAAAAATGTCTATTTCTGCTTTATTGACTACAAAAGCCTTTGTGTGGATCACAACAAACTGTGGAAAACTGAAAGAGATGGGAATACCAGACCACTTGACCTGCCTCTTGAGAAATCTGTATGCAGGTCAGAAAGTAACAGAACTAGACATGGAACAACAGACTGGTTCCAAATCGGGAAAGGAGCATGTCAAGGCTGTATATTGTCACTCTACTTATTTAACTTGTATGCCAAGTACAACATGAGAAACGCTGGGCTGGATGAAGCACAAGCTGGAATTAAGATTGCTGGGAGAAATATCAATAACCTCACATATGCAGATGACACCACCCTTATGGCAAAAAGTGAAGAGGAGCTAAAAAGCCTCTTGATGAAAGTGAAAAAGTTGGCC
Source organism: Ovis canadensis (assembly GCF_042477335.2). NCBI lineage: Eukaryota > Metazoa > Chordata > Mammalia > Artiodactyla > Bovidae > Ovis > Ovis canadensis. The sequence goes on from NC_091261.1 coordinate 13,771,931, forward strand.
TAAATCTCAACATTCAGAAAACAAAGATCATGGCATATGGACCCATCACTTCATGGAAAATAGATGAGGAAACAGTGTCAGAATTTATATTTGGGGGCTCCAAAATCACTGCAGATGGTGACTGCAGCCATGAAATTAAAAGATGCTTACTCCTTGGAAGGAAAGTTAAGACCAACCTAGACAGCATATTAAAAATCAGAGACATTACTTTGCCAACAAAGGTCCATCTAGTCAAGGCTATGATTTTTCCAGAAGTCATGTATGGATGTGAGAGTTGAACTATAAAAAAAGTTAAGCACTGAAGAACTGATGCTTTTTGACATAAATCACAGCAAGATCCCTCTTGACTCACATTTTAGTGTAATGAAAGTAAAAAGACTAATAACAAACAGGACCTAAGTAAACTTAAAATCCTTTGTATAGCAAAGGAAACCATAAACAAGACAAAAGGACAACCCTCCGTTTGGGAGAATATATTTGCAAACAAAACAGCTGACAAGGGATTAATCACCAAAGTATACAAACAGCTCATGCATCTCAGTATCAAAGCAACAACAACAATAATTCAGTCAAAAAATGGTCAGGAGACCTAAATAGATATTTCTCCAATGATGACATACAGATGACCAACAAACATATCAAAATGTGCTCAACATCATTATTCAGTTCAGTTCAGTTCAGTTCAGTCGCTCAGTCGTGTCCGACTCTTTGCAACTCCATGAATCGCAGCACGCCAGGCCTCCCTGTCCATCACCATCTCCCGGAGTTCACTCAGATTCACGTCCATCGAGTCGGTGATGCCATCCAGCCATCTCATCCTCGGTTGTCCCCTTCTCCTCCTGCCCCCAATCCCTCCCAGCATCAAAGTCTTTTCCAATGAGTCAACACTTCGCATGAGGTGGCCAAAGTACTGGAGTTTCAGCTTTAGCATCATTCCCTCCAAAGAAATCCCAGGGTTGATCTCCTTCAGAATGGACTGGTTGGATCTCCTTGCAGTCCAAGAGACTCTCAAGAGTCTTCTCCAACACCGCAGTTCAAAAGCATCAATTCTTTGGCGCTCAGTCTTCATCACAGTCCAACTCTCATATCCATACATGACCACAGGAAAAACCATAGCCTTGACTAGACGGACCTTAGTCGGCAAAGTAATGTCTCTGTTTTTGAATATGCTATCTAGGTTGGTTATAACTTTCCTTCCAAGGAGTAAACGTCTTTTAATTTCATGGCTGCAGTCACCATCTGCAGTGATTTTGGAGCCCAAAAAGATAAAGTCTGACACTGTTTCCACTGTTTCCCCATCTATTTCGCATAAAGTGATGGGACCGGATGCCATGATCTTTATTTTCTGAATGTTGAGCTTTAAGCCAATTTTTTCACTCTCCTCTTTCACTTTCATCAAGAGGCTTTTGAGTTCCTCTTCAATTTCTGCCATAAGAGTGGTGTCATCTGCATATCTGAGGTTATTGATATTTCTCCCAGCAATCTTGATTCCAGCTTGTGTTTCTTCCAGCCCAGCATTTCTCATGATGTACTCTGCATAGAAGTTAAATAAGCAGGGTGACTATATACAGCCTTGGCCTACTCCTTTTCCTATTTGGAACCAGTCTGTTGTTCCATGTCCAGTTCTAAATTTGCTTCCTGAGCTACATACAGATTTCTCAAGAGGCAGGTCAGGTGGTCTTCCCATCTTTTTCAGAATCTTCCACAGTTTATTGTGATCCACACAGTCAAAGGCTCTGGCATAGTCAATAAAGCAGAAATAGATGTTTTTCTGGAACTCTCTTGCTTTTTCCATGATCCAGCAGATGTTGGCAATTGGATCTCTGGTTCCTCTGCCTTTTCTAAAACCAGCTTGAACATCTGGAAGTTCACAGTTCACGTATTGCTGAAGCCTGGCTTGGAGGATTTTGAGCATTACTTTACTAGCATGTGAGATAAGTGCAATTGTGCAGTAGTTTGAGCATTCTTTGGCATTGCCTTTCTTTGGAATTGGAATGACAACTGACCTGTTCCAGTCCTGTGGCCACTGCTGAGTTTTCCAAATTTGCTGACATATTGAGTGCAGCACTTTCACAGCATCATCTTTTAGGATTTGAAATAGCTCAACTGGAATTCCATCACCTCCACCAGCTTTGTTCAAAAAAGCAAAATGGCTTTCTGGGGAGGCCTTACTAATAGCTGTGAAAAGAAGAGAAGTGAAAAGCAAAGGAGAAAAGGAAAGATATAAGTATCTGAATGCAGAGTTCCAAAGAATAGCAAGAAGAGATAAGAAAGCCTTCTTCAGCAATCAATACAAAGAAATAGAGGAAAACAAATGAATTGGAAAGACTAGAGATCTCTTCAAGAAAATTAGAGATACCAAGGGACATTTCATGCAAAGATGGGCTCAATTAAGGACAGAAATGGTATGGACCTAACAGAAGCAGAAGATATTAAGAAGAGGTGGCAAGAATACACAGAAGAACTGTACAAAAAAGATCTTCACGACCCAGATAATCACGATGGTGTGATCACTCATCTAGAGCCAGACACCCTGGAATGTGAAGTCAAGTGGGCCTTAGAAAGCATCACTACAAACATCATTATTAGAGAAATATAAATCAAAGCTACAATGAGGTATCACCTCACACTGGTCGAATGGCCATCATCAAAAAATCTACAAACAATAAATGCTCTTACACTGTTGATGGGAATGTTATCTGATACAGCCACTATGGAGCACAGTATGAAGGCTCCTTAAAATGCTAAAATTAGCACTACCATATTACCCAGCAATCCCACTTCTGGGCAGAAATCCATAATTCAAAAAGTCACATGCACCCCAGCGTTCATCATGGCACTATTTACATAGCCAGTAATCAACCCAAATGTCTATCAACAGAAGAGTAGATAAAGAAGATGTGGTACATATATACAATGGATTACTGCTTAGATGTAAAAAGAAACAATGTTTTGCAATTCACAGAGATACGAATGGACCTAGAGGTGATCACACAGATGAAGTAAGTCAGTAGAGAGAAAAAAATATCATATAACATCGCTTATATGCAGAATATAGAAAAATGATACAGATGAGCATATTTGTGAAGCCGAAATAGAGATATGGACATAGAGAATGGGTGTTGGCTATTGGGGTCAAGAGGAGTGGGGTGAATGTGTATAAAATAGATAACTAATGAGAACCTGTTGTATAGCACAGGGAACTCTTCTCAATGCTCTGTGATGACCTAAATGGGCAGGAAATCCAAAAAGAAGGGATGTGTGTGTGTGTGTGTGTGTGTGTGTGTGTGTGTATCAGATTCACCTTCATATACAGAAGAAACTAGCACAATATTTTAAAGCAAATATAATCCAATAAAAATTAATTTAAAAATAACATCAATAAATTACATGCCATGTGGAGAACTTCAGGAGAAAACTGAACTATAACAACTATAAACTAAACTATAATAAAACTATAAAAAGCTATCTTTATTAAAAAAGGAAAAGAAAATTCTAAACTACAATGTATAACTGCCACTTCACATTCTCTAGGATGGTTATAATAAATATATAAATAGATAATAGCAAGAGTTGGTGAGGATGTAGAAAAATTGTAATCCTCATATATTGCTAATGGGAATTTTAAATAAATAGGGTGATCTCTATGAAAAACAGTCTAGGAGTCCCTCAAAAAATTAAACATACCTAGTTTTCATAATTAACTGCCAAACCCACTTCTTGGTGTATACCCAAGAGAAATGAAATAATGTTCATACAAAGACTTGCCCATGAATATTCACAGCAATTTTACTCATAATAGCTAAAAGTGGAAATAACCCAAATGTTAACTGATAAATCAACTGATAACTAGATAAATAAAATGTATATCTACATAATGGTACATTATTTAGCACATGCTACAGCACAGATGAATTTGAAAGCATTATGGGAAATGAAAAGATTCAATCACAAAAGACTTATTATGTGATTCTGTTTATATGTGATGTCCATAATAGGAAAATATAGCGAGACAGCAGATCAGCAGAGCCTACGGCTAGGAGTGTTGGGAGATGAGGAGTCACTGCTAATTGATATGGAGTTTCTTTTTTGGAATCATGAAAATGATCTAAATTTTATTATAATGATGGCTGTGCTTTGTACTTTGTGAATACATAGAAACTACTGAGTTAGGCATTTTAAGTAAATGAACTGTATAGCACATGAATTATATCTCAATAAAGTTGTTAAAAATACAATAATTGAGATGAGCTCGGTAAGTATTTTAACATCAGGTTGGACACCAGTCTATGTCCGATGCAGGATACAGCATACTTGGGGCTGGTGCACGGAGATGACCCAGAGGGATGTTGTGGGGAGGGAGGTGGGAGGGGGGTTCATGTTTGGGATCGCATGTGCACCCATGGTGGATTCATGTCAATAAAAAATAAAAGTAAAAAAAAAAAAAAAGAAGAAGATAAATCAAGAGAAAATATATGGACTAAAACATAGGAAGATGTTTGGGAAATAATGTAAAAATAATAAAAGATGTGTAGAATGTGGCTTAAAGGTTGGACATATGAGTAATTGAAATCCCAAATGAGCCAGAAACAATATTGAAAAAGATGATGGCTGAGAATCTTTCAAAACTGACATTAACTCACAATTCAAAATGTGCTGGAGACTCAAATTTGATAAAAAAAAAAAAAAAAAGAAAACCATAATCAGCCTATCACAGTATAACTGCTGTGACAAATGAAAAACTATTAGAAATATTCAAAGAGAAATGACACATTGCCTTCGAAGAACTGAGTGTATATAGACACATACCATGGAATAAAAGTAGCACATCAAATTAGTGAACAAGTTTTTGAAGTAGGATTGGGATAACTAGACAGCCATATGGAAAAAGCTAAATTGAACTTTTCTTTATACTATGCAACAGAATAAGCCATATAAAGTAAAGTAAATAGTAGAGGAAAACTTGAGTGTGTACTTCTATAAACTAGAAATAGAGAAATCTGCATGGGTCAGAATCCAGAGCAATAAGGGTGATGCATGAGTGCTAAGTCGCCTCAGTTGTGTCCAGCTCTTTCCCACCCTGTGGACTGTAGCCTGCCAGGCTCCTCTGTCCATGGGATTCTCCAGGCAAGAATACTTGAGTGGGTTGCCATGCCCTCCTCCAGAGGATCTTCCCAGCCCAGGGATCAAACCTGTATTGCTTATGTCTCCTGCATCAGCAGGTGGGTTCTTTACCACTGACACCACTTGGGAAGCCCATACATGGGTGATAAATTTGACTAAAAAACATTTTGCAATCATGCAAACTTGTAATTTGTCCAGAAGGATGGATTCTCTGGGCCCATTTTCTACATTGCTTTAGGGGAGGAAGAAACATGTGATTGGTAAACACTTGGTGGAAAAATACCAATTCCTAAAGTGAAAAGGTGTCTATCACCATAACACAACAAATTGGATGCTGTTTTTCACATTGTGTTCAATTATGAAACTAACATAAATATATCTTGTTGACTAAACCATAAATTTACCAGCTTTAAGTGCTTTTTCAAAGAACAGTTTGCTCATATACTAAGCAGAAGATTAAAACCTTATAGTGTTAATAATAGGATCTCTATTTGGTCTTTAACTTGGATTTTAATTTTTCATTTTTAATTACTTTATTTCTCTTTTTGTTTTTTAACCCATCACTAATTTTTCTCTTCAGCTAATGTAATAGAATAATTTTCCTATTTTTAGAATATTACCAATGTAATGTGGTTGTCAACAATGAGACAAAGCTTAGTGGACTTTGCTTATTTTATAAAATTTTACATTTTAATCTAATTTATTTGCAATATAGTTTTACTTCTTGTCTAAAAACTCTGGGAAATTCCTATACTACATGCTAACTATTGAAAGAATGTGATTAATTTTATAAAATAGACAAATTGAAAATCATGACAATAAATGCCTTCAGATTATCAACTTATATTTCATATAAGAGGGAAATGTATTAATCTTTTTGAACTTAAATAAACAATAGCTGGTTTTTTTTTTTTGAGTATTCATTCTGTGCCAAATACGTGCTGAATGTTTTACGTATACTATGGCTTGTTTAATCTTCAAAACAACCTTTAGAGTTGATACTAATATGATCCCTTCTAGCCAATAAGGAAACCATGGCAGAAAGAGCTAGTACTTGGCAGAACCTGGAGTCCAACTCAGTGGTGATACTAGGAGATCTTCTCTTAACCCCTTCCACCATATTGCCTCATACTGAAAGTTCATTAAGAATCTCTGTTTTTGAAAAAATTGTAAACTTCTCTTGGCTCCATTTTAAAAATTATTTAAGATGTGAAGATCATGTTCAGCAAATGAGCCATATGCCAACTAGGCTAGTGGCTTATGTTGTGCTGGATTTATAGTCACAGGAGACTGATAATTTAGGGATTCTACTGCAGGTGTAGCATAATTTTCTTGATTCTCACCTTTTTTTACACACACAAAAATTATTCTAAAGACAGAACCAATAATATTTTTGCCCAAAATCGCTCGGAAAGTTTGCATATTATTTCAGTCTCCACTGCAAACAAGTAGTAAGAGATAAAATGTTTTAAGAAAAAGTAAAAATGATATAGGTTCAAAAACAAGATAATCATCTTCATGACATTATTTAGTAAATTTTAAGAGATGGCAAGAATACACAGAAGAACTGTACAAAAGAGATCTTCACAACCAAGATAATCACGATGGTAAGATCACTCACCTAGAGCCAGACATCCTGGAATGTGAAGTCAAGTGGGCCTTAGAAAGCATGATTACGAACAAAGCTAGTGGAGGTAATGGAATTCCAGTTGAGCTATTTCAAATCCTGAAAGATGACGCTGTGAAAGTGCTGCACTCAATATGCCAGCAAGTTTGGAAAACTCAGCAATGGCCACAGGACTGGAAAAGTCAGTTTTCATTCCAATCCCAAAGAAAGGCAATGCCAAAGAATGCTCAAACTACCCCACAATTGCACTCATTTCACACACTAGTAAAGTAATGCTCAAAATTCTCCAAGCCAGGCTTCAGCAATACGTGAACTGTGAACTTCCAGATGTTCAAGCTGGTTTTAGAAAAGGCAGAGGAACCAGAGATCCAATTGCCAACAACTGCTGGACCATGGAAAAAGCAAGAGAGTTCCAGAAAAACATCTCTTTCTGCTTTATTGACTATGCCAAAGCCTTTGACTGTGTGGATCACAATAAACTGTGGAAAATTCTGAAAGAGATGGGAATACCAGACCACCTAACCTGCCTCTTGAGGAATCTGTATGCAGATCAGGAAGCAACAGTTAGAACTGGACATGGAACAACAGACTGGTTCCAAATAGGAAAAGGAGTACGTCAAGGCTGTATATTGTCACCCTGCTTATTTAACTTGCATGCAGAGTACATCATGAGAAACGCTGGACTGGAAGAAACACAAGCTGGAATCAAGATTGCCAGGAGAAATATCAATGACCTCAGATATGCAGATGACACCACCCTTATGGCAGAAAGTGAAGAGGAACCAAAAAGCTTCTTGATGAAAGTGAAAGAGGAGAGTGAAAAAGTTGCCTTAAAGTTCAACATTCAGAAAACAAAGATCATGGCATCTGGTCCCATCACTTCATGGGAAATAGATTGGGAAACAGTGGAAACAGTGACAGACTATTTTTTGAGCTTCAAAATCACTACAGATGGTGACTGCAGCCATGAAATTAAAAGACACTTACTCCTTGGAAGGAAAATTATGACCAACCTAGATAGCATATTCAAAAGCAGAGACATTACCTTGGTCTGTCTAGTCAAGGCTATGGTTTTTCCTGTGGTCATGTATGGATGTGAGAGTTGGACTGTGAAGAAAGCTGAGAGCTGAAGAACTGATGCTTTTGAACTATGATGGAGAAGACTGTTGAGAGTCCCTTGGACTGCAAGGAGATCCAACCAGTCCATTCTAAAGGAGCTCAGCCCTGGGATTTGTTTGGAAGGAATGATGCTAAAGCTGAAACTCCAGGCCACCTCATGTGAAGAACTGACTCACTGGAAAAGACTCTGATGCTGGGAGGGATTGGGGGCAGGAAGAGAAGGGGATGACAGAGGATAAGATGGCTGGATGGCATCACCAACTCAATGGATGTGAGTCTGAGTGAACTCCAGGAGTTGGTGATGGACAAGGAGGCCTGGCATGCTGCCATTCATGGGGTCGCAAAGAGTCGGACACCACTGAGTGACTGAACTGAATTGAACTGAACTAACATGCTTTTGCCTTAAGGTGATTAATTCCATTTCTAAGTGTATGTGCTAGAGAAAAATCTCCCAAGATATTGAATATGTATGGCACAGAAAATCAATGCAAAATGTGTGGCTGAAGTTTGGATTTGCTCTTCTCCACGAGGCAGACATTGCTAAACATGGACATGTAGGAAAGTGCTAAAAAGATTTCATGTGAGACAAGAACTGTGACTACACTATATTTCAAGTCAGGGAAGTTGCTCCTCTCATAAAAGGATGGACAGGGATATGTTATTGATCACTTGGGATCTTGGCTGTTACTAAGCTGGGGAACTTGAGATACAGAACGGTAAAAACTCAGTGTTATTATGAATGAGAAATCAACCCATTTGCCTACAATTTGGTGATTATTCTACAACATCCCAATATTACTCAGAGATCTAAGCCTTTGAAAGTCATTATAAGATCTGATTCTGGAATCAGCATTAAAGTCAGAAATGAGCGTAGAAAAATCTCTTATATGGCTATTTTATTTTTTATTAACTAATTTATTTTAATTAAAAGGTAATTACTTCACAGACATGGTTTGTGATGGTTTTTGCCTCACATGGCTATTTTAAAGTGTACTTAAAATTTGTGTATAATGAAGCAAGACTAGAAAAAAGAGATAAGGTATACAACTGAAAGAAAGAGGGAAAACAGTCTTTATCTGCAGAGAACACCACTCCCTATACAAGGATTCCACCTGTAAATAATTAGAACTAATAGAAAATCAAGCAAGTTTGTAAATACAAGATCAGCATGAAATATCCTTCCTTATATGCCATCAGTAATCAACTGGAATGTGTAACAGATCAAAAGCCCATTCACAATAAGAACTGTAAGTCATTTAAGAATGAATCTAACAACATTCTGAGGACCTTTGAGGAATTTTGAAACATTGTAGGAAATGAAATAAAAGTATACAGTGGAAGGGGATTCTAAATGATTGAAGACAGTAGTACTCTATAAATTAACCTTGGAACTCAGTGTACTTCAATCAAAAGGCCAATGTACGTCTTTTTTTCCTACCAAATATGAGGAGATGGAATAGATTAGAGAAGCCTAGAAAAAAATGTATGGATAAAATCTCATATAAAGATGGTTTACTAAATAAGGAAAGGGTGGATAATTTAATAAATTGTGCTGAGCTTATAAGTTACTTGTATTTTAAAAAGAAAATGAAATTTAATCTTTTTCATATATACAAAATTATAGTGAAAACTAAAACTTTTAAGCTTTGAGAATAAAACATAGAATATCTTCATGCCCTTAAAGTAGGGAAGACTTCATTAAACTAGATATGAAACACACAAATACAAAATGAAAGACTGACAAATATAATTATGTTAAAATCAAGAATGAACAAAGAAACGACCAAAGTTATAAAAGAATCCATAACGTAGACAAGGCATTTATAATCACGTCATCATTTCAGTCATTCAGTCATGTCCGACTTTTTGCAACCCCATGCACCGCAGCATACCAGGCCTCCCTGTCCATCACCAACTCCCAGAGTGCACCCAAACCCATGCCCATGAGTCGGTGATGCCATCCAACCAGCTCATCCTCTGTCGTCGCCTTCTCCTCCTGCTCTCAATCTTCCCCAGCATCAGGGTCTTTTCCAATGAGTCAGTTCTTCACATCAGAGGGCAAAATTATTGGAGTTTCAGCTTCAAAATAAGTCCTTCCAATGAACACTCAGTACTGATCTCGTTTAGGATGGATTGGTTGGACCTCCTTGCTGTCCAAGGGACTCTCAAGGACACCACAGTTCAAAAGCATCAATTCTTCTGTGCTCAGCTTTCTTTATAATCCAACTCTCACATCCATACATAACCACTGGAAAAACCACAGCCTTGACTAGACGGACCTTTGTTGACAAAGTAATATATCATGAAAAAGGACTTAGTATCCATACCTTACAACATTAATAATGTGATAGCTTAATAGGAAAAAAAAGAGTTACAGAGGAAACGTGTATAGCCAATAAGCATATATATGCTCAATGAGATATACTACTGGCAAAAAGAAAATATAATAATACTAAATGTTGGCAGGATTGTAGAGGAATTTTCATGCAATTCTTATGAGAATTTAAGTTTTCATACACCATTTATCAGTTGTTATAACCATCATGGAAAGCAATTTGGCAATATTTAGTGAGATTGAGATATTCTCTCTGACAACCTAGTTAATTCCAGTTCTAGGTTTATTTTCTAGAGACAATGTCCCTATGCATATAAGAAGACAGGTATAAGCATGCTTCAGTTCAGTTCAATTCAGTCGCTCAGTCGTGTCCAACTCTTTGGACCCCATGAATCGCAGCACGCCAGGCCTCCCTGTCCATCACCATCTCCCAGAGTTCACTCAAACTCACGTCCATTGAGTCGGTGATGCCATCCAGCCATCTCATCCTCTGTCGTCCCCTTTTCCTCCTGCCCCCAATCCCTCCCAGCATCAGAGTCTTTTCCAATGAGTCAACTCTTCGCATGCTTATTGAAGGACTATTCTAAAAGCAAAAGTTGGAAACAATAAAATTTTCCTTCAAAAGAAGTAAGAATTGATAAATATTTGTGGCATATTCATAATGTTATCCAGGAGTTAAACGAATGTACTAGAGCTATCTTCATCAGTACAGATAAGTCTTTAAAATATTTTATCACAGAGTAAACTACACCATTTATATAAAATTTTAAATATGCAAAATATGCTATATCAATTCTTTATCAACATATACATATGCAGGATATCTGTGAAAATGAAAGTATTAGTTGCTCAGTCATGTCTGACTCAGTCCCATGGACTGCAGCCCACCAGGCTCCTCTGACCATGGAATTCTCCAAGCAAGAATACTGGGTTGCCAGAATGCGGGTTGCCATTCCCTTCTCCAGGGATCTTCCTGACCCAGGTGTTGAATCCAGGTCTTCTGCGTTGCAGGCAGATTCTTTACCAACTGAGCCACCAGGGCAGCTGCACTAGTATAAATACATGCCTAGGAAAAGAAACCAATTCACAGTGGTGCTTACTATCGGAAAGAGGGTGGCATAGAGTTTCAAACGAGTTTATAATATTTCATTGCTTTAAAAACTCTGAAGCAAATTAGGAAAAATATATTCATAGAGCTGAGCTGTCAGTAAGATTTTTAAATTAAAATATGTAGAACTGATTACAAATATCAATATCACATAAGAAGAGTTGACTTGAAAACATGACTTGATCTAAGTTCACACTTCTAACTTAGGGAAAATGAATTGTCTTCTAAAGGAGAAGTCTTTCCCCATGAAAACTGTGGCAATGAATCTAAGCATTCATTCAAATGCTGTGGAAAAATTTTCAGGCAGTATGCTTTAATCAGCATCTTCTGCCAATGATTTTCTTTTCTTTCACATTACAAAGAATGCCAGGAGAGTGAATGCAATCATGTAACTGCATGATTATTGGGGTGAACCACAGAATCTAAGAATGGCCAAGGTTTTTCAAATACACATCTTAATTTGGAGAAAGAGAGTCCCTTGTTTCTGTGATGAATGTGATATGGCATTTTCTGATTGGCAAGTGACCCATAGAAAGCACCCAGGGAATGATCATCACAGTTCAACTTCATAATTAAGTGTAGTTTTGTTTGCGGCCTTAATTACATTTGTTGGAAGTGGAGTCCCTGATTTTCCAATCAGGTCTGCACTTTCCCTTGCCCTATGTAAAAATAAATAAGGGGAGGAATATCTCCAGAGCAATACATATTGGGAAGTTTTGTCTGGTATGGATAACAGTAGAAAGTTTATCCTATTATGAAGCTACCATTGTCCTCCCAGGAAAAATTGAGCCTTTGTATCATCCAGAAATCTTAGCTATAATCAAGAATTTGTCCTTTCACCTACATGATACTAATCTGATACTTCTCTCTAAACTGTGTTGCTTCAGTTACCAAATAGGCTGGTTTAGGTATCTAACTCCTTAACATAGATTGCTACGTACAGATTTTCCATCCCAGCACAATCATCATTTGCATCTTCCCTCCAGAATAATCCAGGGAAGTTGAAAAATATGAAAATGCATATCACAGTGCTTTGTATGCTGAAAGCTGTTTTTCAAGGGTAATAAAACCATCCTCGAAGTAGGGAAGAATTTATGTAATTACATTTATGTAATTCCATGTTTCTTTCCTTTAAAGGAAAAGGGATGCTTAGTGGCTCCTGGCTCTTTTTAGCAAGAGATTTCCTTCAAGGAGAGGTGTATGGAAAGAAAGCATATGGTATTCACTGTGGCCAAATGAGACCCAATTTTCTCAGGAGAATGAACCTCCACGAACCCACAATCAGTATCTGGCAGTCAGCGGGTTCCCAGTGTACCCATGGTGATTCCCAAGCCCGTAATCAGTGTCTGGCAGTCAGTGGGTTCCCAGTGTATCTGTGGTGATTCCAGAGTATCTCAGTTCAGCATGCCAGTCTACATACAGAGACAACTTGGTTCCACATACAAATGCCTGCAGCTGCATTAGGCTTGTGGAATAATAGATTCCTATGTCTATCACTGGAATATCTCTTTGGGCATGTTTACCTGAAATCGTATTTTTAATATTCTCAGTACCATTGTCATTGGTGGACCCATAGGGCTGATGGTGATTCAACACACAGGTGTGGCTTTGGGAGAAGGCAGAGAGAAACTGATTCTTGTAATTTCTGTGATAGCTATTTTTGTGACTTCAGACATTAAACAAGATTTAAAAAATCATGTTTTGTAGACTATTTTCTCTGGAGCCTCAAATGATGTCAGTCCCAGTGTGACTCAAGTTAATGCCCTATAGATGAAATATGTCTTAGCTCTCCATTTCTTTTACTTTTCAAAATTATTTCTGTAAGCCTCAAGTACACCACGATGTACTAAAGCTTGAGGCAAAAATCTGAATACAAGTTTTGTTGTTCACTTTCATAAGCAGCTCTGATGACTGATTCCCTCCTCAGCCCTCCCTCCTCATCACCTCCACATCAGCCCCAATACCTTGCCTCCTTAGACACTATTTAATAAGAATTAAGCAGACTGTTTTGAGAAGAAAAGAAAGGAAAACAAATGGTAAACAATAGCAGAACATTCTGCACTCACAGAAAGGCAATGTGTCTAGAGGAAAGCGGGGTAACACCGGTTAAGTGTCAAGTGGCTTGGGGTGGTGAAGGAAAAGATTGTTCACCTCTGCACCCCGTGGAGTTATTATGCCATTTGAAAAGACAGTTTAATCATGTATGTTCATTTACCTAACTCCTAGAGAGTTAAAATGATGTCATATTTCCCTAACTTAGATATGAATTAATGCATCAGAATTCAGAGAGGACTAGTCTTAGGCATGCATGGTAGTGCCTAACAGAACACACGTTAAGACCACAGAAAGTCCCCTGAATTGTCTGAGCAGCCAGCCTCAGCCTTTTCCAGGACAGCACACTTGGGCTGCAGTAGTAGGAGGAACTGTCACTTGTACCCAGTACTATAGCCTGGTTTGCTGCTGGGGTTATACAAATATTAATTTTAATATTAATCTCCATGCTTCAAGTTTTATGTGGTCAAGCAAAGCCACAGAATGTCTCTTATGTTTTCAGTCTCCTTTCCTGAGTAATTCTCTAGAACTCTGGCACTTCTCATCTGTCGAGTTTCTACTCTTTCCCTCTCCCGAGGCCGCCTTCCCTTGCACATTAGGTTTTCAACATATGAAGTTGGTGAGGATACAAACATTCAGACCACAGCACCAATGTTGACAATTTATTTTCACTGGAAAGATCCTTTTATTTTACCCCCATTCAAACCTGCATTTGAATTTACTATATGATCCTCTCCTATCCCATCTTTTCAGAGTTAATCACTAACTGGAAATTTGTCTTAATTATTCTCTGGCTTTAAAAAAAATAGTTTGAAATATATAGATAGATAGACCTATATATCTATTTGCTTAGCTTTGTTTATTTCTGAGCTTTATAAAAACAGCATCAGATGCCTTCAATTTCTTTAATTTGCTTTACTAATTCAAGATTATGTCTCTAAAATTCCTTCAAGTTGTGTCGTCCATACAGCATTAGCTCATTTCTTTTTATTGGTAAGCATGAAACTACCATCATTCATCTTGGACATTTGGATTGTCTTCAGCTGTTTTCTAATGATGACATGATTATTCTTGCAGATGTTTTCTGGGACACTTGCTAAGAATTTCCTTAGGGCTTATATTTAGGAGTGGAATTGCTAGATTAGAGAACATGTGGATTTAAACTTTATGAGATAAGGCTTGGTTGTTTTCTAAAATGGTTTATATCAATGTATAATTTTACCAACATTAGCATTTTCAGATTAGACCTTTTAAATTTGCCAATCTATTAGGAGTAGTAAAATGATGTCAGTTGTTTCTTCTAATGTGCACTTTCTTGGTGGCTAGTGTGCCTGAGCATCTTTTCGTATTTGGGGGCCATCATGCTTCCTATTCTGTGCTTATTATTCTGTGTGTGCCTGTACACTCAGCCATGTCCACGTTTGCTCAGTAGCGTCTAGCTCTTTGCGACCCCAGACTGTCGCCCTTCAGCCTCTTCCGTCCATGGGATTTTCCAGGCAAGACTACTGGAGTGGGTCTCCATTTCCTCTTCCAGAGGATCTTTCAGACTCAGGGATTGAACCCATAGCTCTTGTGTCTCCTCCACTGGCAGACGGATTCTTTACCACTGCGCCACCTAGAAGTCTATTCTTTTACCCATTTCTGGGAGGTGATTTTTGTATTCAGTTTTATTAGTTTGTAAGAATTCTTTTTTAACCCTGGACATGACATTTTTGTGAGTTATGTGGATTGAACATATGTTCTTCAAGGTTGTGTTTTGCCTTTTTATTTTCTTTTAGTGTCTTGCTGAGCAGAAGTTATTTTAATTTACTTGAATTTATCCATCTTCCCTCATTTTTATTGATACATACTTGACAGGCATACTGAAAGATCATTTTTAAAGTCCATAATTATAATCATGGCTATCATTGCTATCACTGATCATTCCAAGGGTCAGTTAGAGATAGTAAGTTAATTTAAGATACTTGAAGGATTCACATTTTCTCCATTTAGTAGACTATTTAGTTTATACTCTAAAATCATTATCTATTAGGAACAATGAGATGAAATGCACGATGTGAAAGAACAGATTTGGACTCAGACTCTTCCTTGTACTTTCTGTGTAAGCCTTGCAAATTTTTAATCTGTTGTACCTGAATAAAGCAGTACAATCAGGACAATAGCAATCCCTACCTCTAAGGTTGCTGCTCCATACAAGGCACTTAGAATAGTGCCTTGCAAGTAATAGTGTTCCATCCATGTCAGCTCTTAAGACATTGTCTTTTTAACAGTAAAGATAGTTCAAAATCCAGAAAACTCTGGCGCCATATATGCCTGTCTTCTTTACCTGAAGAGATTCATGTCATGAGCACAATATATCTCTGGTGTCTAAAGAAATTTGACATTTAGTGAATGTCAAGTGGCCTCCTATCAAAAAACTCTCCATGACTTGGGTGCACAGAAGAGGAAGGAGAGGGTGGAACCAACTTAAATAGTAGTATCGAAATATACACACTGCCATGTGTAAAATAGGTAGCTAGTGGGAAGCTGCTGCATAACACACGGAGCTCAGCCTGGTGCTCTGTGAGGCCTAAGGCGGTGGGATGGAGGGGCTGGGAAGGGGGCTCAAGAAAAGCGAAAGTGAAAGTCATTCAGTCCTGTCTGACTCTCTGCGACCCCATGGATTATACTGTCGATGGAATTCTCCAGGCCAGAATACTGGACTGGGTTGCCTTTCCCTTCTCCACGGGATCTTCCCCACCCAGGGATCAAACCCAGGTCTCTGGCATTGCAGGTGGATTCTTTACCAGCTGAGCCACAGGGGAAGCCCAAGTGTACTGGAGTGGGAGACTCAAGAGGGATGTAATACATCAGTCCAGTTCAGTTCAGTTCAGTCGCTCAGTCGTGTCCGATTCTTTGCGACCCCATGAATCGCAGCACACCAGGCCTCCCTGTTCATCACCATCTCCCGGAGTTCACTCAGACTCATGTCCATCGAGTCAGTGATGCCATCCAGCCATCTCATCCTCAGTCGTCCCTTTCTCCTCCTGCCCCCAATCGCTCCCAGCATCAGAGTCTTTTCCAATGAGTCACATGAGATGGCCAGAGTACTGGAGTTTCAGCTTCAGCATCATTCCTTCCAAAGAAATCCCAGGGTTGATCTCCTTCAGAAGGGATTGGTTGGATCTCCATGTAGTCCAAGGGACCCTCAAGAGTCTTCTCCAACACCACAGTTCAAATGCATCAATTCTTGGGCACTCAGCCTTCTTCACAGTCCAACTCTCACATCCATACATGACCACTGGAAAAACCATAGCCTTGACTAGACGGACCTTGACGACAAGTAATGTCTCTGCTTTTGAACAAGCTATCTAGGTTGGTCATCACTTTTCTTCCAAGGAGTAAGGGTCTTTTAATTTCATGGCTGCAGTCACCATCTGTGGTGATTTTGGAGCCCCAAAAAATAAAGTCTGACACTGTTTCCACTGTTTCCCCATCTATTTCCCATGAAGTGATGGGACCGGATGCGATGATCTTCGTTTTCTGAATGTTGAGCTTTAAGCCAACTTTTTCACTCTCCTCTTTCACTTTCATCAAGAGGCTTTTTAGCTCCTCTTCACTTTCTGCCATAAGGGTGGTGTCATCTGCATATCTGAGGTGATTGATATTTCTCCCGGCAATCTTGATTCCAGCTTGTGTTTCTTCCAGTCCAGCGTTTCTCATGATGTACTCTGCATATAAGTTAAATAAGCAGGGTGACAATATACAGCCTTGATGTACTCCTTTTCCTACTTGGAACCAGTCTGTTGTTCCATGTCCAGTTCTAACTGTTGCTTCCTGACCTGCATACAGATTCCTCAAGAGGCAGGTTAGGTGGTCTGGTATTCCCTTCTCATGAAGAATTTTCCACAGTTTATTGTGATCCACACAGTCAAAGGCTTTGGCATAGTCAATAAAGCAGAAATAGATGTTTTTCTGGAACTCTCTTGCTTTTTCCATGATCCAGTGGATGTTGGCAATTTGAGCTCTGGTTCCTCTGCCTTTTCTAAAACCAGCTTGAACATCAGGGAGTTCACGGTTCACGTACTGCTGAAGCCTGGCTTGGAGAATTTTGAGCATTACTTTACTAGCATGTGAGATGAGTGCAATTGTGCGGTAGTTTGAGCATTCTTTGGCATTGCCTTTCTTTGGGATTGGAATGAAAGCTGACCTTTTCCAGTCCTGTGGCCACTGCTGAGTTTTCCAAATTTGCTGGCATATTGAGTGCAGCACTCTCACAGCATCATCTTTCAGGATTTGAAACAGCTCCACTGGAATTCCATCACCTCCACTAGCTTTGTTTGTAGTGATGCTTTCTAAGGCCCACTTGACTTCACATTCCAGGATGTCTGGCTCTAGATTAGTGATCACATCATCATGATTATCTGGGTCGTGAAGATATTTTTTGTACAGTTCTTCCGTGTATTCTTGCCACCTCTTCTTAATATCTTCTGCTTCTGTTAGGTCCAGACCATTTCTGTCCTTTATCGAGCCCATCTTTGCATGAAATGTTCCCTTGGTATCTCTAATTTTCTTGAAGAGATCTCTAGTCTTTCCCACTCTCTTGTTTTCCTCTATTTCTTTGCATTGATCGCTGAAGAAGGCTTTCTACCTCTTCTTGCTATTCTTTGGAACTCTGCATTCAGATGCTTATATCTTTCCTTTTCTTGTGCCACAGGGGAAGCCCAAATGTACTGGAGTGGGAGGCTCAAGAGGGATGTAATACATACATACATGTGTATATATATATATATATATATATATATATATACACACACACACATATATATACACACACACACACACATATATATATACACACATACACTTATGGCTGATTCACCTTGTTATATGGCAGAAACCAAGACAACATTGTAAAGCAATTATCCTCTATTACAAATAAATTTAAATAAAAGAAAAAAAACCTCTAACTCTGATGTTAATTATTAATTAGTTATTCATGGATCTGTCAATAGAATGTGCCACATCCAGTAACAAGTGAGCATGACACTAGCAAATACATTTACAGAGGATGTGCATCATCCTGAATCTCTTCTTTCATCTTGGATGAGCATTTCCTTAGATTTAATCGATTTTAACCAGAAACTACAGACATCCAAACAGAGATGTAAGGAAACTTTTTATAGGGTTGTAAATTCCTCACATAAATATCTATCACTTGAAGTATAATCAAAAACTAATTATGCCACAATTTGAACCTCATCAACAGATTATAGTAGTGCTTTAAAGAGTTTCAAATATTCAGCATTGGCATTACACTATAGAAAAGTAACACAGTTTAGAGAGCAAGAGAATTTGTAACATTGGTTTTCTTTGGAATATTTTCAAAGGCAAGTTTCTCCTCTCCCAGCTTTTTCCATTTCAAAAATATTACTATTAAATACTTTTCTTTCCTGAAAAGAAAAGCAGAGAGTGCTATGAGACTACATGGATAAAGTTGTCATTAGAAAGAGCTAGAAATTCTAGAGAAGAGGTCTGATTTATGAAGCTAATTTTTACTAGGAAATTTTAAAAATATTTTCTACAATTTCCCCATTTTACAAAATTACTTCTACTTGGTGGATATTTGGAAGAAACAGTAAGTCTAGACGCAGCTCTCTTCCTGGCCCTCTCAAGTCCCCTTTCCCTTTGCTCTAGCAAGAAGATTGCTGGAAGGAGCACAGATTGGGAACAGAGTTAGAAAAATTCCACCCTAACCCTTCCTCTAACTTCGTGGCCTTCAGCACGTCACTCAACCTCTAAACCTGTTTGCCTCAATTTAAATGTAGGGGTTGAAACCAGTCATCATCAACATTGCTTCCAAATGCTAATATCCTATAAACTTGCTGTTTTTAGAAATTGTATTAATTAGCTGCTCTATATCAGCTGATTGGATTTTTGTTCTTGTAACTGATTCTGTGGAGATAAATCCCAGCCTATCCCATTATGAAGCCCACCTTTTGGGTCCTCCTTTCCAAGTATCCCTAGCACCTGAAAATAATGGAGCATAATTTCTCATAAGAGTAGCAGTGTTTGAAGAGGACATGATTAAGTGATGGAGTTGAGTGACTTCTGTCAGATTATACCACATGGAAGCACAAATAAGGATCAGTTCAGCCCAGTTGCTCAGTCGTGTCCAACTCTTTGCAACCCCATGGGCTATAGCACACCAGGCCTCTGTCCATCACCAACTCCTTAAGCTTACCCAAATTCATGTCCATCCAGTCATCATAGCATCCAACCATCTTATCCTCTGTCAGCCCCTTCTCCTGCCTTCAACCTTTCCCAGCATCAGAGTCTTTTCAAATGAGTCGGCACTTCACATCAGGTGGCCAAAGAACTGCAGCTTCAGCATCAGCATCAGTCTTTCCAATGAATATTCAGGACTGATCTCCTTTAGGATGGACTGGTTGGATCTCCTTGCAGTTCAAGGGTCTCTCAAGAGTCTTCTCCAGCACCACAGTTCAAAAGCATCAATTCTTCCACACTCAGCTTTCTTTATAGTCCAACTCTTACATCCGTACATGACTACTGGAAAAAGCATAGCTTTGACAAGATGGACCTTTGTCAGCAAAGTAATGTCTCTGCTTTTTAATATGCTCTCTAGGTTGACATCACCAGATGGTCAACACCGAAATCAGATTGATTATATTCTTTGCAGACAAAGATGGAGAAGCTCTATACAGTCAAAAAAAAACAAGACCGGGAGCTGACTGTGGCTCAGATCATGAACTCCTTATTGCCAAATTCAGACTTAAATTGAAGAAAGTATGGAAAACCACTAGACCATTCAGGTAGGACCTAAATCAAATCCATTATGATTATACAGTGGAAGTGAGAAATAGGGTCTAGATCTGATAGATAGACTGCCTGATGACCTATGGAATGAGGTTCGTGACATTGTACAGGAGACAGGGATCAAGACCATCCCCATGGAAAAGAAATGCAGAAAAGCAAAATGGCTGTCTGGGGAGGCCTTACAAATGGCTGTGAAAAGAAGAGAGGTGAAAAGCAAAGGAGAAAAGGAAAGATATAAGCATCTGAATGCAGAGTTCCAAAGAATAGCAAGAAGAGATAAGAAAGCCTTCTTCAGCGATCAATGCAAAGAAATAGAGGAAAACAAGAGAGTGGGAAAGACTAGAGATCTCTTCAAGAAAATTAGAGATACCAAGGGAACATTTCATGCAAAGATGGGCTCGATAAAGGACAGAAATGGTCTGGACCTAACAGAAGCAGAAGATATTAAGAAGAGGTGGCAAGAATACACAGAAGAACTGTACAAAAAAGATCTTCATGACCCAGATAATCATGGTGATGTGATCACTCATCTAGAGCCAGACATCTTGGAATGTGAAGTCAAGTGGGCCTTAGAAAGCATCACTACGAACAAGGCTAGTGGACGTGATGGAATTCCAGTGGAGCTGTTTCAAATCCTGAAAGATGATGCTGTGAAAGTGCTGCACTCAATATGCCAGCAAATTTGGAAAACTCAGCAGTGGCCACAGGACTGGAAAAGGTCAGCTTTCATTCCAATCCCAAAGAAAGGCAACGCCAAAGAATGCTCAAACTACCGCACAATTGCACTCATCTCACATGCTAGTAAAGTAATGCTCAAAATTCTCCAAGCCAGGCTTCAGCAATATGTGAACCGTGAACTCCCTGATGTTCAAGCTGGTTTTAGAAAAGGCAGAGGACCAGCTGAAATTGCCAACATCCGCTGGATCATGGAAAAAGCAAGAGAGTTCCAGAAAAACATCTGTTTCTGCTTTATTGACTATGCCAAAGCCTTTGACTGTGTGGATCACAATAAACTGTGGAAAATTCTTCATGAGAAGGGAATACCAGACCACCTAACCTGCCTCTTGAGGAATCTGTATGCAGGTCAGGAAGCAACAGTTAGAACTGGACATGGAACAACAGACTGGTTCCAAGTAGGAAAAGGAGTACATCAAGGCTGTATATTGTCACCCTGCTTATTTAACTTCTATGCAGGGTACATCATGAGAAACGCTGGACTGGAAGAAACACAAGCTAGAATCAAGATTGCCGGGAGAAATATCAATCACCTCAGATATGCAGATGACACCACCCTTATGGCAGAAAGTGAAGAGGAGCTAAAAAGCCTCTTGATGAAAGTGAAAGAGGAGAGTGAAAAAGTTGGCTTAAAGCTCAACATTCAGAAAATGAAGATCATGGCATCTGGTCCCATCACTTCATGGGAAATAGATGGGGAAACAGTGGAAACAGTGTCAGACTTTATTTTTGGGGGCTCCAAAATCACCACAGATGGTGACTGCAGCCATGAAATTAAAAGACCCTTACTCCTTGGAAGAAAAGTGATGACCAACCTAGATAGCATATTCAAAAGCAGAGACATTACTTTACCAACTAAGGTCCGCCTAGTGAAGGCTATGGTTTTTCCAGGGGTCATGTATGGATGTGAGAGTTGGACTGTGAAGAAGGCTGAGCGCCAAAGAATTGATGCATTTGAACTGTGGTGTTGGAGAAGACTCTTGAGGGTCCCTTAGACTGCATGGAGATCCAACCAGTCCATTCTGAGGGAGATCAGCCCGGGGATTTCTTTGGAAGTAATGATGCTGAAGCTGAAGCTCCAGTACTTTGTACATTTCATGCGAAGAATTGACTCATTGGAAAAGACTCTGATGCTGGGAGGGATTGGGGGCAGGAGGAGAAGGGGACGACCAGGATGAGATGGCTGGATGGCATCACGGACTCAATGGACATGAGTCTGAGTGAACTCCGGGAGATGGTGATGGACAGGGAGGCCTGGTGTGCCTCGATTCATGGGGTCACAAAGAGTCAGACACAACTGAGCGACTGAACTGAACTAAACTGAACTAGGTTGAAGTCGGACCCAATGCGCGGCTGTACTGAACTAGGTTGGTCATAGCTTTTCTTCCAAGGGGCAAGCGTCTTTTAATTTCATGGCTGTAGTCACCATCTGCAATTTTTTTGGAGCCCCCCAAAATAAAGTCTGGTACTGTTTCCATTGCTTCCCCGTCTAATTGCCATGAAGTGATGGGACTGGATGCCATGATCTTAGTTTTCTGAATGTTGAGTTTTATGCCAATTTGTTCACTCTCCTCTTTCATTTTCATCAAGAGACTCTAGTTCTTCTTCACTTTCTGCCATAAGGGTGGTGTCATCTGCATATCTGAGGTGATTGATATTTCTCCCAGCAATCTTGATTCCAGCTTGTGCTTTATCCAGCCTGGCATCTCACATGATATAGTCTGCATGTAAGTTAAATAAGCAGGTGACAATATACAGCCTTGATGTACTCCTTTCCCTATTTGGAACCAGTCTGTTGCTCCATGTCCAGTTCTAACTGTTGTTTCTCGACCTGCATACAGAATTCTCAGGAGGCAGGTTAGGTGGTCCGGTATTCCCATCTCTTTCAGAATTTTCCACAGTTTATTGTGATCCACACAGTCAAAGGCTTTGGCATAGTCAATAAAGCAGAAATAGATGTTTTTCTGGAAATTTCTTGGTTTTTTGTTTATCCAATGGATGTTGGCAATTTGATGTCTGGTTCCTCTAGCTTTTACAAATCCAGCTTGAACATCTGGAAATTTATGGTTCATGTACATTTGAAGCCTTGCTTGGAGAATTTTCAGTATTAATTTGCTAGCTTATGAGATGAGTGCAATTGTGTGGTATTTTGAACATTTTTGGCATTTTCTTTTTTGGAATTGGAATGAAAACTGACTTTTTCCAGTCCTGTTGCCACTGCTGAGTTTCCAAATTTGCTGACATATTGAGTGCAACACTTTCAGAGCATCATCTTTTAGGATTTGAAATAGATGGAATTCCATCCTCTCCACTAGCTTTGTTCATAGTGATACCTCTTAAGGCTCATTTGACTTTGCATTCTGGAATATCTGGCTTTAGGTGAGTGATCACACCATCGTGGTTATCTGGGTCATGAAGATCTTTTTTCTATCGTTCATCTGTGTATTCTTGCCACCTCTTCTTAATCTCTTCTACTTCTGTTAGGTCTATACCATTTCTCTCCTTTATCGTGCCCATCCTTGCATGAAATGTTCCCTTGGTATCACTAATTTTCTGGGAGAGCTCTGTAGTCTTTCCCATTCTATTGTTTTCCTCTATTTCTTTGCACTGATCACTACAGAAGGCTTTCTTATCTCTGCATGCTATTCTTTGGAACTCTGCATAAAAATGGGCATATCTTTCCCTTTTTCCTTTGCATTTCACTTTTCTTTTCTCATCTATTTGTAAGGCCTCCTCAGACAAGCATTTTTGCCTCCTTGCATTTCTTTTTCTTAGGGATGGTCTTGCTCACTGCCTCCTGTACAATGTCACGAACCTCCGTCCATATTTCTTCAGGCAGTCTGTCTATCAGATCTAATCCCTTGAATCTATTTGTCACTTCCACTGTATAATGGTTAGGGATTTTATTTAGGTCATACCTGAATGATTGAGTGGTTTTCTGTACTTTCTTCAATTTAAGTCTGAATTTTACAATAAGGAGTTGATGATCTGAGCCACAGTCAGCTCCAGGTCTTGTTTTTGCTGACTGTATAGAGCTTCTCCATTTTTGGCTGCAAAGAATATAATCTGATTTTGGTGTTGACCATCTGATGACATCCACATGTAGAGTCTTCTCTTGTGTTATAGGAATAGGGTGTTTGCTACAACCAGTGCATTCTCTTGGCAAAACTCTGTTAGCCTTTTCCCTGCTTCATTTTGTACTCCAAGGCCAAATTTGCCTGTTACTCCAGGTATCTCTTGACTCCCTACTTTTGCATTCCAGTCCTCTATAATGAAAAGGACATCTTTTTTGGATATTAGTTCTAGAAGATCTTCATAGAACCGTTCAGCTTCTTCAGCATTACCGATTGGGGCATAAACTTGGATTACTATGATATTGAATGGTTTGCCTGGTAACGAACAGAGGTCATTCTGTCGTTTTTGAGATTATGTCCAAGAACTGAATTTCAGACTCTTTTGTTGACTATGATGGCTACTCCATTTCTTCTAAGGGATTCTTGCCCACAGTAGTAGATATAATGGTCATCTGAGTTAAATTCGCACATTCCGGTCCATTTTATTTCACTGATTCCTAAAATGTTGATGTTCACTCTTGTCATCTCCTGTTTGATCACTTCCAATTTACCTTGATTCATGGACCTAACATTCCAGATTCCTATGCGATATTGCTCTTTATAGTATTGGACTTACTGGAAAACATTGAAAACATTTCCATCAGACTTTGCAAATAAGGTTAAGCAACATTTTAATATCAGCCATTGATTATTTTTACAACTATTTTTATCCACTCTGTTTTATTTTTTCAGTGCAATATACCCAGCATAAAGTAGAAACAATTGAGACCAAAAAAGCTGCTTCATATGTATGTAGCTCTACAAGTGGGTCTAAGGAAGTTTTGGAAACTCACAAGCTGCCTTGAGACAACCTCAGAGAACTGAGTGACCTGTGGGGGACAGCCTTGTGTGGTAGTTTCCTTGCCTCCCAGCTCCAGCTTTACTCCAGCCTGGGGGGCTGGGAATACCAATGCTCTGCCATCTGTATCCTTTTTTTTTTTTTAACTGCTTTTTGTCTGGCTTCTCCTTGGTCACACTTTATCTTGTACCACCACCCCAATGACCATATCAAGATCTTGTCCTCAGATGCTCTCCTAAATTCTAGCTGGCTAATGGGTCTGACTTTGTTCACCACACTTTTATAAGCTTCCTGAAATGGGGAGTCACTTCCCAGTGGTTTGGGTAGTTGTGTGTTTGCCTTACCTTTCCAACTTTTCAGCTGTAGTTTTCCTCTCTCTAAGTCCCTGGTTCTTTATATCTATGCTTCTCTGTTAAAAGAGCAAAAATACCCATCAATCCAGCCCCACAAATTGTAGTAGCATCTTTTAGATGCCTAGGACTGAGGTACAATAACAAATATGAAATTGTTCCTGTCTGGAGTTGTTAACAGTCTAGGGTCAGGGTTCCCTGTCTGTAGCCTCAGGTTATCAGAGGCTCCTGAAAAGCCACAAATACTTCAGGCATTTGCCACCACGGGGTCAGTTCTGGGGTTTGAGGAGTTTTGTTTCTTTGCTTGCTTTCTGTCTGGGTCTGGGTTGCATCTTTCTTAAGAACATAGCACTATCTGATAATAAATAAGATTTGATGATCATGATTGAGATTGGACCTTTCTCTGACTTCACTGGAAAGAATTCCACTCCTAAATGAAGGCATTGTCATTGTCATTTATTTTTAATCTCTCACCATTAAAAAAAAATACTCTTAACAGTAGACTTGTGTTGCACAGTTAAAATGTTATAAGGCATTTGATGTATTGGCCCCAGATTGAACATGCAGAATAGGATCTTTGCCCACAAGTCCTCTTTCAAAGCTTAACAAACATGAGGGTAAGAAGTTAGCCATTCTTTATTCAGTTTATCTGCTTGGAATGTATTTCTGTATCTTATTTTTGGTGTATTATCCCAGGAAAAGATTAACAAATGAGTTATAAAAGTACTACTTTATATACCAAGGAAGTGAGGATGAGTCTCACTGTCTCAGACAGAGGGTCTCCCAGTACCATCAGTGGCCAGGATGAGCCCAGGGATTGGGACTCTGGTGTGGGTGGGAGTGGTGTGTATTGGGTGTAATATCATGATTTATAATAAGAAATATATTTGGCTTTCATCCCCATTTCTGGCACAGAAAACTCTTGAAATTTCCTAAACAAATAGAGCAATAAGGGATTTTTGTTATTTTAATGAGGTGACTTTTGGACCCCACGGCTGCCTGCTAGCAGAGCCAACAGTGATTACCGGGTTGGAAATTTCAGTCCTGCCATCCCACTCTCACCCACCCACTCACCTCCCTGTAGGGGAGAGGGGCTGAAGGTTGAATCAATTTCAATGGCCCATGATTTAATCGATCATGCCTATGTAATGAAGCCTCCATACAACCCCAAAGAGCAAGATTCTGAGAGCTCCCAGGCTGATGAACCTGGGGTGAGCAGCTTGCTGGGAGTGGACTCGTGAGGCGCCTCACCCGTTCCCCACACCTTGTCCTGTACATCCCTACTGTCTGTCTGAGTTATATCCTTTCATAATAAACCAGTAATCTAGTAAGTGAAATGTTTCTCTAAGATCCGTGAGCCACTGCAGCAAATTAGTCGAATGGTGGGGCGGAGGGGTGGGTAGGGGCGTGGGGGCCGGCAGCAGATCATCGGAACCACTGATCGATAGCTGCACAGGTGAGGGCTTGGACTTGTGACCTCTGTCTGCCATAGGGGAAGGTCTCACAGAACTGGACTCTTCACCTATGGGACCTGACATTGCTCTGGGTAGACAGTGTCAGAACTGAGTTAAATTGTAGGGTGTCCTGAGCCAGTATCCAGCTGGTTGTCCTGAGAATTGCTTGGTGATGTGGAATAAAACGATTTCCCACCCATAGTAGAATTAGGTGTCAGAATCCCCCAGTATCTTTCCAGTTCTGCTTCCTGCTCCTGCCCATTCTTTCCTCTTTCCATCCCACAGGGTTGGTCTGGGTTGTCCTTTGTTTCCTGGTCCCATCATCCAGGCATCCAAACAAAAGGCTCCTGTTCATTTTCTCCTCCCATTCTTTCCACTTCCATGCACATTCCCAAGGACATCTTGACTGCGAGGCCCTCCTCGCTCCCTGAGACAGCGATCAGAGCCCAGGGACAGCGCCAAGACATACTCTGAGTCTTGCCCTAACAGCGTTGTCATGGGTCTGACGAGAGGGGGCCCAGGCGCCTGGCAGTCCTATGCCCCCTCTAAAGTTCAGCACTTGGTGAGGAATCTGCCTGCCATGCAAGAGGCCCAGGTTTGATCCCTGGGTAGGCAAGAGCCCCTGGAGAAGGGAATGGCAGCCCACTCCAGTAGGCAAGACCCCCTGGAGAAGGGAATGGCAGCCCACTCACTCCAGTACTCTTACCTGGAGAATTCCTCAGACAGAGGAGCCTGGAGGGCTGCAGTCCATGGGGTCACAACGAGTCAGACACGACAGAGCGACTAACACATTCACTTTCACTTTTTCACATCAAGGCCACAAAACATTCTCACCTTCAGGGATAGGACCCACAGAGGCCTTGGGGAGCGGCAGCTCTAGACAGGTCCATCTTCCTTGGTTCTTCATTGATACCAGCCCACTGATCTGACTGGCACTGCCCTCTTAATCACTCAGCCCTGGTCTGTTGTGCTGCACCCGGTGGCCACAAGGGGCGGGTGGGTGGTGAGAAAAGGCCTATAAACAGGTCTGGCTCTGGCTTCAGGAAAAATGTAAACTTGGATTGTTTGGGGGAAGTAATAAACAAAGGAAGAATTAATTGGTCTAGTTATGTCCCTAAAAGGGATTTCTTTATTCATTACTCACTTGGATTCAGGAACCCAGGAATAAATGATAAGAAAAAGTCACACTGTGATAGAGTCTGATCCACCATCTGACAAAAAGTGAGTGTCCTCTCTCACAATGCTTGTACTATGTTTAAAATAGAGATGGAGAGCCCTCCTTGGTGATCCAGTGGTTGCAAATCTGCTTTGCAATGCAGGGGACACCAATTTGATTGCTGATCTGGAAAGATCCCACATGCCACAGGGCAAATAAATGCATGTGCCATAACTACTGAGCCCCCAAAGCTACAGTCATCAAGACAGTATGGTACTGGCACAAAGACAGAAATATAGATCAATGGAACAAAATAGAAAGCCCAGAGATAAATCCGCGCACCTATGGACACCTTATCTCTGACAAAAGAGGCAAGAGTATACAATCGATTAAAGACAATCTCTTTGACAAGTGGTGCTGGGAAACTGGTCAACCACCTGTAAAAGAATGAAACTAGAACACTTTCTAACACCATACACAAAAATAAACTCAAAATGGATTAAAGATCTAAATGTAAGACCAGAAACTATAAAACTCCTATAGGAAAACATAGGCAAAATACTCCCCAACATAAATCACAGCAGGATCCTCTATGACCCACCTCCCAGAGTAATGGAAATAAAAGCAAAAATTAACAAATAGGACCTAATTAAACTTAAAAGCTTCTGCACAACAAAGGAAACTATAAGCAAGGTGAAAAGACAGAATGGGAGAAAATAATAGCAAACAAAGCAACTGACAAAGAATCAATTTCAAAAATATACACATGGAAAGATGCTCAACATCACTCATTATTAGAGAAATGCAAATCAAAACCACAATGAGGTACCATCTCACGCCAGTCAGAATGACTGCGATCCAAAAATCTACAAACAATAAATGCTGGAGAGGGTGTGGAGAAAAGGGAACCCTCTTACACTGTTGGTGGGAATGCAAACTAGTACAGCCACTATGAAGAACAGTGTGGAGATTCCTTAAAAAACTGGAAATAGAACTTCCATACGACCTAGCAATCCCACTCCTGGGCATACACAACAAGGAAACCAGAATTGAAAGAGACACGTGTACCCCAATGTTCATCGCAGCACTGTTTATAATAGCCAGGACATGGAAACAACCTAGATGTCCATCAGCAGATGAATGGATAAGAAAGCTGTGGTACATATACACAATGGAGTATTACTCAGCCATTAAAAAGAATACATTTGAATCCGTTCTAATGAGGTGGATGAAACTAGAGCCTATTATACAGAGTAAAGTAAGCCAGAAAGAAAAACACCAATACAGTATACTAACGCATATATATGGAATTTAGAAAGATGGTAATGATAACCCTATATGTGAGACAGCAGTAGAGACATAGATGTATAAAACAGTCTTTTGGACTCTGTGGGAGAAGGCAAGGGTGAGATGATTTGAGAGAATAGCATTGAAACATGTATATTACCATATGTGAAACAGATCGTCAGTCCAAGTTTGATGCATGAGTCAGGGTGCTCAGGGCTGCTGCACTGGGATGACCCTGAGGGATGGGATGGGGAGGGAGGTGGGAGGGGGGTTCAGGATGGGGAACATATGTACACCCATGGCTGATGCATGTCAATGTGTGGCAAAAACCACTACAATATTGTAAACTAATTAGCCTCCAATTAAAATAAATAATTTTTTTTTAAGTGGAATAAAAAAAAAAGAGAAAGTACATATGTAGCAACAAAGACCCAGAGCGGCCAAAAAATAAAATAAATAAATTTTTTTTTAATTTTTATTTTTTTTTATTTTTTTTAATTTTAATGGAGATGCATACATTTTCTTGATAAGATAAATCATTCTCCTTCTCTTCACCTTTTTTTTTTTTTTGCCTTTTGTTATGGTGGGGGTGGGAAGTGGGTGGAAGGAGGGCCTCAGTAGGATTCAGAACAATTATTGGAAGGTCGGGAAGAGCATCCACCATCCTTCAGCTCCCAGATTCATTGCTAACAGAAGTGGCCCTGGATTTTGTTTGCCTGCTCCTCAGGGCTAGGACAGGGACAGAATCCCACGTGGAAGCCAGCTGGGGGGTCCCTGCCACCCTGTGTAGGAAAATAAACCACTAATTAACAGCAAGAGATTTGCATTCAAGGAAGGAGATTCTTAGGATTGTTCCCAGTCCTTTGAATCCAAAAGATGTCTTCTGGGCTGATCTCCATAGGAGAAAACCTGTGATTCTCTACATTCTGAGGGCTTTACCAAAGCTTACTTATCAACCGTGCACATGTCCAAAGGATTTTTAAAAGTCTGTAAACCCCTTAAACAGCAAATCAAGGGTAGCATCAACACTGACTGGTAACTTCATCCTTCTAACCCACTGGACACTATATGATGCAACTTACAAATATCTGTAGCTTAAAGAATGGGCTGATCTCCTTCAGCAAGGTGCAGGTGCCCAGGACCTGGCCATGTGTGCGAGCCTGCGTCTATTGTTTCTTCTCTCTGTGCCAAGTGTCTGTCACTCCGGGGAGGAGGGCCCACAGAGTCTGGGAAGTATGTCCTACAACCGTCTAACCCTTATACTGTCCTTTCCAAGTAGTGGCCAAGGAGATTTTAAAAGCAACTCAGTGGAGAGGTGATATAAACTCAACTTTCAAGGCGGATGGCCACAGTGAGCATTGGCTTGGAAGTGGCAGATAGCACAAAACAGCCGCAATGTCACGCTGTGAAGACCAGTTCCTACAAAGCCCCACTCACATTCAGCTCACCCCCGCCCAACCAGAGGACCACTGCACCCTCTCCCTCATATGCTAAATAATGTAACCTCATCTAATTCTCTGCTCTCTTATTTCAGAAAAGTGAAAACATGAAAGGAGCCACATTTATGAAGAACAATGCACATAGGTAGTTTACTGGTGGGCATCTTGTGTCAGGGACACTATTCTAAATGCTTTACACATGTTAGCTCTCATTTATTTCAACCTGATAAAGTAGGAACTATTGCTATTTCCACTTTAGGGATAATGAAACTGCAACAAAGTGGTTGAGCAACAGTAACCAAGATGACACAGCTAGTCTTCAGGGGCTACCTCCGCCATGCAAAGCCACACAAAGCCAACTGCAGAGTCTAAATACTCAGTCACTACACTAAACCACCTTTTCTGATGAAAAACATATACTTCTGCTTTATTGACTATGCCAAAGCCTTTGACTGTGTGGATCACAACAAACTGCAGGAAATTCTTCAAGAGATAGGAATACTAGACCACCTCACCTGCCTCCTGAGAAATCTGAATGCAGGTCAAGAAGCAACAGTTAGAACTGGACATGGAACAACAGACTGGTTCCAAATCAGGAAAGGAGTACATTAAGGCTTGTATATATTGTCACCCTGCTTATTTAACTTAAATGCAGAGTACATCATGCAAAATGCCAGCCTGGTTGAAGCACAAGCTGGAATCATGATTGCCAGGAGTAATTTCAATAACCTCAGATATGCAGATGACACCACCCTTATGGCAGAAAGTGAAGAAGAACTAATGAGCCTCTTGATGAAAGTGAAAGAGGAGAGTGAAAAAGTTAACTTAAAACTCAACACTCAGAAAACTAAGATCATGACATCTTGTTCCATCACTTCATGGCAAATAGATGGGAAAACAATGGAAATAGTGACAGACTTTATTTTGGGGGGCTCCAAAGTTACTGCAAGTGGTTACTGCGGCCATGAAATTAAAAGACGCTTGCTCAGTGGAAGAAAAGCTATGACCAACCCAGACAGCATAATGAAAAGCAGAGACATTGCTTTGCCTGAAAAAGGTCCATCTAGTCAAAGCTATGGTTTTTCCAGTAGTCATGTACAGATGTGAGAGTTGGACTATAAAGAAAGCTGAGCACCAAAGAATTGATGCTTTTGAACTGTGGTGTTGGAGAAGACTCTTGAGAGTCCCTTGAACTGCAAGATCCAATGAGTCCATCCTAAAGGAAATCAGTCCTGAATATTCATTGGAAGGACTGGTGCTGAAGCTCAAACTCCAATAGTTTGGCCACCTGTTGGAAGAACCAACTTACTGGACAGACCCTGATGCTGGTAAAGATTGAAGGCAGGAGAAGGGGACGACAGAGGATGAGATGGTTGGATGGCATCACCAACTCAATGAACATGAGTTTTATCAAGCTCCGGGAGTTGGTGATGGACAGGGAAGCCTGGCGTGCTGCAGTCCATGGGGTCACAAAGAGTTGGACATGACTGAGCAACTGAACTGAAATGAACTGAAGACCTCCAAAACAAAGTTGTTTAGAAATGATGAGGGTGGACATTCTTGCTTTTCTATTGATCTTACTGGAAAAGCAATTCAGTCTTTCATTCTTAAGCATGATATTGGCTGCAAGTTTTTTTTTTTTTTTTTGCTTTCTTTTTTTACAGGTGCCCACTTATCAGATTGAGAATGCTTTCTTTATACCTAGTTGGCTGAAAAATTTTCTAATCATAAATGGGTATTGAATTTTACGAAATACTTTTCTACATCTATTGAAATGATCATGTGGTTTTCTCTTTTATAGTCATTTATGTGGTTTATACATTTACAAAAGTTAAACCGACATTGTATTCCTAGGATAGTCCATATATATGTGCTGTGTGCTTAGTCACTCAGTTGTGTCCAACTCTTTGCAACCTCTGCTCTGTCCATGGGATTCTCCAGACAAGAATACTGGAGTGGGTTGCCATTCCCTTCCCCAGAGGATCTTCCCAACCCAGGGCTACACAGTACATAGGGTTGCAAAGAGTCAGACACGAGTGAAGCACACATCTATCTATTAATACATAATATGTATTTTCTCAGTGTTCAATCAGACTCAGTCATGTACAACTCTTTGCAACCTCATGGACTGTAGCCCACCAGACTCCTCTGTCCATGGAATTTCTCAGGCAAGAGTATGGAATGGTTTGCCATTTCCTTCTTCATGAATCTTCCCAACCCAGTCACTTACACAGGCAAGCAAATTCTTTACCACTAGCGCCAACTGGGAAGCTATAATGTGTATTATGTATAGATTTAGTCGCTAAGTCTTCTTAAGAAGTTTGAGTCTATATTCATGAAGGATATCAATTTTCTTCTGATGTATCTATCTGGTTTTAGTATGACAGCAATGATACACTGTAAAATGTTTCTTCCTTTTTTATTTCTCAAAGAATTTACATAGATCTAGCATTATTTGCTCCTTAAATATTTGATAAGATTCATCAGTTTAGCAATGTGGGCATGGAGTTTTCTTTATGGAAAGTTTTTAAGCTATAAATTTAATTATTTTAATCATTGAGAACTAGTCATGTATATCTGCTTCTCTTAAATGAGTCTTAGTAGCTTGATACTTCTTTCAAGGAATTTGTCCAATTTCATCTAAGTTGTCAAATTGATCAGAGTTAAAGTTGTTAATAATTTTTACTTATTTTCCTTTTGATGACTACAGGGTTTTCTTCATGACAGGTCTATTTATTTATGCATGTATTCATTTTTGGCTGTGCCGGGTCTTTGCTGCAGCGTGGGCTTTTATCTTCTAGCGGCGGGTGGGGGCTGCTCTCCAGGTTCAGAGCACAGGTCTGTCACTGCAGAGGCCTCTCATCGGGAGGCACAGGCTCTCGGACGCTCAGGCCTCAATAGTTGTGGCACACAGGCTTGGTTGCTCTGCAGGACGTGGGGTTAAATGGACCAGAGACGTCTTCCTGCACCAGGGAAGTCTCCTGAATTGGCAGGTGGATTCCTTACCACTAAATTACCAGAGAAATCCTTCTCTTTCATTCTTGACATTGGTCGTCTTCTCCTTCTCCCTCTCAATTTCTCTCTCACGCATTTTGCTTGAACTACACCAACAGAGAACTATGAGAACAGAATTTCTCAAACGTGGGACAGTTAACATTTTGGGCTAAATAATTCTTCATTGTGGGGATTGTCCTATGAATAGAGGATATTAGCAGCATCATTTAACCTTTACTCATTACATACCTGTAGCATTACATCCTCTCCATTTGTGTCAATCAAAACTGTCTCTAGACATGGACAAATGTCCCCTGGGATGGGTGGAATCACCTTTTGTTAAGAACCACTGGGTCAAAGATTCATAGATTTTTATCTTGTTGACTTTTAAAAAATATATCTTTTTTTTAAATTTATTGGTTTCTGCTCTTATCTTTATGATTACCTTCCTTTTATTTGGGGCTTCCCTGGTAGGTTTTCCCTTGTGGCTCAGCTGATAAAAAATTCACGGGCAATGTGGGAGACTTGGGTTCAATCCCTGGGTTGGGAAGATCCCCTTGAGAAGGGAAAGGCTACCCACTCCAGCAGTCTGGCCTAGAGAATTCCATGGACTATACAGTCCATGGAGTCACAGAGTTGGACTCGACTGAGTGACTTTCACACACACACACGTCCCTGGTAGCTCAGCTGGTAAAGACTCCCACCTGCAATGCAGGAGACACCAGTTCAATTCCTGGGTCAGGAAGATCTTTTTTATTTACTCTGGGTTTAACTTCTGTAGCTTCATTAGTTTAAAATCTTTCTTTTTTTATATTATAAAAGTATCCAATGCTGTGTATTTTTCTCTTGGCTTGTATTTAGCCACATCTCATTAATTTTACACATTATGTTTTCATTTTCATACAGCTTACATATTATTTTGTAATTTGCTTTTAAATTTCTTCTTTAACCCAGGGTGTCTTAGTCTATTTGGGCAGCTGCAACAAACTGCCCCAGACTAGGTGTCTTGTAAACAACAGAAATTTATTCCTCAATTCTGGAGGCTAGAAGTCTGAGATCATGTGGCCAGCAGAGTTGGTCCTGATGAAGTTCCCCTTCCTTCCAGGCTGCACACTGTCAGCTTAGTGCTGCATTCGCACATAGCTGAAGGGGCTAAGAAGCTCTTGGAGTTCCTTTTTTTTTTTAATTTTTATTTTTACTTTATTTTACTTTACAATACTATATTGGTTTTGCCATACATTGACATGAATCCACCACGGGTGTACATGCGTTCCCAAACATGAACTCCCCTCCCACCTCCCTCTCCATAACATCTCTCTGGGTCATCACTGTGCTCCAGCCCCAAGCATGTTGTATCCTGATTCAGACATAGACTGGCGATTCGATTCTTACATGACAGTATACGTGCTACAATGCCATTCTCGGAGGTCCTTTTATAAGGGCACCAATCCTATGTATAAGGGCCCCGTTAATCAGTCACCACCTAATCACCACCTAATCACCTCCCAAAGGCTTCACCTCCTAACTACACCTGGGACCTTAGGTTTTCAACACATGACTCTTAGCGGGACACAAACATTCAAACCATAGCACAGAGATTATTTAGAAGTGAAAGTGAAAGTGTTGCTCAGTCATTTCTGACTCTTTGCAACCCCATGGACTGTAGCTTGCCAGGTTCCTCTGTCCAAGGGATTCTCCAGGCAAGATTACTGAAGAAGATTGCCACTCCCTCCTCCAGGGGATCTTCTCAACCCATGGATCGAACCTGGGTCCCCTACATTGCAGGCAGATCCTTTACCATCTGAGCCCATTTAGAAGTGTGTTCTTTAATTTTTAAGTATTTGAGAACATTCTCAGATATCTTCCTATTGTTGATTTCTAGTTTAAATTCATTGTGGCAGACATAATTTTTATTATTTAATTATTTTTAAGTTACTGAGGAACTCCCCAGGGGCCTAGTGATTAGGATTCTGGTCTTTCACTGCCACAGTCTGGGTTCAGTCCCTAGCTGGGGAACTGAGATACGGTAAGCCATGTAGCACAGCCAAAACACAAAACCAAAAAAGTTACTGAGAATTTTTTTAAAATCCCAGAATATGGTCTATTTTAGTGAGTGTTTCATAAGCACTAGAAAGATCTGTGCATCCCGCAGATGTTGGTCAAGTGCTCCATAAATGTCAGGTCAAGTTGGATCTGTTCCTAGTCTCCTACGGTGCTACCAATGTTTTATTTGTGCTATTCACTAACAAGTAAGTATTGTTATAATTTCTGTGCACTGTAGACTTATCAGTTTCCCCTTGTAGTTCTATCACTTTTTGTTTCACGTGTTTTAAATTTTTGTTATTATACGCATATATGTTGAGAATTTGTCATCTTGAACTTGGCTCATTGATAATTATGAACTTTATCCTTGATAATACTTCTTGCTCTGAAGTTTCCTTTGTTAGATATTAACACAGCCACTTAGGTTTTCTATGGTTAGTTTTGTATTTTATAGCCTTTTCCCATCTTTTTACTTTTAAACTATCTATGCCTTTATGTTTTAAAGGAGCTTCTATGAACAGCATATAATTCCTCAGATTGTCTAATTTACATGAAACTATCTTTAAGCTTACTAGCACTTTCTTCTGTCATCTTCAATCTCTTGTAAAGACTATCCAGCGGATGCTTTGATATTAATGTTTCAGTTCTATGACTTCAATTTGGTTATTTTCAAAATTTTCTATTCCTCTCTGGCATTGTCTATTCACTTGAGCATATTTTCCTTTATAGTGTCGAATATATTTAAAAAGCTGTTTTAAAATCTTTGGTAATTTCATTATATGGGTCATCTCTGGGTTTGTCTCCATTGATTGCCTTTTATTTGAACATTGATTACATGTCCTTGTTTCTTCACATTCCTGGTGATTTCAGATTATATCTTGGACGTTGCTAGTGTGTACAGGTTTTGGTTTCTCTCATATCCCTCTTTAGAATATTGAATTTTTTTTATCAGACAATTTTCCTGACAGAACTCTAACGATAAACTCTTTGTGTGTTGCCTGAAGCAGCAGAAACCTAGCTTATTTCTTCTAGCCTTAATTGGGCTGCTTGGAGCCTTCCCCATACCTATGTAGTTCAAGAATCAGATATTTAAGCAAAACTGGTGTGCAAAATATAGTCTCCTCCATGGCTCTCTCCTTTCTGAGACCTGCTTTTCAATTTCTAGCTTCTGTGGTACCCCCCTGAAACTTGTCCTCTGATTATTCAAGCTTCTAGGGCTATGAATTTTCTGGCCAAGGTTTAGCCACCCCATCTGGCATAAATTGGGGTTTGCTCTCAGGTAAACAAATTGAGACAAATGAGAAACTTATTCCACGCCATGTCTTCCTTCCAAGAGTGGGCTGCTATCAAGTTTCCGCCTGTTTTTGTTTGTTCTCCAGGGCCTTTAGGTAGTTGTCATATTTTCTCCAGAGTTCATTGTTGTTTTTTGAAGGATATTTGGCCCAATAAGAGCTATTCCTCCATTACCAGAAACTAGCATTCCATTGCTCTGGCTTGGATTCTTTTAATATACAAATACAATGATTTATACTTGTCCATCACTGGCAATTTTTCTATTTATTCTCAAAGATAAATCAGGTCTTTCAGGAGCCTATTCTTAACTACTCAAAATGACAGTATCATCTCCAAATATAAATATTTTGCTTTGTTGTCTATATTCCAAGTTATTTGTTAATTCATGCAGTCTTTACAGAACTCTCTTATTCACCCATTTCTATTCAGAGAAGAATTAATTTATATTATTTGTTTCTTATCGCTAAACCCTTTATAAGATAAAACAGACTCTTCACTACAGCCTGACCAGATTTTGAAAATAGCTAGTGTAAAACTTTGTCAGATGGCTTTTGAAATTCTCAGTGGACTATATCAACCAATTGTTTACACTTGTCTTTTTATTTCTTTATCAATAATTTATCCACATCAATAATTTATCCACAACATATTTTTAAATGTTTTGCTAGAAAGTCATGTTGCCTCATATGTTATTTTAAGAGTTTAATAGTCCAATCCTTTATTAATTATAAACTTAATATCAGCTTGTTTATCATAGAAATGTGATGTAACTTTAAATTCTTGGATTCTTTCTGGATTTTTTAACTAATCTTACACTTGTGATTTTCTAGTCTTGTGACATGGAAATCATAACAAGTCAAAATTTACATTTTGGCTACACATCCCTGATTTAATACTTCAGTGACTTTAAGAATGCCATCTGATTTTGGTGATTTAAGCTAAATTTATTTTGCTAATAATAGTTAATGTTTATTATACACGCATTAGATGCCAAACAATATTCTAAGTGTATGATCTCATCTTGTCCTCCAATTGCTCCATAAATTGCCTTCATTTACATCAACAGATATAAACTGTTGGATCACATCCAAGATATTGACCCATTCGATCTAATGCTTCTAACACTGAGGGAAAGTGTTGGAACAGCGCATCTTTCTCAGTAAGCCTTCAAAACACAAGGTTTAAACTGCTTTATGCGTACTCTTTTGCATGTGTGCTAAGTTGCTTCAGTCCTGTCCGACTCTGTGCAACCCCATGGACTGTAGCCCACCAGGCTTCTCTGTCCCTGGGATTCTCCAGGCAAGAATACTGGAGTGGGTTGTCATGCCCTCCTCCAGGGATCTTCCCAACACAGAAATTGAACCCATGCCTCTTACATCTCCTGACTTGGCAGGCAGATTCTTTACCATGAGTGTCACTTAGGAAGCCCCAAACTGGTTCTATAAGACTAATATATTTTCAGTAGTCATGTATGGATGTGAAAGTTGTACAAAAAAGAAAGCTGAGTGCTGAAGAATTGATGCTCTTGAACTGTGGTGTTTGAGAAGACTCTTGAGAGTTCCTTGGACTGCAAGGAGATCAACCAGTCAATCCTAAAGGAAATCAGTCCTGACTATTCATTGGAAGGACTGATGCTGAAGCTGAAGCTCCAATACTTTGGCCATCTTGTGTGAAGAACTGACTCATTGGAAAAGACCCTGATACTGCGGAAGACTGAAGGCAGGAGGAGAGGGGACAACAGAGGATGAGATGGCTGGATGGCCTCACCAACTTGATGGACATGAGTTGAGAAAGCTTCAGAAGTTGGTGATGGACAGGGAGGCCTGGCATGCTGCAGTCCATGGGGTTGCAAAGAGCTGGACACAACTGAACAACTGAAAGGAACTGAACTGAATATATTTTCTGCTGGAGAGAGGGATCTTTAAAAAGTGAGAGAAATGGCAAAGCTTCCAACAGAGATAGAATACTAGCTGTGAGATAATAAATCATGTTTGTTACTTTCAGAACTTCATTCTTTTATCAATTTTTGAGTAAAACAATTGTTTTTTCATGTGTTTTTGGCTCAATTTACTTGTTGCATAGGTTTTGTCTCTTTCTTCCCCTATTGTGGGTTATAGTTTGCTTTTTCTGTCATTCAGTTTGAGGCATCCCCTTGGGCTCCTTTTGCTCTTGAAATATCTTTTCATTTTTTTTAAGTTTGCTTTTAGTTTGAAGAGTTTTTTCTTATCATTGTCTCCTTTTTTTGTTTAATTCTATTTTTTCCATTTTTCTCTTTTCACCCTCCTGGTCAGTTGTGATTCATTTTCATCCTTTGTGCTTTTATTTACAAGCTTCCTCCCATGGTGCTTTTTCTCTGCTTCCTTTCATAATTTTCCTTTATATCTTCACAATTTATTTTTTATTTCTACAGTTAACTGTCTTATTTGACTGCCTCAGTTTTTGTGATTTCTCCCATATCAGAGTATTTTCCTTTCTTCTTTCCTTAAATTCTACCAGCACTCAAACTGGTAATGCACTAAGTTGAAACAAAGGATTTCATGACATTTCCATTGCTTCCATTCCCAGCTTTTCAAAAGCAAGTTGTGTGCTTTCTCAATTTTTATTTCTCTACCACTCTCCCAAACCTACTCTGCACCTACTAGTTTTATATTCCTGTTTTTCTCTCTGTTTATACCCCTTGAGATCATTCTCCTCTATTACCAGGAGAACTAGGATGACTTGAACTAACTGAGGAAGAAGGAAGTGCATTTTCATGCACTCCCATGAAAATGGACCATATACACCCCATGCATTTGAACCTCACCTAGTAATTATTCAAGTTCAAAGCCGGTTACTATGCCTGAGAGGTTCCTAAACCTTCTTTGGCAGAGAAAAGACAGATGGACCAAGGGTGGAAATAATGGGGAAGGCCAGCTTAGCAGGGAGTATGGCTAAGCACCTACACAGGGATAGAGGCTGAGGAACAGAAAAGGGTTTACTATCTTTATTGTCTTTAACCACCATGGACATCTTGTAGTGTCAGTGACAGCTGTGACTGTCCTCAGGTTCTAGAATATCCAGGAGCCCAAGCTGTACTCCTTGTTGCTTTCTTGTGGAAGGAAAAGCTGAACATACCCAAATAGCTTCTTTTCTTATCATAAGCTTCCAAAACTCTTTTGAAGAGCTCTCAAGATGCTCTCTTTTGTCAGCTGCCTTGTTTATTTTCTACACAGCCTAGGGGCCTGAGACCCTGTGTTCTTTTGAAAATATTTACAATCCATTGTTCCCTCCTATTTTCTAGCCTGTGTCAAGGTCACCAATTTCACCACTCAGTTGAGCTTCCATGGACCAGAAGTAGTGCTGAAAAGTATGAGGTGCTAGGCTTGCCCCCAGGGATTAGGCACAGTCCGGCTGCAGAGGGACCAAGATTAGTTCCAGGAGGTCTCTTTTCATCTGTTGGACTTTGCTAGTAACTTCCACCATAGACATTTGCTCTATCAGCCTTTTGTAGGGGTAACGGTGCAGCATTTTAGATGGCGGGTACATATAGAGGCCCAACTGAGGAGATGCACTCTCTGACCACCTAATTCTGCTAAAATTTGACAGCCTCACTTCCCTAATTGATAGGGGAAGCCAGCTAGATGGCAGAGTATCTGTGGTCTGTGATCACAATCCTTGGTCCAATCTAAGTTGATGAAGACCTCTCTAGGACATATTTCTTTCTAAAGCTAGCTTGAATAACAAATCTGCTGTGAAATAAATCTTATCCTGTTTCCCTGCCATCAGTCACTTTTCAGCTTTCATCCCAGAATACAAATATACTGAATAAGTTTAGTCTAAAGAGAAACACTATACATTTAAAATGGCCAGTAGCAATTTATCCAGTGAAATCTAGTTTTCCACCACCCTCAAAGCCCAGGAAAAGACTAAGTGAATTCTTTTCCATAGCCAACAACTCTTGCTGATGCTTTTCCAAAGAGACACACAAACCAAGAAAAATATATCATGAATGTTATTGAAAGTAAATTGGTTTTTGAGACAATGAAAACATTTTATTCATTTAAATAAAAGCAGAATGGCAGTGGCCTGCTTTTAAGTCATATTGTCCATGAAATTGAAGCAATGCATTCATCTCGATTTTTCATGCTCATTGTCCCTATTTTAAAATGGTAAATTCAATCGCCACTTATTTGCATAAGTTGTTTAACTTTGAGTCTGTTTTTGACCAAAATTAAAGCGCATTGAAATGTCACTGTTTAACACACGGCCAATCATCTCCTTCAGTGAAGCCACTTGTCTTCACAGAATATTTAGAGCCCCCAAAGATAATAGTCTCCTTCACAATGAAACAATACTGTGCTTAGGGATTTCGTAATGAGAAGAGAGTATTTGCTAGTATTAAAAAAGCTAAAATTGAAAAAGTCCTCACAAAATAGAAACAAGCATATGCAGTCATTTAAAGTATGGTGTGTATATATTTTCAGAATCATTTTCAGAATCAGTTTCACAACTGGAAAAGCAAAAAAGATGATTTAGTCAGACATGTTCCAAGTGGTTTTGTAATCTAATACTGATAAATTCTACAACCATCGTTAGCCTGCACAAATTAGAGATATGTTAAGTCACATAGAAACATCTTCAATTTTTGAGATAATAACTCTGTAATTTATTTTACATCAAACTTTTTTCAAATTAAACCAACATGTTTAAATGTCAGCTTCCACAATTGGCACAGAATTTTTTAGTGTGCTAAATATCTCAAAATCGGTGATATATAAAAAATCTTGTGCCTCAGAAACACTTATGTGTGTCACCAAAACCAGGGAATAAATATTGTCTAAGATGGTCATATTTTTTGCAGCCAAAGATGGAGAAGCTCTATACAGTCAGCAAAAACAAGACTGGGAGCTGACTGTGGCTCAGATCATGAACTCCTTATTACCAAATTCAGACTCAAATTGAAGAAAGTAGGGAAAACCGCTAGACCATTCAGATATGACCTAAATCAAATCCCTTATGATTATACAGTGGAAGTGAGAAATAGATTTAAGGGCCTAGATCTGATAGATAGAGTGCCTGATGAACTATGGAATGAGGTTCATGACATTGTACAGGAGACAGGGATCAAGACCATCCCCATGGAAAAGAAATGCAAAAAAGCAAAATGGCTGTCTGGGGAAGCCTTACAAATAGCTGTGAAAAGAAGAAAAGTGAAAAGCAAAGGAGAAAAGGAAAGATATAAGCATCTGAATGCAGAGTTCCAAAGAATAGCAAGAAGAGATAAGAAAGCCTTCTTCAGCGATCAATGCAAAGAAATCGAGGAAAACAACAGCATGGGAAAGACTAGAGATCTCTTCAAGAAAATTAGAGATACCAAGGGAACATTTCATGCAAAGATGGGCTCGATAAAGGACAGAAATGGTCTGGACCTAACAGAAGCAGAAGATATTAAGAAGAGGTGGCAAGAATACACAGAAGAACTGTACAAAAAAGATCTTCATGACCCAGATAATCATGATGATGTGATCACTCATCTAGAGCCAGACATCTTGGAATGTGAAGTCAAGTGGGCCTTAGAAAGCATCACTACAAACAAAGCTAGTGGAGGTGATGGAATTCCAGTGGAGCTGTTTCAAATCCTGAAAGATGATGCTGTGAAAGTGCTGCACTCAATATGCCAGCAAATTTGGAAAACTCAGCAGTGGCCATAGGACTGGAAAAGGTCAGTTTTCATTCCAATTCCAAAGAAAGGCAATGCCAAAGAATGCTCAAACTACCGCACAATTGCACTCATCTCACATGCTAGTAAAGTAATGCTCAAAATTCTCCAAGCCAGGCTTCAGCAATATGTGAACCGTGAACTCCCTGATGTTCAAGCTGGTTTTAGAAAAGGCAGAGGAACCAGAGATCAAATTACCAACATCCGCTGGATCATGGAAAAAGCAAGAGAGTTCCAGAAAAACATCTGTTTCTGCTTTATTGACTATGCCAAAGCCTTTGACTGTGTGGATCACAATAAACTGTGGAAAATTCTGAAAGAGATGGGAATACCAGACCACCTAACCTGCCTCTTGAGGAATCTGTATGCAGGTCAGGAAGCAACAGTTAAGCGGACATGGAACAACAGACTGGTTCCAAATAGGAAAAGGAGTACATCAAGGCTGTATATTGTCACCCTGCTTATTTAACTTATATGCAGAGTACATCATGAGAAACGCTGGACTGGAAGAAACACAAGCTGGAATCAAGATTGCCGGGAGAAATCTCAATAACCTCAGATATGCAGATGACACCACTCTTATGACAAAAACTGAAGAAGAACTAAAAAGTCTCTTGATGAAAGTGAAAGAGGAGAGTGAAAAAGTTGGCTTAAAGCTCAACATTCAGAAAAAGAAGATCATGGCATCTGGTCCCATCACTTCATGGCAAATAGATGGGGAAACAGTAGAAACAGTGTCAGACTTTATTTTTTTGGGCTCCAAAATCACTGCAGATGGTGATTGCAGCCATGAAATTAAAAGACACTTACTCAGTGGAGGAAAAGTTATGACCAACCTAGATAGTATATTCAAAAGCAGAGACATTACTTTGCCGACTAAGGTCCGTCTAGTTAAGGCTATGGTTTTTCCTGTGGTCATGTATGGATGTGAGAGTTGAACTGTGAAGAAGGCTGAATGCCAAAGAATTGATGCTTTTGAAGTGTGGTGTTGGAGAAGACTCTAGAGAGTCCTTTGGACTGCAAGGAGATCTAACCAGTCCATTCTGAAGGAGATCAATCCTGGGATTTCTTTGGAAGGAATGATGCTAAAGCTGAAGCTCCAGTACTTTGGCCACCTCATGCGAAGAGTTGACTCATCGGAAAAGACTCTGATGCTGGGAGGGATTGGGGGCAGGAGGAGAAGGGAACGACCAAGGATGAGATGGCTGGATGGCATCACGGACTCGATGGACGTGAGTCTGAGTGAATTCCGGGAGTTGGTGATGGACAGGGAGGCCTGGCGTGCTGCGATTCATGGGGTCGCAAAGAGTTGGACACGACTGAGCAACTGAACTGAACTGAACTGAAGTGTCCTTTCCGTTGTACGTGCCAGCATCATTATTCATTTGTAATTATTACAGACTTTACACAGACTTTTGTAGAAAAATATCATCAAACCACAAGACCAGGTTAAGAAGAATTAAATTTACTGAATATTTCTTAAGGAAGTAGAATTTTTTCTATACAAAGTACAGATACAGTCGTTGTTGTTCAGTCACTCAGTCTGACCCTTTGCAACCCCGTGGAATGCAGCACACCAGGCTTCCCTGTCCGGAGTTTGCTCAGACTCATGTCCATTGAGTCGATGATACCATCCACCATCTCATCCTCTGTTGCCTCCTTCTCCTGCCCTCAATCTTCCCCAGCATCAGGGTTATATTGAACATTTATAAATGGAATGAAAAGGAGGAGTTATGGTTCTTAATAGACTTATACAAGAAGTCCCAAAATCTTTATAAGAAAGGGGGTTGTTAGACTAGGAAGCAAGAAAAAAAAAGAATCTTTAATCTTTCAACTCTTGTTTTGAAATAATAACTGCTTTAAAAATCAAATATTTTATTCTTTTTTTCTTTTCTTTTTTTTATTGAGTTATAATTGACATACAGCACTGTGTATGTTTACGGAATATGGTATAATGATTTGACTTTCATACATCATGAAATGATTACCACAATAAGTTTAGCGAACATCCATCATTTTATAGAGATACAAAATTCAAAGCAAAACTTTTTCCTTGTGATGAGAACTCTTAGGATTCTCTTAACTTTCATATTTAACATACAGCAGTGTTAATTTTTTGATGTATGGCAAAATCAATACAATATTGTAAAGTAATTAACCTCCAATTAAAATAAATAAATTTATATTTTTAAAAATGATAAATAGAATTAACACTGCTGTATGTTAAATATTTTATTGTTAAGGGCCCAAAACATTTTCAATAAGGAAATAATTTTCAATTGTCTATTAAATCGGAATCATAGGAGTGGTGTTTCAATTATATAAAATTCTGGATTAGTGGAGTACAAATTAAAGAGGAATTATAGTAAAATAGAAA
The DNA here is from genome assembly GCF_042477335.2 of Ovis canadensis. Taxonomy (NCBI): domain Eukaryota; kingdom Metazoa; phylum Chordata; class Mammalia; order Artiodactyla; family Bovidae; genus Ovis; species Ovis canadensis. Next base: position 13,816,850 of record NC_091261.1, read on the forward strand.
CAGATTGTGCAAGTTTAGTTTTAGAGGTACTTCAAAAATTCAGCCACAAAGCAAGATTTTGGAACATATTATGATTATGGACTGTGCGGGCAGCGGCTCTCTTCCGAGTTTGGAAAGGGGAGTGAGTCTGAGCTGCCAGGTCTTCCTTTCCCAGAGGATACCATATTGAAATGGCTTAGTGAGCTCCCCATAGAATTTAGTTTGAGAGGAAGATGAATTGGAAGTTCAGAGTGAAAATGAGCAGTTGAGCTTTCGTCATGGGAGAAAGAGAAGTTTTATAACTGGACACATATGATAGCCATTTACTTTGTTATTAATGCTTTTGAACCTAAGTGCATCTAGCATTACAGATATCACACAAAGAAGAGGCTATTCTTTGTCTGGAATGAGCTCAGAGAAAGAATCCAAGTGTTTCTCTGGTGGACCTGAACTCTTTGGGCAATTTTTTCCCATCACTTCCTATTTATTGCCACTTTGGCCTCTTTCACTCTTCTTTCATGGGCTACATCTAGTCATATAAATCTCACATTGTGAGTTTAGGAGGAAAACAACATCTCTGACACCAATCCAAGTTCTGAACTAATTGAAATAAAGAACAGAACTCCTATACAGATCAGAAAGTTTGATTGAGCAGTAATAAAGTCATCTGTGCAGTATAGTTTTTGTTGTTCAGTCACTAAGTCATGTTCAACTCTTTGCAATCCCATGGGCTGCAGCATGCCAGGCTTCCCTGTCCTTCACCATCTCCCAGAGTTTGCTCAGATTCATATCCACATGGTCTGCAATGCTATCTAAACATCTCATCCTCTGCCACCTTCTTTTCCTTTTGCCTTCAATCTTCCCCAGCATCAGAGTCTTTTCCAGTGAGTTGGCTCTATATATATTAGAGAGCCAAGTTACTGGGGCTTCACCTTTAGCATTGAGTGGTTAGATCTTGCAGTCCAAGGGACTCCCAAAAGTCTTCTCCTCCAACAGTACAATTTGAAAGCATCAATTCTTTGATGCTTAGCATTCTTTATGGTCCAACTTTCACATCCATACATGACTAATGGAAAACCCATGGCTTTGACTATATGGACCTTTGTTGGCAAAGGAATACCTCCGCTTTTTAATACACTGTCTAGATTTATCATAGCTTTTCTTTCAAGGAGCAGACGGCATATAATTTAATGGCTGCAGTCACTGTCCACAGAGATTTTGGAACCCAAGAAAGTAAAATCTGTCACTGCTCCCACTTTTTCCCCTTCTATTTGCTATGAAGTGATGGGACAAGATGCTATAATTTTGTTTTCCAAATGTTGAGGTTTCTGCCCCCACCTCTGGTGGATTTATTTTATTCTTGTTTAATTTAAATTTATTTATTTTAATTGGAGGCTACTTACTTTGCAATATTGTATTGGTTTTGCCATACTTCAACATGAATCCTTCACGGGTGTACACGTGTTCCCCATCCTGAACCCCCCTCCATCTCCCTCCCCGTACCATGAGTTTTAAGCCAGCTTTTCCACTCTCCTCTTTCACCCTCATCAAGAGGCTCTTTAGCTCCTCTTCACTTTCTGCCATTACAGTGGTATCATCTATTTATCTAACGTTGTTGATTTTTCTCTGGGCAATCTTGATTCCGCTTGTGATTTATCTAGCCTGGCATTTTGTATGATCTACTCTTCATAGAAGTTAAATAAACAGGGTGACACTATCTCTTCTCTGGTGACTCAGACAGAATCTGCCTGCAATGCAGGAGACCTGGGTTCAATCTCTGGTTTGGGTAGATCCCCTGGAGAGGGAATGGCTACCCACTCCAGTAGAATTGCCTGGAGTTTTCATGGACAGAGGAGCCTGGCAGGCTACATACCATGGGGTCACAAAAAGCCGGACACAACTGAGTGACTTTCACTTCCCTTCCTAAAGCCCACTTGACTTCACACTCCAGGATACCAGACTCTTCCCTTGTCCTCAAGATCCTGATGCTTTTTAATAATACTGGCTAAATCATCATTGTGATTATCCTGGTGATTAAGACCTTTTGGTATAGTTCTTCTGTTTATTGTTGCCACTTCTTTTAATCTCTTCTAATTCTGTCAAGTCCTTACCATTTCTGTCCTTTATCATGCCCATCCTTGCATGAAATATTCCCCTGATATCTCTAATTTTCTTGAAGAGATCTCTAGTCTTTCCTATTGTATTGTTTTCCTCTACTTCCTTGCACTGTGCATTTAAGAAGGCCTCCTTATCTCTCCTTGATATTCAGTATAGTCTGAAGTGAAGTGAAGTCGCTCAGTCCTGTCCGACTCTTTGCGACCCTATGGACTGTAGCCTACCAGGCTTCTCCGTCCATGGGATTTTCCAGGCAAGAGTACCAGAGTGGGTTGCCTTTTCCTTCTCCAGGGGATCTTCCTGACCCAGAGATCAAACCCAGGTCTCCCGCATTGCGGGCATATGCTTTACACTCTGAGCCACCAGGGAAGCACAGTATAGTTTAGGCACGGCCAAAAATGAGCTTGACAGCAGTCTTCTGAATTAAACATTCACCTCCAGAATATTCGCTTTTGATAGGTACATCTCCAAAAAGAAAGCAGCAGTTCAATTCCATCTGAAACTCATCAATCACCCTTCAGTGGTAAACAGAACTTAGGGGTGTTATTCTAATGCGGTGGTTCTCAAATGTGTTCCAGGGCTTGGAGATACACAAGCCCTTTCAGGAATTCAGAAGGTCAAAACTGCTTTTTTTTATGATACTATTATTTGCCTTTTCACTCTCATTTTCTCACAAGTGTGCTGCGGGGATTTCCAGAAGCTATATGACACACAGTGTTGCAACAAACTACATGCAAAATCCAGAATCCAGCTGACTTTCATTAAGTTGTTCATTAAATAGGATTTTCAAAAATGTAAAACAAGGCCACTTTTCTCACTGAATTTTTTCTTTAGCTTTTAAAAATCTTTTTGTTTTAAAATCATTTTAAAATTACAGAAGATAACACAAATGATTGGATGTACACTTCACCCAACTTCTTTCAACATTTCATGTAACCATAATGTTTGCAAACTATCAAAACTAAGAAATTAACATTGATACAATACTATTAATTAAACTACAGAATTTACTCAGATGTCAGCAGTCTTTACACTAATATCCTTATTCTGATCCAGAATCCAGTTCAGGATACATCATTGCATTTTTTGTTGTTCGTGTGCTGTCATGTCCGATTTTTTGTGACCCCAGGGACTGCAGAACACCAGGCTTCCCTGTCGGTCACCATTCCCCAGAGTTTGCTCAAACTCATGTCCACTGAGTTGGTGATGCCATCCAACCATCCCATCCTTAGTATGAATGAATGTCATCCTCTTCTCCTCTTGCCTTCAATCTTTCTCAGCATGAGGGTCTTTTCCAATGAGTCAGTTATTTGCATCAGGTGGTCAAAGTATTGGAGCTTTAGCTTCAGCATCAATCCTTCCAATGAATATTCAGGGTTGATTTCCTTTAGGATTGACTTTTTTGATCTCCTTGCAGTCCAAGGGACTCAGTTGTCATGACAAATTTCTTTTGTCTCCCTCTTATCTGTGACAGTTCTTCATACTTCCGTTGTCCCCAAGATCCTGATGCTTTTTAATAATACTGGCTAAATATTTTGGATAATGGCCCTCAATTTAAGGTTGTCTGATACTGTCTCATGATTGGATTGGCTTAATGGATTTGAAGGAAAAAACCTTAGAGATACTGAAGTGCCCTTCTTTAGAAATATGTGATATCCTTCTGTCATGTTACTAGAGATATTAAACTTGACTGTTGCACCTAGTAGGTTTCTGAGGCAAGTTACTACTTTTCTTCTTTTATTCAATAAATATTTTGTCTATGCAAATACCCTTTTTCTTGTTAAATTTTGCCAACTAATTTTAGCATTAATGAATGGTTAATGGATCCTTCCTGAAGCAATTATTACTCTGGTGTTCTAATGCTGATTTTCTATTTCCCTCATTCCATCTACTTTTTAAATTTGAATTATTTTAAGGTTTTCTTTATCCTTCAATATTTATTTATTCAATTATTCATTTATATCAATATGGATCATGGACATTAGTTTTATCCTTTGGATTGCATAAAATATTATCAGTAATTTATTGCTCAAATTGTTCCATCTTTGGCCATTGGTAATTCTTTTGTCTTGGCTCATGAATTCTTTTGAGATATTCTTCTTTCTGACCCTACAAAATGTTCCAGATTCATTTTGTACTTTTTCTGCCGCAGCCCTAGTATCATCCAGTTCTCAAGGAACCCTAGTTCCTCTTACTAGAGAAGGTATTTAGACACTGAGATCTCTCAGTTCTGGATGTGCTCATTTCTACAAGAGTGTCACAGTTTCTAGACCCTAGATCAAAGATACATTTCTGTATGTCAGTTCAGTTCAGTCACTCAGTCGTGTCCAACTCTGAGACCCCATAGACTGCAGCATGCCAGGCCTCCCTGTCCATCACCAACTCCTGGAGTTTACTCAAACTCATGTCCATTGAGTCAGTGATGCTATCCAACCATCTCATCCTTTGTCGACCCCTTCTCCTCCCACCTTCAATCTTTCCCAGCATCAGGGCCTTTTACAATGAGTCAGTTCTTCGCATCAGGTGGCCAAAATATTGGAGTCAGCTTCAGCATCAATCCTTCCACTGAACACCCAGGACTGATCTCCTTTAGGAAGGACTGGTTGGATCTCCTTGCTGTCCAAGTGACTCTCAAGAGTCTTCTCCAACACTACGGTTCAAAAGCATCAATTCTTTGGCACTCAGCTTTCTTTATAGTCCAACTCTCACATCTGTACATGACTACTGGAAAACCCAAAACTTTGACTAGATGGACATTTGTTGGCAAAGTAATGTCTCTGCTTTTTAATATGCTGTCTAGGTTGTTCATAGCTTTTCCTCCAAGGAGCAAACGTCTTTTAATTTCATGACTGCAGTCACCATCTGCAGTGATTTTGGAACCCAAAAAATAAAGTCTGCCACTGTTTCTATTGTTTCCCCATCTTTTTGCCATGAAGAGATGGGACCAGATGCCATGATCTTAGTTTTCTGAATGTTAAGTTTTAAGTTAACTTTTTCACTCTCCTCTTTCACTTTCATCAAGAGGCTCTTTAGTTCTTCATTTCTGCTATAAGGGTGGTGTCATCTGCATATCTGACTTTATTGATATTTCTCCCGGCAATCTTGATTTCAGTTTGTGCTTCATTCTGTCCAGCATTTCTCATGGTGTACTCTGCTAACTCCAAATCCAATCCAGCATTACAAAGCTTATTCTAGAATCTCTCCTTGGCTTGTTTGTAACTACTTTCTATTACAGTGAGAAACTGACTACTTATTTATTCTACTCTAATAAACATGTAAAGATTAATTCAGAATTTCTAAGTAGACTTCTGTGAGAAACAACTTTACCAACTAAAATACAATGTTTGCATAAAATTCTTTTTTCCTTTAGCCTGACAGTATTCAATAAATACAGTTTCCAAAGTTAGATCAACTCTTTGTTCCATACCTTTTTAAATTGTCATTCAGTTCAGTTCAGTTCAGTTCAGTCACTCAGTCGTGTCCGACTCTTTGAGACCCCATGAATTGCAGCACGCCAGGCCTCCCTGTCCATCACCAACTCCCAGCGTTCATTCAGACTCATGTCCATCGGGTCAGTGATGCCGTCTAGCCATCTCATCCTCTGTCGTCCCCTTTTCCTCCTGCCCCCAGTCCCTTCCAGCATCAAAGTCTTTTCCAGTGAGTCAACTCTTCACATGAGGTGGCCAAAGTACTGGAGCTTCAGCTTTAGCATCATTTCTTCCAAAGAAATCCCAGGGCTGATCTCCTTCAGAATGGACTGGTTGGATCTCCTTGCAGTCTAAGGGACTCTTAAGAGTCTTCTCCAACACCACACTTCAAAAGCATCAATTCTTCAGTGCTCAGCCTTCTTCACAGTCCAACTCTCACATCCATACATGACCACAGGAAAAACCATAACCTTAACTAGATGGACCTTAGTCGGCAAAGTAATGTCTCTGCTTTTGAATATGCTATCTAGGTTGGTCATAACTTTTCTTCCAAGGAGTAAGCATCTTTTAATTTCATGGCTGCAGTCACCATCTGCAGTGATTTTGGAGCCCAAAATAGTAAAGTCTGACACTGTTTCCACTGTTTCCCCATCTATTTCCCATGAAGTGATGGGACCAGGTGCCATGATCTTCATTTTCTGAATGTTGAGCTTTAAGCCAACTTTTTTCACTCTCCACTTTCACTTTCATCAAGAGGCTTTTTAGTTCCTCTTCACTTTCTGCCATAAGGGTGGTGTCATCTGCATATCTGAGGTGATTGATACTTCTCCCAGCAATCTTGATTCTAGCTTGTGTTTCTTCCAGTCCAGTGTTTCTCATGATGTACTCTGCACAGAAGTTATTAAGCAGGGTGACAATATACAGCCTTGATGTACTCCTTTTCCTATTTGGAACCAGTCTGTTGTTCCATGTCCAGTTCTAACTGTTGCTTCCTGACCTGCATACAGATTTCTAGGTCATATATTTGTAGCATATTCAATACAGTTATCATAGTCTATATTCCATCCTGGGTTCCCCTATGTTCTGGTTCATTTTTTTTATTAGTTTATATGCAATAAAATTCAGTCATTGTGTTGTGCAGGTCTACAGATTTTGACAAACCCACAACCAGGACACTGTACAGAATGGTCCCAACACTCCTAATTAATTGCCCCTCATCCTATTATAGTCAATCCCTCTGCCCCCTACATCCTCCCCCAGGAATGCCTAGAAACCAATGATATGTGTTCCATTCCTATAGTTTTTCCTTCTCCAGAATGTTATATTTTGCATCTGAATTCTTTTACTTAGTGAAATGAATCCCTGTTCTGCTTTTTTTTTTTTTAATGAATCAATAGTTCGTTGTTTTAACAAACAGCTTTCCATTGTATTGATTACCACAGTTTGTTTATCCATTTATTCACTGAAAGACATCTGGGTTGTTTCTAAGTTTGGGCAACTATGAATAAAACTATTATGAACATTCACATATGGGTTGTGTGTAAGTCCAATTTATCATTTTTTTTTCTTCTTTAGGTTGTTCTATGATATCATATTTAAAATTCTTTGGCAAGCCAAAGGTCACACAAATTCTTCTATGTTTTCTTCTAGAATTTTTGTAATCTTAGATTTTACATTTATGTCTATGATCTATTTTGAGTTAATTGTTATAAGATGTAAACTAGAAGTTGATTTGGCCCTTTTTTATCGTAAGGCTGGGAACAGGCTTCTTTTAGTTTTTTATATCCTGATATGTACACAGAAGTTTACTAAATTGTCCTTTTTTTTTCTTTTTTTTAAAGTATATTTTCCTTTTTCTCCCACTTGCTTGGTTTTTTAAAAAACTTTATTGAGATAACTTTGACATATGAAAATTACATATATTTAAGGTGTACAACTTGATGTTTTGATATATGTATACATGCTAAAAAGATCTCCAAGATCAAGATAAATAACATCACTATATCTACATAGTTACCACTGTGTGTATGTGTGTGTGTTCATGTGTGTGTGTTGAGATGATTTAACTTAAGGTCTATAAAAACATAATATTTATGTTAGTAGGCAACAGGTATAGTATGGTTATATTTAAATAAGTAAACATTCAAAAAATCTTTTTTTTAATTTTCATTTCTAATGTGGGGTGACTTCACTTCCTTCCAAGATGAAGAAACAGGGTTATATATATATACCCTCCTACCTTAAATAACTTTAAAAAAAAAGAACAATGATTTTAGACATCAGGCAACAAGTAATACAGGACTGTGATACTAAGAGAGGGGAAATAGGCATGCAGATTCCAACAACTGCTTCAGCTTACTTCCTTGAGGCTATTTCCTCAAGGCAGAGAAGAATAAACCTAGGTGAAGCCCAGCCATCTCTTTTAGTTCAGAAAGTGGAGCTGGGACATTAAGAAGGGTAGGGCAACTAGAATGTATGGGCAAGAATGCTAGAGAACAGAGCACAGGAAATATGCAGAGAAGCCCAGCAAGTCTTCAGCTGAGTACTAAGAGTGAATGCATAAAAACATACAAAACAAAAAGCAAACAGATGGACAAACAAACAAATCCAAAGAGAGAGCAATACACAACACTGGGAAAGAACTATCTGGAAGGAACTCTCAGAAGAATCCATAGAGCTCATACATGACCGGGAATAGTTCATGTTCCCATGAGTCAGGCTTAAAAAAAAGAAAGAAAGGAAACGGAAAACTCTGTAATATGTAAGGCACAAGGTATAATACTCAGAAGCGCTTGTATCTGTAGTGAAACAAAATTCAGTTCAGTTCATTCGCTCAGTCGTGTCTGACTCTTTGTAACCCCATGGACTGCAGCACACTAGGCTTCCCTGTACATCATGAGCTCCCGGAGCTCATGCCAACTCATGTCCATTGAGTCAGTGATACCATCCAACCATCTAATCCCCTTCTCTTCCTGCCTTCAATCTTTCCCAGCAACAGGGTCTCTTCAAATGAGTCAGTTCTTTGCATCAGGTGGCCAAAGTATTGGAGTTTCAGCTTCCACATCAGTCCTTCCAATGAATGTTCAGGACTGATTTCTTTTAGGATGGACTGGTTGGATCTCCTTCCTGTCCAAGGTACTCTCAATAGTCTTTTCCAACACCTCAGTTCAAAAGCTCAAAAGTGCATCAATTCTTTGGTGCTCATTTTTCTTTATAGTCCAACTCTCACATCTATACATGACTACTGGAAAAACCATAGCAACTAGCCTTAGAAGGCTATGGGACCCCACTCCAGTACTCTTGCCTGGAAAATCGCAGGGACAGCAGAGCCTGGTGGGCTGCAGTCTGTGGCATCACACAGAGTCGGACATGACTTAAGCAACTTAGCAGCAGCAGCAGCAGCAGCAAAAGTTGTTTTAGTCCTAGTTAACAAAGCTATAAAGCACACCTCAAAAGGATGAAATTACTTACCACCAACTTAACTATGTCTCAGAATAAAGCTCAAAATATTTTTAAATATATCAGAATATCCAGCATCCAACGAGCTAAAATTCACAGTGTCTGCATTCAATAAAAAAATGACTGAGCATGCAAAAAAGCAAGATAATATGACTCATATTGAAAATGACAGCATCTTTCTCATCAGAAATAAAGGCCAAATAAAGACTTTTTAATATATATAAAACTAGGAAAAAAAAATCAGCAGGTGCACACCTGCACTGCAGAAGATGATAAAGTCCTCAGGCGGGGAAAATAACATTGGAGAGAAACATGAATGTACAAGGAGGAATGTATAGTGCTGGAGACATTAAATATGTGGGTAAAAATATAATATATTTATCTAAATTTCAACATCATTTTAAAGTAAAATTAATATAATATATGATGGGATTTATGAATAATGTAAAATAAAAAGATATGACAACACTGGGACACAGACTGGGAGAGGAAAAAGAGAAGTATACATCTTAAGTTTCTTATATTGTATCTGATTATATATGCTTCTACTGCTGCTGCTGCTGCTAAGTCGCTTCAGTCATGTCCGACCCTGTGCGACCCCATAGACGGCAGCCCACCAGGCTCCCCCATCCCTGGGATTCTCCAGGCAAGAACACTGGAGTGGGTTGCCATTTCCTTCTCCAATGCAAGAAAGTGAAAAGTGAAAGTGAAGTCACTCAGTCGTGTCCGACTCCTAGTGACTCCATGGACTGCAGCCTACCAGGTTCCTCCATCCATGAATATATATAATATTACTTAAATGTAGATTCTAATAAGTTGAGGGCATATACTATCAACCCTAAAGCAACCATTGGAAAAATAGAAAACATATAGTTATTGTATTATTTTCTTATTGTACCTGTAGCAAGTTACCACAAAATTAGTGAAAGTGACAAATGTATTCTCTCACAGTTCTGGAGGTCAAAATTCTAAAATGGGTCCACAGAGCTGGGTTTCCTCTGGAGGCTGCAGGGGAGAAACTGTTTCCTTGCATTTTCTGGCTCCTAAAATCAGACTACATTCCTTGCTTCATGTCCACTCCTCTATTTTTGAAGCCATCATCACAGAATTGTCTCATCTCCCAACTTCTGTTTCCCTCTGATAAGGACTCTTGTGATTACCAAAAGCCCCCCCCCCCCCAGGTAATCCTGATCTCTGCCTTAATCTTCGCATGGTATTCTCCTGTGTCCCTAGCAGCCATAATGCATTGGGAGTCCACTGTACTTTATTATGACCTTGTTTTAATTATTCATATCTGCAATTTATAGTTTCAGATTAGGACTTCAACATATAAATTTTGAGATCAAATAATTCAACCCATAACAAACACAAAATACCAAAGCCTACCCAATAATAAGTAGATAACTTGAGTAGCCTCATACCTGTTAAACAAATTGAATTTCTATTCAGAAAACTTGCTGTTGTTCAGTTGCCAAGTCATGTCCAACTCTGCAATCCAACTCTGCACTCATGGACTGATGCACACCAGGCTTTCTTGTCCCTCACCGTCTCCTGGAACTTGCTGAAGTTCATGCTCATTAAATCAGTGGTGCCATCCAGCCATCTTATCCTCTACTACTACTCACAGGAAATTCCAGAACTGGATGGCTTCATTGGTGAATTGTACTACCAATAAGTAATAAACATTCTAAACAGACACTTCATGAAAATTGAAGAGGAGAGAATAGCTTTCAATTTATGTATGAAGTCAGGTTTACTTGATATCAAAATTAGAATAAAACATTACAGGAAAATTATAGATCAATTTTCATCACAAAAATAGAAACAAAAATTTTTAATAAATTTTAGTAAATTGAACCAAAAATATATGAAAAAGATAACACATGATGAACAAACGGAGTTTATCCTAGGAATGCAAGGCTGGTGCCATGTTTGATAATCAATGGATGCAACAGGCTAAAGTATAAAAACCATATGATCATTTCAATAGAAACAGAAAAAAACACTTAACAAAAGTTAACATCCATTCTTTATTTAAAAAAAAAAAAAAGACCTCTCAGCAAGTTAGGAAAACAAGAAACTTCCTCAACTTGATAAAGGTCATTTACAAAAGTCCTAGAACTAAAATCATAGTTAATAGAGAAATACTGAATGCTTCCTCACTAAGAAGGGGGATGAGATAAAGACAATTGTTCTCATTGCTTCTATTCAATATCAGACTATAGGTCTAAGCCAGTGCAATAAGGTAAGAAAAATAAATAAAAAGCACATAGATTGCCAAGGAAGCAATAAAACTGTCTCTATTCACAGACAATATGATTGTCTATGTAGAAAATCCCAAAGAATCTACAAGTAAAATGAGAAAAAGCTCTAAACATCATAAATGAGTTTATCAAGATTACAGGACACAAGATCAATGTACGAAAATCAAATGAAGTTTATACAAGCCAAGGAATAATCTTACTTTTAAAAAATCGAGTGAAGTTCTATATGAATGAATAATCAGAAACTGAAATATTTAAAGAACCGTTTATATTAGCACCAAAAACATAAAATCAGTTCAGTTCAGTTGCTCAGTCATGTCCTACTCTTTGCAACCACATGAACTGCAGCACATCAGGCCTCCCTGTCCAACACCAACTCCTGGGGTTCACTCAAACTCACTTCCATCGAGTTGGTGATGCCATCCAGCCATCTCATCCTCTGTTGTCCCCTTCTCCTCCTGCCCCCAATCCCTCCCAGCATCAGAGTCTTTTCCAGTGAGTCAACTCTTCCCATGACATGGCCAAAGTACTGGAGTTTCAGCTTAAGCATCATTCATTCCAAAGAACACCCAGGACTGATCTCCTTTAGAATGGACTGGTTGGCTCTCCTTGCAGTCCAAGAGACTCTCAAGAGTCTTCTCCATCACCACAGTTCAAAAGCATCAAAGTACTTAGGTATAAATATAAGAAAATGCATGTGAAATATATACACTGAAAGTTAAAAACACTGATAAAAAAGATCAAAGAATACATATATTGTAAATACGTCAAGAGTTTGGAAGACTCAATGGATGCTCAATGTCAATCCTCCACAAACTGCTCAAAAGATTCAATGCAATTTTGATCAAAATTCCAGAATAATTTTTGTAGAAATTGGCAAGTTGACTCTAAACTACATATGATGTTAAAGAAACTAGAGTACCAAAAAACTATAGTAAAGGAAGAACAAAAAATTCATATTACTTAACTTCATGACTCACTATATAAAGCTACAATAATCAAGAGAGTATGGTATTAATGAAAGATAGGCATATGGATCACTGGAACAGAAAAAAAAAATGTCCAGAAATAAACCTACTCATACATGAATGAAGAATTTTCAACTAAGGGACAAAGATAGTTCAGTGAAGAAAGGATATTCTTTTCAACAGAATATGCTGGAAAATTTGGATTACCATGTGCTAAAAATAAGAGTTTTGATCCATATCTTGTACTCTTTACAAAAATTAACTCAAAAATAGATCATAGATTTAAATTAAGTTTGTATAAAACTTTTTATAAAAAGGGTAAAATTTACTTTCTGCCTTAAAAATGAAAAGAAAAATTCTAATATGAGAAATATTAGCAGATAGAACTCACATGAACAGTTCTTTTAGCAGTCACAAAACTTCTTATAACATAAAGGGATCCTCAAAATGAAAAGATGGAGAATAACAATCTAATGAAATTTCTTCACATAGACAAGTGAACAGTGAACATTCTTATCACATTTAATCCATATATCAACCACATAGGTTACCTTCATTTTAGAAACAAGAAAACTGAGGATAAAACATATTAATTAATGTGTCCATGGCCACATAAGTGGCAGAATTGTAGATCAGTCCAAGACTATCTGATTTCAAAGCCCATGTTCTTTCCTCTGCATCATGGGAAGAGCCAGCAAATGCCCTCAGTTCAAGGGGATGGAGAATGCTTTCCCATTCTGTTATACAGTCAGAGGTTTCACATTGTAGGTCTGCTCCATGGGACTAGCTTCCCAGATGGGAAAGGGAAGAGGGAGGTGGTGGCATGGTATAAACAACTGGCACTGCCAGAAATGGTCTGTGAAGTTTCCATTGCCTTCTTTGGAGAACTAAGGAGAATAGGGAGGGGGAAGTTGGGCATTTCAGAGACCACCCATCCACCCTGCCTTTTTCCAAAGGTCTGAAGACCATGGATGAGAGGATAGGTGCACAGTCATCAAAGATTTAGTGTGTATTTTTCATGCATGAAACAAAGAGGGCAGTATTAATGTCTTGGGAAACAGACATAGACTTTCCTATCCCCAAGACCCTTTCTGGAAGCACAGAAGATTTAAATTATTTCCATAACATTTGGTCAATATTTAACTTTTTCACTCTTTCTTTTATGCATGTACAGTGCAGTTTTCCACAGACAACATGATATATGAAATTGCAACAGATTCAATCTGCAGAAGCAGACATATGAATCTGGCAGTTTCCTATTAAGTCGAAACACTGATCTGCATTTTTTGTAGAACAATGTTATACTTCTCCCTAAATTTATTTCTGCTCTGGGAAATATAATTTTCATAATCATATGTTAACATGAAAATGGTTTGTTATTACTATTTTAAATAAATTACTATTTTAAAGATTTGCACATTTTAATTTTAATATGGTAATTATCAACAGATAGAACCTATGTAAACAAAAGCCCTTTGCAAGCCTCAATTTTCAAGAGCATGGCAAGTCTTTAGATCAAATAGTGTGAGAATCACTCATCTAATAGAGTTATTTTTAAGGTGACTAAGTTGAGGCTCACTGAGTAGAAACAAATTGCCTGAAGCAACTATTACCTGTCAGAGGCAAACTCAAAACCAGGACTTCCCAATCCTGATGCCCCATCACACCCTCTGACCCTCTCTTCTGCCTTTTCTTTCTCCATCCTATCTGCCTAACTACAGCCAAAGTTTCAAAGACACATAAATCACTTTGAAAAAAAAAACATATCTGACCTCACTCACAACACAGGTCACAACTTGTCACAAGCCATGCTGACCTGCCCTCCTGGACACAGATGACTCCTTCATTCTCACCTGGTTTGGAACTACTGTAAACAGAACTCACTCTCTTCCAGAAGCCAATGATTGGAAACACGTTGAATCTCTACACCATTTCAGGGTGGTCCTCAAGAAGATTTTTCCCCTCAGCTCTGTTTCTAAATTCTGTTTCTCTCCTTTAATTCACTGGCATGATAATGCATTTGCATGAATGTAGAATTTCTGCAGATGAAGTCTGGGAAGCTTAGCCTGCGTCAAGGTTATTTAGAAAGTGGAAGGAATGTGCCTCAGTATGAGGGGTGGCAAGAAGGATGCCACATGCCCATCTGTTCACTCATCAGCAAAGAATGTGTGTGCTTTGGGAAAAAAAGACATCATTTAAATGGCTGCTAATGGATAGACTCTGGATCCATTGGGGAATTTCTTCTGCCTTCCACTGGTGCCTAGAAAAATAAAAGAACCAGAAAAGAAAATTCCAAAGGCATATTTATTTCAACTAGTAACAAGATCAGCTTCCTCTAAGATAAATTCAGGTTTATTTGAATATTGAGACTAATTATTTGACAAACATCTTCAAAGGAACACAGTTATCCAGTTCACAAAATCAATGCTGAATTAGGAAAGATCAGGGGCACTTCTAGCAGTGGTACTCTCTGCCTTCTGCTGCCCCATGTACAAAGCTGTGTAGCTCCTGGACTAATGGCATTGCATGATTGAGCAATCTGGCTACTTCTGGGCTCACATCTTCATCACATGTTCACAGGGCCAGTGCCTCAGTGTTCTGAGCATTATAGCTAGTGACCAAATGGAATTGCCCAATATATTCTCTCTAGGGTGCCTGACATCCCACAGAAGTCACTCATTTCCCTCAAAATAATGCCCAAATATTCCTAATAACTCATTGCAATGTTGTCCTCTTCTTTCTTTTAACTTTTTTCTTTTCATATATCCTTAACATGTACATTTGATGGAAGGGGTGGGTTTGTAGGAGACAAACACATCCACTGATGTGTTTCTATCACACAATCTTTTGTCCATCCCTTCCGGAGTCCTCAGGATGGCTCAGTGGCTGGTTTCAGTAACTAAGTACCAATCTGGGAGGAAGTTTTCAGATCTGCTATTAATTAATTATGCTTTCCCCTATGCTTAGATTATTCCTGAAGAATATACCTAGCCAAGTGGTGGCAATATGCCTGTGCATGCATGCATGCTAAGTAACTTCAGTCATGTCTGACTCTTTGTGATCCTATGGACTATATCCCACCAGGCCCTTCTGTCCGTGGGATTCTCCAGGCAAGAATACTGGAGTAGGTTGCCAAGCCCTCCTCCAGGGGATCTTCCAGATCCGAGGATTGAACCACATCTCTTGTGTCTCCTGTATTGGAAGGTGGCTTCTTTACCACTAGCATCACCTGAGAAGCCCATGGTATGCTCACCCTTTCCCAAAGGCATTAAAGATCCAGTGTACCTTAGCTGAGCCTACAAACTACCACAGAGGCAGGCTTTGTACACTCTTGCACAGGGCTATTTCTGTGGAGCACTGACTAGCTGTGCAATAAAGGAAAAGAAAAGGGATCAAGTTTCCACCCCCACTACCTGCCGAGAAAGGCCAGATTACCCTTCCATGCTTCTTATTTTTCCACCAGACTTTCCAAAGATGTTTCACTTAACAGGAAGCATTTATTACTGTGAACATAAAATGAATGAAATTTACAAAACGGCAGTCACTGTTTAGAAATTGTTTTAACCGCTTGCTTACTTGAAAATCAGCAATGGAGCAAAAAATACTTTGGCAAGTGTGTATACTACATAAATGCTATACGTACTGTGAATGCTGTAGCAGTCAAGTTGTGCACATAGGTGTTTCTAGTTAACAGTGAGTTTCTGTGCACACCATGTCTTAGCGGGTGTAAAAAGAGGGCAAGGAAAGCCAGACTTGGGACCTGAATTGTTCAGCTCTTTTTGCAGAAAAGTGCCAATTAGTGCTTCATTTCCAAATCCATTTTTCACTAGTCATAGTAGTTGCACTATCCTGAAAGCCAGAGCAATGCCAGACCATGTTCAGAAACAGCGCACAGATTTGACAAAGATAACTTATGTCTTTATTTTAAGCATTTAACAATTAATTGCCTCTGAGAATCACAGTTGTCCAGACGGTCTATGAGGAACACATGAGCCACACTGCAGGCAACTCCAAGTCTGCACAATTGCTTGAGGACTATGCCAAATAGCCAAATGCTGCTGATGGAAAATGTGACCATCAGCACATTGGCATGTGACTGCCGTGACTACAATCCAGGAAGGGAAGGGGGTGGGAGCTGGGCTCGGGCAGCCTTCCCCTGCGGAGGTAGTGATGGAGACCCCCCAAAAGGAAAAGTTAACACACACACACCCAAAAACCATTTATGTAAGTTGAATGAATTCACTTTGAATTCTCTTTATCTCATACTTGGCAACAAACAGTTAAAAACAAAAAGGCTGATGACCTTAACTACAGTTTTTTCCTCCCTTCAAACAAATCACTTTTCCTTTGTGTATTTTCCTTCAAAAGAACTCTATGCTTTATTCACAAAGAATAACTTGAGATTCCAGTGTATTATTTGGGGTGGGAAAGCTGGCAGCTAAAGCAGAAAGCCCCATGTTTTTGCAATTATCTCTTTTTCACATCCCCCCAAGTGCATTGCCCAGCGAAAGAGCAGAACCGAAATGTGGGGTGGGGGTCCATAGAAAGAACTGCGCAGCTCTCATGGTGAAAATGTGCCGATTTTAAAAGGTAGTAAAGAGTGACAGAGTTCTGAAGACTCATTTCTCACAAAAATGTTCTATTCAGACTATAAATAGTATTGCTCCAATTAGGTTTGGGGCTAAATCGTGCTATGTTGGTGACCTCAGAAGGCAATTTGCCTTCTGCATGAAAATGATGTGACTTCCTGGGGAAAACTGTACAGTACAAGTGGGGTTTTCCTTTTCTTTCTTTCTTTCTTTTTTGTATTTCAGGAGATGAGAAAACAGATGGGGCTTTTAAAAATACAAAATATATCTTCAATCTCTTTGCTACACTTGAATAGAATTGATTAAGGATGAAAGGAAAACAGCATAGAGCACGTGTTAATTTCTAATTAAATTCTCTCTTACGAAAAGAACAACACATGTAACTAGACCCACACACACAGGCATCGTTATGTGTGGAGGCACAGAAGTATCTCCCTGGAGTGTGTGTTTGTCGGCTCATCAGTGCCTCAGAAACGTGAGGGTGCTACCATGGGTCATGATCTGGAAATCCTGTGTGCAGACGTCTACACTCGGCATCAGGTCAGACCCTTGGGTGCTTTAAGCGTGGATAGGGAATACAGCAGCCTTCCTTTCAAAGGGACATTGACTTCATCTATGCTGCTTTCAGGGGCAGGACTGAGCTTAACAGAGGCGGCAGACTAGCCTCTGGGCCGTGGTCTTGTGGGAGAAGCTGCATGGAGGGAGGTGTCGCAAGGAATGTCTCAGAGCAAGGTACATACGTGCGTGCTAAGTTGCTGCAGTTGTGTCTGACTCTGCAACCCAACGGGCTGTAGCCTGCCAGACTCCTCCGTCTATGGGATTCTCCAGGCAAGAATATTGAAGTGGGTTGCCATGCCCTCCTCCAAGGGATCTTCCTGACTCAGGGATTGAGTCCAAGTCTCTTATGTCTCCTGCATTTGCAGGCAGGTTCTTTACCACTAGCACCACTTGGGAAGTCCAAGAGCTAGCGAGTCAGAGACAATAAGAACAACAGATGGAAAGGAAAGCCAGTCCTTGGGAAGAGAGTTAAGAATCACATTTGAGAAATTGATGCAAGTTATAAATAGCAGGCCAGGAGAAGGATAAGAAGTCAAGGAAATAAGGTGCAGATACAAACTGTAGTTTGATGGAAATTTAAAGATGGAGTATGGATGCAAAAGAGTTGGGGATGCAGACTGTAAATGAGGCAGGGAGACAGTAGGAAGGAAGCAGCTGAGGAAAACCTGCGCCTGAGGGGCTCACAATGCCTTACGTTTAGCTTGGGAGAGGACTCCCGACATGGAGACAAGACCTAACTCATTTACAAAACCTGTTAATTTGTAGATGGTTTATTTAGCTTCTGTAATTTTTAAATTCCAGAGAGGAGTGGTGATACAATATTTACCCACATGGGTGCCACTGTCTTAAATGTTTCTACTCTTTCTTTATGCCTAACTCTGCACCAACACATTCTAAAGAGCAAACAAGCCAACAAAGCCAAGCTGGACTCTAGAGCCATTTATAAGCAATGTGGATCTTTCGGGGAGGAGTCTTGGAGACAGGATAAACAGATTGTACTGTGTATACTTGGAGAGCAAACTTTCCTAATAATCCCTCTTGAATATTTATTTTCTTTCACGAATTCCGCTCCTTGAGGCAGTTCCTGTCTCTTTAATCCAGTCTTCATGGGCTTCTCCCCTCTTTCCATCTGTCTGCCCCCACCTTTGTCCTGGAATCTTGGTTTCTGCCTTTGGCTCCATCTTTTTTCCTGCAGCGCAATTTTGCCTCCTCAGCTTTCTCATTTTCTCCACCTTTCACCTCTCTCTGGAGCATGACAAACGCCAGGTACCTTGCATGAAAAGTGTCCTTTCTCTTTACAAGGCAGGAGAAGGGAAGGATTTTACATTTAAAACGTATCTTTCTCTGTCACATAAGGAATTCAAATCATTGCTTTGAGTTCCTTGCTCAGCATGATACAAATCTGAGTCAAGCATCTCGATTCAGAGGCTGGGGTGAAATAGAGAGAGAACTGCCTCCAGTTGGGACTCTTGGGCTCAAGTCCCAGCTCAGCCACAAAACTGACTGACATACACCTGGCAAGATCAGCGCTTCTGAGAGCTCCCTGCAACATAAGGCTATCAGCCTGGACAGCAGGACTGCGAGCGACAGCCAGCAGCTGGGCCAGGCTACCAGTCACAAAGCCCAGTCATCATACCATGAAATTTTCATGTAGTCTTCGAGGCATTGGGGTCCCCAGTTCACAGATGATGCTAACCAGAGGGAGGACTAGCTAATTTATTCAAGGTCACATAGAAAGAAAGTGGTCCAGGCTGTATCAAAAATACAGATGGATGCAGAAGCATAACATTTCAGTGCAAGTTTAGATGCATTTCCCCTCCAGGAGCCTCTGATCTCTCCATTGAAAAGACACGGTCAAATACACTCGGTGTCATGAGCCCCAAGAACTTCAAGAAAAACTATGTATTTCTAGTGCATTTTAACTCTTTATGAAAATTCATTCCCAGTAACATGATACTCAACATCTCTTCAAATTCAATCTTCTAAGCTTTGGGATAAGCTTACCTTATAGGGATGGCACTGCTATCAGAGAGCCAACCAGCTTCTTCAATAGTTTCCAAAGTGTTCAAATCATTGGAAAGCTTCTTAGAATGCAAATTACTAGGCTCTGCCCCAGACATTCAAGTGGCCTGGAGGCAGGGTCTAATGACTTGGGCAAATGGCCCAGGGCCCATGTAAAAAGAAACACTGGTCTTGTTTATAGCCCCTGAAGATCCACAGTCCCTGGGTTTTCTTAAAGTAGCCAGAACTGTCGATTTCTTTCCTAACAAGCTTTGAGGTTGAGTAGAAAGCACACAATCTACCCACAGCTTCTGTGACGTGGCCAGCATGGTGCTGGAAATCAGGCAATCTGTTCAAAACTTTTTTTCCTCCAAGGAGGCCTTTCTCATTTAGGGAAAACATTAAACTTTCTTGATATTGTGGGGAAAAAATCATTCCCCACAATAGGAATGGTTGTGGGAGAGGGAGAGAGAAGACCTGATGAAGAACAAACCAAGAAGGCTGGAAAGACAAAAAGGAAGGCCATGCTCCTCTCAGGTCCTCAGCCTGGGCCCACATCCACCCGGGAAGATCCAAAAATAGTGGCACCTGGCTCCCGCCTCCAGAGATTCTAACGGTATTAGTCTGATACAGCCTAAGCATCAGGATTTTTTTTTAACTTTTCAGATGATTCTAAGGTACCACCAAATTGAAAACTGCTCCTTACTTTTGCTCCTGTTAGGCTGCTCAGCTAAAGATAGGATGTTTTTGGTCAAGTGGAAACCGTAGCTGTGAAATTGCGTGTCCACTGAGCCCCAAAGGGACTATAAAACCTTATGACCAGCATGCTTGGGGCTGGTGCATGGGGATGACCCAGAGGGATGTTGTGGGGAGGGAGATGGGAGGGGGGTTCATGTTTGGGATCGCATGTACACCCGTAGTGGATTCATGTCAATATATGGCAAAACCAACACAGTATTGTAAAGTAAAATAAAGTAAAAATAAACATTTAAAATAAATAAATAAATAAATTAAATAAATAAAAAAGAAAAAAACCTTATGACCCACGTTGCTACGCTCCTGGGGTCACAGCAGGTATTGGCTGAATCAAAATATAAGGTTTTTAAAGGAGAAGCATTTTGTGTTGTGCGTTGGTCCCTGCATAGATACACATTTGGTGGATGCAGATAATGGTGAAATGATTGCGAGTTCTCTGGTGTTTAGTGTGCATGTAAAAGTTTATGGTTTATTGAAATGGGAACTAGTAAGGATCTCCTATTCCACAAAAGGAGTCATTAATGGCCTGTGGGTTGGCCGCTCACAGTAGAAAGAACCAGTCTCTTTTTTCTCTGTGTGGTGGGAATTGGGTTCGTGAGTTTTCGTGATTTTCGCTGATGTAAAATTCCAGCCACAATGTTGCATTTCCATTAACTTAGTGGATACAGTTGTGTGTTCTGGCATGATTTCCAACAACAGCTTGGGCACTGGTGAAGACTTGCTGTTTGACATTGACCTATAAAATGTGTTATAATGATCTAAAATAAGGGAAAGAAATGAAAAATCCAGCCACAGAGGCATTTTGAAATGAAGTAAGATTTGAAATGGCTTTGGCACGTGCTGTGTCCTATAAAGTCAATTCTGCGACCCAGCCTTTCATTTTTAAAAGATTTTTGCAAAAAAATGTCCAGTAGTATTTATATGAGAAAAGACTGGAGATTGTGAATTCATTGCAAAAGCTGACTTACAGAAAGAATCAGGGCTTGCTTGCATATAGCTTACCTTGTACATCCTGCAGCCAGCCACAGGCAGTGACAGGAATCTCTAGACTTTGTCTGGAGATTGTCTACCAAGAGCAGGAAATTATATAAAGATGTCTAAAATAGCAGTTAGCACCCACCACACAAAACACCTAATTTCCATTTCATGGCCCAAAATAACATTTTCAATATTCTTATAAGAAACAAGCTTACACACATCAACCTCTAAAGTGAAATGTCCCAGTTGCTACCTCCTACTGAATGTCTGTTTCCAGTCTAAGAAATAATTCCTAGACTTGTATGTTCCTTAAGTGATGCTTTTCACTTTTTAAGTAAAAAAATGTGTAGAGCTGTGGTTGAGAGTTCAGGTTTGAAGTCGGGTAAAGCTAGATTTGACTCCTAACTCTGATATTTACCTGCTGTTTGACCAAGCCAGCTACTTATCCTCTATAAGAATCAGTCTGCTAATTTACAAAGTGGGCATGATAATCCTTAGCTACTGCATAGGATTGTTGTGAAGACCGAGGGAAAGAATAAACATGAACGCCTTAGTAAAAAGCACCACAGAACAGTGTAGCTTTTGCAGAACTGGCAGTTCCAAGGATCTGGTTTGTATGGCACTATCTTCAATTTGGCATAGAGCAGCTGGTAGATGTAGGAGACAAGGAAAATAAAAGATGACTTTCAATATTTTGCTTAGAAGAAAAAAAATTTTTTATCTTTTATATCATCTTTATAGCTAGAATGTTCTTGTAGCTCTTGATGCTTTTTACCCAAAATGTTAATAATAATTTTTTTTTTTTACATTAGTGTCTAGTGGCTCAGAGGATAAAGCATCTGCCTGCAATGCGGGAGACCCGGGTTCAATCCCTGGGTCGAGAAGATTCCCCAGAGAAGGAAACGGCAACCCACTCCAGTATTCTTGCCTGGAGAATCCCATGGACAGAGGAGCCTGGTAGGCTACAGTCCATGGGCTCGCAAAGAGTCGGACACGACTGAGCAAATTCACTTTCACTTTTATCTTCTGCATTTTTGTTATAATTGTTCAGTCACTAAGTCATATCCAGCTCTTTGTTACACCATGAACTGTAGCATGTCAGGCTCCTCTGGCCTCCACTATCTCCTGAAATTTTCTCAAATTTATGTCTGTTGAGTTGGTGATGACATCCAAGCATCTCATCCTCTGTCACCCCCTCCTTCTCCTGCCTTCAATCTTTCCCAACATCAGGGCCTTTTCCAGTGAGTCAGCTCTTTGCATCAGGTGGCCAAAGTATTGGAGCAACAGTCCTTCCAATGAATATTTGGGTTGATTTCCTTTAGGATGGACTGGTTTGATCTCCTTGCTGTCCAAGGGTCTCTCAAGCAAGAGTCTTCTCCAGCATCACAATTCAAAAGCATCAATTTTTGGCACTCAGCCTTGTTTATGGTCCAGCTGTCACATCCATACATGACTACTGGAAAAACCATAGCTTTGACTATAGGAACCTTTGTCACCAAAGTGTTGAGTTCAGTTCAGTAGCTCAATCATGTCTGACTCTTTGCAACCCCATGGACTACAGCATGCCAGGCTTCCCTGTCCATCACTAACTCCCAGAGCTTGGTCAAACTCATGCCCATTGAGTTGGTGATGCCATCTAACCATCTCATCCTCTGTCATTCCCTTCTCCTCCTGCCTTCAGTCTTTGCCAGCATCAAGGTCTTTTCCAGTGAGTCAGTTCTTTGCATCAGGTGGCCAAAGTATTGGATCTTCAGTTTCAGCATTAGCCCTTCCAATGAATATTCAGGACTGATTTCCTTTAGGATTGACTGGCATGAGTTCCTTGCTGTTCAAGGGAAAGTGACCTATCTACTTTTTAATATGCTGTCTAGGTTTGCAATAACTTTCCTTCCAAGGGATGCTATGCTCAGTCACTTCACTCATGTCTGACTCTTTCCAACCCAATGGATTGTAGTCTACCAGGCTCCTCTGTCCATTTCCCAGCAAGAATACTGGAGTGGGTTACCATTTCCTCTTTCAGGAGATCTTCCTGACCCACAGATTGAACCTTGTCTCCTGTTCTGCAATTGGCAGATAGATTCTTTACAACTTGAGCCACATGGGAAGCCCGCTTTCCAAGGAGCAAGCATCTTTTAATTTCATGGCTCCAGTCACCATCTGCAGTGATTTTGAAGTCCAAGAAAATAAAATCGGTCACTGTTTCCACTTTTTCCCCTTCTATTTGCCTTGAAGTGATGGGACTGGGTTTTTAATTTGAGCGTCAAGCCAGCTTTTTTACTCTCCTCTTTCACTCTCATCAAGAGGATCTTCACTTTCTGCTATTAGAGTGGTATCATCTGAATATCTGATGTTGCTGATATTTCTCCTGGCAATCTTGATTCCATCCTGTGATTCATCCAACCCAGCATTTCACATGATGTACTCTGCATATAAGTTAAATAAGCAGGGTGACAATAAACAGTCTTGCAGTATCCTTTCCCAAATTTATACCAGTCCAGTTTTCCATGTCTGATTCTAACCATCACTTCTTGACCTGCATATAGGTTTCCCAGGAAACAGGTAAGGTGGTCTGGCACTCCCATCTCTTTAAGAATTTTCCACAGTTTTTTGTGATCAACACAGCCAAAGATTTTAGTGTATTCAATGAAGCAGATGTTTTTCTAGAATTCCTTTGCTTTCTCCATGATCCAACAAATGCTGGCAATTTGATTTCTGGTTCCTCTACCACTTTGAAACACAGCTTGTACATCTAGAAGTTCTTGGTTCACAAACTGCTGAAGCCTAGCTTGAAGGATCTTGAGTATAACTTTGCTAGCATGTGAAATGAGCATAACTTTGCTACCATTCCAACTGTATGGTAGTTGGAATATTCTTTGGCATTGCCCTTCTTTGGGATTAGAATGAAAACGACCTTTTCCAGTCCTCTGGCCACTGATCAGTTTTCCATATTTGCTGCCAACTAAGTGTAGCACTTTCACAGGATCATCTTTTGGGATTTTAAATATCTCAGCTTGAATTCTGTCACCTCCACCAGCTTTGTTCATAGTGATGCTTCCTAAGGCCCACTTGATTTCATACCCAGAATGTCCAGCTCTAGATGACTGACCACACCATCATGCTTATCCAGGTCATTACAACCTTTCTTCTATAGTTCTGTGTATTCTTGCTACCTGTTCTTAATCTCATCTGCTTCTGTTAGGTCCTTACCATTTCTGTCCTTTATTGTATCCATTTTTGCTTGAAATGTTCCCTTAATAGTGCCAACTTTCTTGAGGAGACCTCTAATATTCTCATTCTATTGTTTTCCTCTGTTTCTTTGCATGTTCACTTAAGAAGGACTTCTTAGCTCTCCTCCTTCTCTGGAACTACATTCAGTTGGGTATATCTTTCTTTTACTCCCTTGCTTTTCACTTCCTTTCCCCCACATTTACCAGTCCTATAATTTCCTTTTCTAAGTCTTCACCAAGATAGGCACTAAGTAAAGAGAGAGGGGGAGATACTAGGTTAAACTTTGGTAAAGTGAGGTCCTTGCAACCCCAAGGCCCCAAGCCTAGGCTGGCAGTGGATGCTGAAATGGCAGAAGGCAGGTTAGCTAGGTTTTTTCCAGCTCCCACCACCTTACCCTTAACATGTGGTCAGTTCAGTTCAGTTCAGTTCAGTCACTCAGTCGTGTCCGACTCTTTGCGACCCCATGAATCGCAGCATGCCAAATGAATTAACTCTGCTCTTTTATGTCTTGGCAAATATTTGTGTTAACAATAACAAATTCTGCCACAAATAGCTCAATTCCTGGGGAAATCATTAATATTTATCCTAAAAACACTGCCTCCATGGGTGTCTGGAATATTAAGCACTTCCTAAGTTGTTTACCAATACATAACACTATTGCCAGTGTGTTGGCTGTGAAGTTCGCTATATAAATAGAGTGGAAACTTACGAGCATTTTTGGCCTCTAGCATGAAGTCCTTCTGTATTCGGGAAATATTCCAGTGTGGGGGTCTTAACTGGAAGTGGAGTACCAGCTCTCAGAAGCACTGAATACCCTTATTGTCTCAATTGGCAAGAACCTTCATTTGCCTCCACAGGTGATCATCATGGGCACCCAGGGTCTGAAGTGAGTATGTTGCAAGGGGCAGAGATAGCTGACAACACCTTCCAGAGACAGGAGACAAGCTGGCCTCTCCTCTCCAGTCTCTAGACAGATCTCAAGGTCAAGAGTGCAGTGATGCAGCCAGGCAGCCATCGTCAGTGCTCTGTTTCACGTGTGTTCTGCTGCAACTCTCACCTGCTCCTGCCTAGCCTGCTTAGATGTCCGGACTTCTGGGTAAGTCTGTAATTTACAAAATAGTGTCCTAATAAGTTCCTTTTCTGCTTAAGTTACCCAGAGTTAGTTCATATTGTTTTCAACCAAGAACTCTGATAGTTACAGTGAGAGTGGATGGAGTTTGTGAAAGATGAATAAGGGCATATTATCTTTTCAATTAATCTATCTTTAAAAAATCAATTTGCCAGAAGCCAGCACAGGAGATCCCACCCATGACAAAGTCATGTGGAAGAGACCTGTTAAGCAAGGCTTTAGGAGTCGAGGGGCTGCATAGACCTGCTGGAGCATCTACCCCAAAACCAGAATCTGTCTGTCTTACTATTTTGTGCCTTTCGCCAACTCTCCTGACATACAGGGGGCTATCCCCGACCACCTTTCTCTGGAGAAAATCAACTTAGGGCTCTAGCTAATAAGTCTCCTGGACATGAGAGGAATATCTCAATTCAAACCCCCTCTGTTAGCATTCTAGCTTGCTTGGCAGGTTTATCCATACTCTTGCAGCTACACATATGATTATTTACAGCCTCCCAACTGTGAGAGGCACGAGAAGCCTAAAACATAGAGCCTTTCAAAGATTTAAAAGTTATTAGAGTAGGGCTGGTGTAGGATTTCATTATTGGGCCAATGCTTGTTGCTAAGTTCCCATATCTCTTATCCACTGTGCACCTGGGAGTGCATTAGTTAACATAGTTGAAAAGTGAAAAAAACAAGTGTAGCCTTGAAATTAACCACATCAGAACTTTGAGCTAATTGGTTCTTTCTTGTAACTCATTGCACCTTTGCTCCCTGAGAAATGTAACTTGTTTAATGCTTTCTGAGGCTTACATAGATTAGAAATATAAAGAAAAAATATTTCAAGGGAAAATAAGTTTTCTGGTTGAGCAGCCTTTATCAAAAGAGGGTCATAAAATCTTCACAGGCCTCCAAGACCAGAAGATAACATACACAACATTGTTTATGGAACAGGTATGCAGAAAAAGTCCTGGTTTTGATAAAGACAAAACAGATGTAATGTTTGGGCTGACTCTGTATGACTTTGCATCTTTCATTTCCCTCTATGTACAAGTTGAGGTATAAAAGTCCTTTTTGAAAATAAAATAATGGGCCTCGCTTACCGAAGAAGCTTGGTCACCCCGTGTTTTTCATTTTTTCTCTCTTTCTTTCTCTCTCCCTCTCCCTCTCTCTCTTTTTCAGGCTGATCCTTTGGAACACAGAGGCTCTCTGCATTCACTTTCCTGTCTGGCCTTCTAAGACTTTATTAGCTTTCTGTGTAAACCAAGGAATATCAGCCTCTTTCTCTCCTCTATTTTCTTATCTACAACACTCTTTTCTTATCTCTCTCTAAATCATTTGCTGATGCCATTTCTCCTTCGGGTTCCCCTGCATCCTGCGGGGGCTGGACCCTGGCATTAATTGTCATTATGCTCAGATAATTAACACTAGTCAGGGTCTTCTGTTCATTTTTATAATCCATTCAATGGCTAGCATGAATTGGGAACTCAATAAATATTTTGTTGAATGAATGAATCAAGAAAATACTATAATTGAAATTAAGAGCTCATTAGATAAACTTAGAGATGAGATGATTGGATGGCATCATCAACACAATGGACACAAGTCTGAGCAAATTCCGGGACATAGTGAAGGACAGGGAAGCTGGGCAAGCTGCCGTCCATGGGTTTGCAAAGAGTTAGGCATGACTGAGCAAGGTTAGGCAAGACAAGGTGCCAGAACAACAACAGATAAGCTTGATGCCAGATTGGACATGCAAAAGACAGGAGAGCTGGAAGAGAATACAAAGAAATATGTTTGTGGTTTATGATCCCATGAAACTTACACTCTAGCTAAGAAAAGTAGATCAATTTTCAAGAAACAATTTGTGAACAACAAAAGGCAGAACTGTATATAAATAAGGGGCAAATGGGGAAAAGTGATGGAAGAGTATAAGCATTGTATATGTTTGACATTCCTCCTTTGGTGTTTATCTGAAGGGTTATCCCTCACTCACCAGGCGTGTAGATGTGGGCAGGAAACCATCCTGAGCAGACTGTCCATGTACTCATTGTATTCGTTTTGAATGATGTCAGCTGAAGTATTCATTCTCTGTGATCTGTATATGGACTGAGCCTTAAATGCCAGGCTCGTCTCTTGAGGTTTGCTTCAGAAATAGCCATTATGCTCTCTAATTAGAGAAGACAAGGAGCCAGAAGCCTTGTTCGGCGACATCCCTGACCCCAGGCAACCACTTTGAAAGCCACAGAGTCATACAGAAGACTTCTCTGGCCATAGATGAGTCAGCCTAGCACATGCAAATCAAAATAATTTAAGAATGATTTAGTAGGGAGACTATTTTCAAATGGTGTGGGAACTCATCAGGGATAGTGACTACCCTGGGGCTGTTAACTTGCTCTAGGCTCTAGGGGACAAGAAGAGAGAGTAAGTATTCAAAACTGGAAGGAGAAAGTCATGGAGAGATGGCCACCTAAGAGGAACTGTGATTTAGAATCAACGGTATCAGTCTGCCCTAGAAAACGCCACTGAAAGGAAATCTGACCTCAAGCTCCCTCCTAACTCATGGAATAAACCTAATCAGAAGCCAGAGGGTGAGGAAGGTACAGTACTGTCTACTTAGATCAGCCTCCAGGAGGCAGGGAGCAGGGTAGGGGTTGACTTGGAGGGGAAAGGAACATTATCTCCCAGACCACAGAGCAGGGGCTTTCAGTGTGCTACACCTTTTGCCAAGTTTGAAGGATACATGAAGATTTTCCTAGGGGTGTGGTAGAGAGAGCTTTCTGACATACAACTTCTATATATCTTTAACTTGAATTTGTGTTATTTCTTAACATTGATCTGCTGGAGAATGTACCTTTAAATTGAAGCTACTTTTTTACCCATACCCTCTTCCACAAAGTCCCTAGTCAAACTTTAAAACAAGCATATCTTATCCATTTAGAAAGAGAGATTTACCTCTTATCTATATTGATGCATTACCAGGAAGTAAGTAAACCTTTGAAATGACAAAAAAAAAGAAAGGTGCAATTTTAAACACTGGTGTCTGGAAACTCTCTTTCATAATTTATAACATGTTTAATTTATTGTGATCAATTATATACCTAGTAAATTTGCCATGGTTACTCAAACCAGAAGAAAATGTTTTCTAACATTTACAGCAGTGATTGCCAACAATGACTACACATTATAATGAGTGACTTGGAGAGATTTAAATATATCTTAATGCAAAAAACACTCAGAACTATTAAATAAGAATTTTTTGGACTAGGACCTAAATATCAGCAATTTTTGAAGTTTCCTGGGTAATCCAAAACGCAGATAAAAATGAGAACCATTTAATTATAAGCTTAGAGAATTAGAAACCACTGGTCATAAAAATTAAACCATAAAAATATTTTGTGTGCATTTTGTTTAAAGAAAATACTGTAGGGCGATCAAAAGACATTTATATCTAAGATTACATTAGATAGGATCCTATGTTTAACAAGATACTTTTAAAGAAATTAGAATGAAAATATGTAAATAAACCAGTTTGGGGGATGAAAGAAACAACTCAACTGTTTATCTTAATAACATAGAACTTCAAGAGAAATGCACTTGTCATAGCAAACACCCTCTTCCAACAAGAAATATCTCTATTGTTTATGGTAATAACATAGGACTTCAAGAGAATGCACTGGTCATAGCAAACACCCTCTTCCAACAACAAAAGTGAAGACTCTACACATGGAATCACCAGATGGCCAACACCGAAATCAGATCGATTATATTCTTTGCAGCCAAAGATGGAGAAGCTCTATACAGTCAGCAAAAACACGACTGGGAGCTGACTGTGGCTCAGATCATGAACTCCTTATTGCCAAATTCAGATTAAAATTGAAGAAAGTGGGGAAAACCGCTAGACCATTCAATTCAGTTCAGTGACTCAGTCGTGTCCGACTCATTGTGACCCCATGAATCGCAGCACATCAGGCCTCCCTGTCCATCACCAACTCCCGGAGTTCACTCAGACTCACATCCATCCAGTCAGTGATGCCATCCAGCCATCTCATCCTCTGTCATTCCCTTCTCTCTCAGAGTCTTTTCCAATGAGTCAACTCTTCACATGGGGTGGCCAAAGTAGTGGCGTTTCAGCTTCAGCATCAGTCCTTCCAATGAACACCCAAGACTGATCTCCTTTAGAATGGACTGGTTGGATCTCCTTGCAATCCAAGGGACTCTTAAGAGTCTTCTCCAACACCACAGTTCAAAAGCATAAATTCTTCAGCACTCAGCCTTCTTCACAGATCAACTCTCACATGTATACATGACCACTGGAAAAAAACCATACCTTTAACTAGATGGGCCTTTGTTGTCAAAGTAATGTCTCTGCTTTTTAATATGCTATCTAGGTTGGTCATAGCTTTCCTTCCAAGGAGTAAGTGTCTTTTAATTTCATGGCTACAATCACCATCTGCAGTGATTATGGAGCCCCCAAATATAAAGTCTGACACTGTCTCCTCTGTTTCCCCATCTATTTGATGAAAGAAAAAACATTCAGGTATGACCTAAATCAAATCCCTTATGGTTATACAGTGGAAGTGAGAAATAGATTTAAGGGACTAGATCTGATAGACAGACTGCCTGATGAACTATGGATGGACGTTCATAACATTCTACAGGAGACAGGGATCAAGACCATCCCCATGGAAAAGAAATGCAAAAAGGCAAAATGGATGTCTCAGGAGGGCTTACTAATAGCTGTGACAAAAAAGAGAAGGGAAAAGCAAAGGAGAAAAGGAAAGATATAAGTATATGAATGCAAAGTTCCAAAGAATAGCAAGAAGAGATAAGAAAGCCTTCCTCAGCAATCAATGCAAAGAAATAGAGGAAAACAGCAGAATGGGAAAGACTAGAGATCTCTTCAAGAAAATTAGAGATACCAAGGGAACATCTAATGCAAAAATGGGCTCAATAAAGGACAGAAATGTTATGGACCTAACAGAAGCAAACGATTTTAAGAAGAGGTGGCAAGAATACACAGAAGAACTATACAAAAGAGATCTTCACAACCCAGATAATGATGATGGTATGATCACTCACCTAGAGCCAGACATCCTGGAATGTGAAGTCAAGTGGGCCTTAGGATCCATCACTACGAACAAAGCTAGTGGAGGCAATTGAATTCCAGTTGAGCTATTTCAAATCCTAAAAGATGATGCTATGAAAGTGCTGCACTCAATATGTCGGCAAACTTGGAAAACTCAGCAGTGGCCACAGGACTGGAAAAGGTCAGTTTTCATTCCAATCCCAAAGAAAGGCAATGCCAAAGAATGCTCAAACTACAGCACAATTGCACTCATCTCACTCACTAGTAAAGTGAAAGTGAAAGTAAGGCCGCTCAGTGGTATCCTACTCTTTCCGACCCCATGGACGGCAGCCTACCAGGCTCCTTTGTCCATGGGATTTTCCAGGCAAGAGTACTGGAGTGGGTTGCCATTGCCTTCGCTGGAACACAGTAGCAAAGTAATGCTCAAATTCTCCAAGCCAAGCTTCAGTAATATGTGAACCATGAACTTCCAGATGTTTCAAGCTGGTTTTAGAAAAGGCAGAGGAACCAGAGATCAAATTGCCAACATACTCTGGATCATCGAAAAAGGAAGAGAGTTCCAGAAAAATATATATTTCTGCTTTATTGACTACACCAATACCTTTGACTGTGTAGATCACAATAAATTGTGGGAAAGTCTGAAAGAGGTGGAAATATCAGACCACCTGACCTGCCTCTTGAGAAACCTGTATGCAGGTCAGGAAGCAACAGTTAGAACTGGACACGGAACAGCAGACTGGTTCCAAATAGGAAAAGTACATCAAGGCTGTATATTGTCATCCTGCTTATTTAACTTGTATACAGAGCACATCATGAGAAATGCTGGGCTGGGTGAAGCACAAGCTGGAATCAAAATTGCTGGGAGATATATCAATAATCTCAGATATGCAGATGACACCACCTTAATGGAAGAAAGCAAAGAACTAAAGAGCCTCTTGATGAAAGTGAAAGAGGAGAGTGAAAAACCTGGCTTAAAGCTCATCATTCGGAAAACTAAAATCATGGCATCTGGTCTCATCACTTCATGGCAAATAGATGGGGAAACAGTGCAAACAGTGGCTGACTTTATTTTGGGGGGCTCCCAAATCAGTGCAGTTGGTGACTCCAGCCATGAAATTAAAAGACACTTGCTTCTTGGAAGAAAAGTTATGACCAACCTAGACAGCATATTAAAAAGCAGAGACATTACTTTGCCAACAAAGGTCTGTCTAGTCAAAGCTATGGTTTTTGCAGTAGTCATGTATAGATGTGAGAGTCGGACCATATAGAAAGCTGAGAGCCGAACAATTGATGCTTTTGAACTGTGGTGTTGGCGAAGACTCTTGAGAGTCCCTTGGACTGCAAGGAGATCCTACCAGTCCATCCTAAAGGAAATCAGTCCTGAATACTCATTGGAAGGGCTGATGCTGAAGCTGAAACTCCAATACTTTGGCCACCTGATACAATGAACTGACTCATTTGAGAAGACCCTGATGCTGGCAAAGACTGAAGTGGGAGGAGAAGGGGACAACAGAGGATGAGATGGTTGGATGACATCACCAACTCCGGGAGTTGGCGATGGAGAGGGAGGCCTGGCGTGCTCCAGTCCATAGGGTCGCAAAGAGTCATACATGACTGAGCAGCTGAACTGAGGAGGTACATTTCCAAACCCTGGGTCGAGAAGTTCCCCTGGAGGAGATCATGGCAACCCACTCCAGTATTCTTGCCTGGAGAATCCCAGGGATAGAGGAGCCTGGGGGTCTACCGTCCATGAGGTTACAATGAATTGGACATGACTCAGTCGACTGAGCATGCACTCATGCACTCTCTTAGTGTTTAAAACTCAGTACAGGAGGCAAAGCCTTATTCAAATTCTATTTTATTAAGGGACTGTGTACATGTATGTATTTAATAATTCCCCAAACTAGGGCTCAAGCCAGCCAAATATTAGGCTGTGTTTATAAAGTTGGTGATATAAGTATGTGAAGTTCTCTAGCTCATGAAAAGTTTTCCAGCTAATTTAATGATTACACCAGCAATGCTCCAAGTTGTCATTTGTGGGCATAAATCTTTCCTGGGATCAGAATGCCTTTTTCTCCCTGTTCTTCCAACATGTTACTGAAGAGGAGGCATGGGTAACAGAGATGAGGGAATCAGTCTCTACACTGATCATGTCTTGCTTTCTGGAAAATTGTTCCTGTTAGGCAGGTGAATGTTCCTGTTGAGCATGTTTGGAGGGAGGGCAAATGACTTGCTCTACTTGGTGTACTATTTTTCTACTTCTAGAATTTTCTAAGTCTACTTCTTTAATAATGTCACCCTGTTTCTTCTCCCCTCTTTCTATGCTTGAAATCTTCAAGGAACTCTCCACATAAAACGTAAGTTACTGGCTAGTCCTACACCTGCCTCTGTACTGATACTCTCCATCCGCAGCCTTCAACCTCAAAATCTCGTCCCCTTCCTCTCTGCTCCCTCTGTTACCTATAATGTGATCACGTCTTTCCCCCCTGTTCTCTGCTTCATCTTCTGTGCTCTCCTTCTTCTACATGTCTTCAATGTCCTTAATTTGAAGCAATTTTCCCCTTTTGTTTTAACTGCAGACAAACTCTGTATTCTCCCCCCTTCCCAATTTCTCTTTTGTCTCTATTACTCCCTTGAATACTAAAGTTTGTTGTCTATTTCTCTGAAAGTACAGTCTGGTCTTAAAACACACTTGCCCTTTAGTCATTTGCTATGTAAAATCTCATACTATCTGGTGCCAGCCCCATAATTCCATGGAAACTCTCATGGAAAAGTCGTCTGCAAACCTCCTAATTTGTTGCTGTTCAGTCACTTAGTCCTGTCCAACTCTTTGCAACTCCATGAACTGCATCACACCCCATGGAGATTCGACCTCCTAATGGAGAAACCCAGGAACTTATTTCAGCCTTCATCTTCTTTGACACACCTGTGTGATTATCCCCTATAGACAAGTCTCTCCTCTGCAGGACAACTCTCTGGGCTTTGCTACAGTGGAACTTTACTGACCTAGTTCCCTCTGTGCCTTTCTTGCTTTCTTTTGGCATCTAGCCTTGTGAAAGAGGGAGCTCCTTCAGGCACTGCGCTGGGAATGTCTATTTTGGTGCCCCACACTCTTTCTGCTTGCCTTTTGATTCATTCCCTGGTGTGAACTCCCAACACATGTTACAGTGAGACATGAAGCCTCAAAGAGGGCCCTCGGGTTGTATCTGTTGACTCTTAAATCATTTATTTATTCATTCACTCAACAAGATGATGTTTGCATGGTGTTTTGTCTGTGTTTGTATGTTTGGCATTAAGCTGGAATGTTTTTAATTTTAGGTATCTAAGAGCAGTGGCCATGCATATTTAGCTAACTTTCCACTATTTGGTAATGATGATATTTGTGATTTGAAAGCTTCATCTTTCTTACTTAAGTCTCACAATAACATCTCAAATGGCCCTATTCCTTCATGATCCCAGCTTTTCACCAATGACTTGGTTTCTGGATGTAAGGGTAGCATGTGGGAAACTAGTCAAAAAGAAACAGTGCTTCTCAAGCCGTGTGTGAATCAGCAACCAAAGTTTGCATTTTGGAAATAGTTTTGGCAGTTGGGGGAATGATCCTGAGCCCATTAGGATTGTTATCTCTGAGTGGGAAGAAGGAGTCATCTGAGGGTGAGGTGGAGCAGAATGAAATCAGTAGAGAAGAGGTAGCAATTAGATGAACTCAACAGCAACGTGGGAAAGGTTAGAAACAAATATGCTACTGCAGTTGAATGTGATTTAAAGCCAGAAAATTCCTGGGAAACCACATAAGGCAAACCTCTCATTTCACAGATAAGGGACCCAGTCAGTTCAGTTCAGTTGCTCACTCATGTCTGACTCTGCGACCCCATGAATCGCAGCACGCCAGGCCTCCCTGTCCATCACCAACTCCCAGAGTTCACCCAAACTCATGTCCTTTGAGTTGGTGATGCCATTCAACCATCTCATCCTCTGTCAACCCCTTCTCCTCCTGCCTTCAATCTTTCCCAGCATCAGGGTCTTTTCTAATGAGTCAGTTCTTTGCATCAGGTGGCCAAAGTATTGGAGTTTCATCTTCAACATTAGTCCTTCCAATGAACACCCAGGACTGATCTCCTTTAGGATGGACTGGTTGGATCTCCTTGCAGTCCAAGGGACTCTCAAGAGTCTTCTCCATTATAGTTCAAAAGCATCAGTTCTTCAGCACTCAGCTTTCTTTATAGTCCAACTCTCACATCCATACATGACCACCAGAAAAACCATAGCCTTGACTAGATGGACCTTTGTTGGCAAAGCAATGTCTCTGCTTTTTAATATGCTGTCTAGGTTAGTCATAACTTTCCTTCCAAAGAGTAAGTGTCTGTTAATTTCATGGCTGCAGTCACTACCTGCAGTGATTTTGGAGCCCAGAAAAATAAAGTCAGCCACTGTTTCCACTGTTTCCCCATCTATTTGCCATGAAGTGATGGGACCGGTTGCCATCATCTTAGTTTTCTGAATGTTGAGCTTTAAGCCAACTATTTCACTCTCTTCTTTCACTTTCATCAAGAGGCTCTGTAGTTCTTCTTCGCTTTCTGCCATAAGGGTGGTGTCATCTGCATATCAGAGGTTATTGATGCAATCTTGATTCCAGCTTGTGCTTCATCCAGCCCAGCGTTTCTCATGATGTACTCTGCATATAAGTTAAATAAGCAGGGTGACAATATACATTCTTAACGTACTCCAGGGACCCAGAGAGGTTGTTATGTAGTCAGTTACACGAGTAAGTCATCAGCAGAACCACACCAGGATCCTATGGCTCCAGTGCTCAGACCCTGCTGCCTTGAGATGCTATCAGAACACAGGCTGCCCAGTGCTGGCCTGATGGTCCTCTCTGGTGGGCCTTTTACACTCAGAAAGTCTTTTTTAAATTTTCTTTTTATTGTTTTTATTTTTGGCTATGCTGGGTCTTTGTTGCTCCATGGACGTTTCTCTAGTTGCTGCAAGTGAGGGCTACTCTCTAGTTGCCATGCACAGGTTTCTTATTGTGGCAGCTTCTGTTACTGCAGACCACAAGCTCTGGAGCATGCAGGCTCAGCAGTTGCTGCTCCAGGCCCTAGAGCACAGACTCAGTAGTTGTGGTGCCTAGGCTTAGTTGCGCCAAGACATGTGTGATTGTCCTCCAGCAGGGATCAAACTTGTGTCTCCTGCATTGGCAGCCAGATTCTTTACCTCTGAGTAACAGGGAAACCCCATCTCAGGAGTTTTTAAAAGCATAACCAGTAACAATTTAGCATCTTTCACAGAAAATCGAAGAAAGTAATGACTTTGCAGGAGCTAAGTTGCCCACATTCTATGTAGCTTTTTTCTTCCTCCAGAGTCTTTCCATCACCCAAGATGAGATGACCCATGGGTTGTCTCAGCCATCATCCCCTCTTGTGGTTTCTAGACCTTAGACTCCATTCCTACACATCAGTCGACCCCCAGGCCCGTAGCCCAGATATTGCCACTGCCAGCAAAACTTCCCTTTCCAGTTCTTCCACTGCTCACACTGGTTATGTCTGTTCTGTGAATCTCCCAGACCCGTTCCGCCTCCCTACCCTCCCACAGTGCTCTTGGCCTCAATTTTCTCATCCAGTTTGGACCACATAGTCAGTCATTTCAACCACATCTTTGCTAGCATCTATGAGTCCCTCACCCTCATAGTCTCTGAGTGTTGGGGTCAACAATTCATAACTCACTTAACCCCATTTCATCTGTTTGCTGTTCCTGACCTGCTGAATTTAGTTGAAAAAAATAACAAAGTTTTAAAAAATTAGTCACTGGAGCATATTTATCATTTGTACTCTCACTTGGCCCCTAATTTTAGCAAATGAGCCTTTTTATCCTCCTCGGCCTCTTTCTATCTCCCAGATTGTGGAGTTCTCACTTCAGCTCTTTCATTTGTATGGCATGACCCTCAGAGGTGAACTCATCTCCTAGACTACTAGAAACAGCCCCAGTGATGTACTGCCTTCAAATTCTACCTTCCCACCTCCAAATAAATGCATCTTTACCCACCCTAACCTTCTTCGATCGTCTCTCAAAAATTATGAAGCTGTTTAGATACAAACACTTATGCTTATTCCATTTCAATAATAAGGGAGCCCTCTTTATTGCATAGAGATGTTAAAAATCACTGTTGTACTAGGAAAAGTTAAGCTTTCTGCTTTGCCTCTTTTCACTTCTGATCGAATGTCTGGGTCTATTTTTATCTAAGTTTTACAAACACACACACATATGTGTGTGAATTTAAGAACTGTGTATAAACCAGTAAAATGAATGTCTTCAGTTAGTAAGGGGTTTTCTTTACAGAGCTCAGGTGAATGTTGGCACATGTGAGGTCTGAGCATTGTGTTCCCACAAAATCTAAGGGTGCGTCACTCTAGTTCCAGCAGTAACGAAATGTTGACTCTCGGCAGTTAATACACGTGGTCAACCTACTGACATCACATGAACCAGGAGTTTTTCATAGTCCTAATCTTTTTATTTTCAAAGTTTCTAAATTAACAATTCAGTTCTTGGGTCACTCTATAAGATATTCTGGGTACCTATGAACTCCAGGTATGTTTCAAGAATTTATTTTAACAAAGCAGCAACTACACACATGGTATTTTCCCCATGAACACCATTTCCACTGGGAGAAATTACTTAGCCATCTGCACATCAGGAAATGGACATTTTGATGGCCTAGAATCCTGGCCAAAAAAACACACTCTGTATTTCTCTTAGGAAGACTGAGAAAAAATAAAGTTATGATATCCCCGAAATAAATCTCAGTATTTGTCCCTCCTTATTGAATAAATATAAGAAATCATTTGAATGTTCCTTGAATTATAGATTGCCATTATACCAAAAAAAAAAAATTGAAAAACAAAACTGTCTATATTAGAAGGAGATCTTATGTATGTAGTTTCTTTGACTAGATCCCATTTTCAGTTTAGTTATTTTCAAACTCCAGGCCGATCGCCATAGCAATGTTCTGTCTTTCATAAATCTGGGGAAGATACACACTCAGACTTCCTAAGGCTTCTCCTAAGCAGTTGATTCTGACCTTGGGGGCCCTTAATCCACAGAGGGGGATGCAATGGAGAGACTAAGCCATCTGGTACTGTGTTTTATCACGAGTTGTTCATAACCTACTTATTACACTTGGCACATGACATGATGTCCACAGCTATACTTCTTTCCTGAATTTGTTTGCAGCTGATGGATGATGGCCCCTGAGCCAGCCTCCATGAATGGTGTTTTTTCACAAAACTATTTTGCTCAGTGTCAGAAATAGCTTTGCTTAACTTATTGCATTTCTTTATTGAGTCTAAATAAAGATGCATGTCATCTGATAGTTTATGAAGTAATGCACACATGCTCTTAACATGGCAAGCAATGAATAGAACTTGGGGGAATTTAAACATTCAATCTCTCACCTTCTCTCTCTGTTTCACACCAAAAAAAAGAAAGAAGAGGGAAACTTATCTTATTTGGGA
This sequence comes from Ovis canadensis, assembly GCF_042477335.2. Taxonomy (NCBI): domain Eukaryota; kingdom Metazoa; phylum Chordata; class Mammalia; order Artiodactyla; family Bovidae; genus Ovis; species Ovis canadensis. The sequence goes on from NC_091261.1 coordinate 13,854,878, forward strand.
ATTAATAGGAAACTAACAATTTCAAGTAGGGTTTAAGGATTTTCTGTGCTCTATCTTTTAAAAATAGCCATAAAATGAAAATCTCTGGGAAAGTTTAAGCAAGTTTGGGCTTCCCTGGGGGCTCAGATGGTATAGAATCTGCCCATACTGCAGGAGACCCAGGTTTGATCCCTGGGTTGGGAAGATTACTTGGAGGAGGGCATGGCAACCACTCCAGTGTTCTTACCTGGAAAATCCCATGAACAGAGGAGCCTGGCAGGCTACAGCCCATGGGGTTACAAAGAGTTGGACAGGACTGAGCGACTAACACTAACTAAGCAAGTTTAGAACTTATGAATATTTAGTTCCTACGGCATTTTGGAGATTCTCAGAAAGAATAGGAATCTCTTCTTTTGTGCTTGCTGTCAGGGTTTCCACTGATTTTGCTGTGATCCTGAGCACTTCTGTACACCAGATCTCAGGACAATAAATGAAGGAAATTAAATGTGGCTCCAGCGGTTTTGGATTGAACCAGTAAGTTATCTTTATTAATACATGCAGAGGAAAAGTTCTCATTTTTATTGCATTGCTTCCTTGATGACAAAGGCAGTAACAGCACTGAACCAGCACCAAAGAAATCTCTAGCTTTTGGCAGCAGGTTAATTTCCCTGTGTGCTGGGCATGGTTAAGACTTGGCACCATCAAGCTTACCCACTCCTGGCTTCCAAAAGCAGCCCCATCCCCCTTTCCTAATGCTGCCGCTCTTTGCTCACCCTGACATTTTCTTGGCTTTAGCTGAAATTTTGACACATAAATCCCACTTGTCAAATGATATTGTAAAACAAGCATCCAAGTGTCAGCACATGGCCCTGTAGTCTGGAGACCAGAGAGCAGGGCGAGGAGCACCTCGACAGCAGCTTTCATCTGCCTCCAGCCATCTGCAAGTAATTTGAAACCAGTTTCCAATGGAGCTAGACTTTTTTTTTTTTTTTTTTTTTGGCCTAGTAACACATGCACAGCAAAAAGAAAGGGCTGGAGTCATCAGAACCTGTTAACTCTGTAATGAGCGGATAAAACTGTATATTTTTAAAACCTGCATCAGACCCATCCATTAGCATTCAGCAGTTGGTCTAAAGTCTCTTTTTACTTACAGTCTTACCAAGCAACTCTATCCCATTAAGATACCACGTTTGCAAAACACTCCCATCTCCTGGCCTCACATCTCTGAACCTCAGCATGGCTGAGACCCTGATAGGACTTCTGTAAACCTTCTGAGTCTGGGACACTACCCTGCCACTTAAGGATAAAAGTAGACAGTTGAAGTCAAGATGTGGAAATACGTTATACAAAAGTACCTTCTTTTTCTAACCCAGTTCTTAAAATATCTGTGATTATTCTTTATTCTTAGCAAGCTTATGGGAATTTTGGTATGGTTTGCAAGAATGATGAAGAAAAAAACTCCTGCAAAGCAATGAGGAGAAACTCAAGAAAGAGAGGGTATAGGGAGGGAGTGATGGCAAGGAAATGCCAGTCAATCCCAGGTCCTTGCCTGGGTCAATTCAACCTCATTGAATATCAGTTTCTTTATCTGTAAAACGGGGACACTAATAGGTACCTCATAAAAATGGCTAAATTGAATCAGAAAATTTATCTAAATTGCTCAGCAAATGCTATTATTATTTTCTTTCTTGCACTGCTCCCTCAGTAGTAAGGAAGAAGTACAGGAACCAACCAGAGGTAGTTACCGAATTCAATTGTATGGACACTGCAGGAGCCACCACCTGGCCAAAGATCTCTGTGTTGGTTGCCAGGGGCGGGTGGGGGGGGGAGGGGGGGAGGGGTTGGCGGGCCGAGGGGGGCGGGATGGGGTGGGGTTCTTTTTCTCTTGGGGTTTGAGTAGCCAAATATTGAAATGGAAACTGAGATCAATACAGCACAAGCTTTATTTAGTGGCCAAAAAATGAAGAAGTGGAAACTAAGTTCCCAGAACAACCTCTTGCCCACCTAGTGAGGGATTTAATTTTGAAGAGTAAAGATAACAGGAGGAGGAGTGAGGTTAATGATGGGGAGGTGAGGCGTGTGCATTAGTCGACCAGGGAAGAGGCAGGGTTGTTTTCAAGAAAGTGGACTGTTGCCCCTTTTTACCCTTTTCTGGTCCTCATTGTCTGGTCCTGGTCACTGGTAGGTGTGTCATTTAATATGCTAATGTAGTGAAATCAGCATATAATGAGATTCAGGGCCCATTGCAGGTGAGATTCCTCACCATCTTCATTGTAGTTAGCTCCATCTGGTGTTCTTTGTTTCTATTTTCCTTTATTATTTCTGACCCCTTTAACAAAGATTTATGTTAACCCCTCATGATATATAAATGATGACCACCCAAACACACACTGGCACAGCAGGACACAACTTCTCTCCCTCCTGCCCATCATCACCAGTATGTTCAGATCCTTTGAACTTTTAAAAATCAAACTTGCAAACCAACCTAAATTTTGTAAAATGGTATTAAACAACTTTTGCATATGAAAAAAGAAAGGTTTATTTTTGTGTATGGTGTTAGAAAGTGGTTTAGTTTCATTCTTTTACAAAACTCCTAGAGGAGAACATAGGCAAAACACTCTCCAACATACATCACAGCAGGATCCTCTATGACCCACCTCCCAGAATACTGGAAATAAAAGCAAAAATAAACAAATGGGACCTAATTAAAATTAAAAGCTTCTGCACAACAAAGGAAACTATAAGCAAGGTGAAAAGACAGCCTTCAGAATGGGAGAAGATAATAGCAAATGAAGCAACTGACAAACAACTAATGCAGCTCAATTCCAGAAAAATAAACGACCCAATCAAAAAATGGGCCAAAGAACTAAATAGACATTTCTCCAAAGAAGACATACAGATGGCTAACAAACACATGAAAAGATGCTCAACATCACTCATTATCAGAGAAATGCAAATCAAAACCACAATGAGGTACCGTTTCACACCAGTCAGAAAGGCTGCTATCCAAAAGTTTACAAGCAATAAATGCTGGAAAGGGTGTGGAGAAAAGGGAACCCTCTTACACTGTTGGTGGGAATGCAAACTAGTACAGCCACTATAGAGAACAGTGTGGAGATTCCTTAAAAAACTGGAAATTGAACTGCCTTATGACCCAGCAATCCCACTGCTGGGCATACACACCAAGGAAACCAGAATTGAAAGAGACACGTGTACTCCAATGTTCATTGCAGCACTGTTTATAATAGCCAGGACATGGAAACAACCTAGATGCCCATCAGCAGACGAATGGATAAGCTGTGGTACATATACACAATAGAGTATTACTCCATTAAAAAGAATACATTTGAATCAGTTCTAATGAGGTGGATGAAACTGGAGCCAATTATACAGAGTGAAGTAAGCCAGAAAGAAAAACACCAATACAGTATACTAACACATATATATGGAATTTAGAAAGATGGTAACGATAACCCCATATGCAAGACAGCAAAAGAGACACAGATGTATAGAACAATGTCTTTTGGACTCTGTGGGAGAGAGAGAGGGTGGGATGATTTGGGAGAATGGCATTGAAACATGTATAATATCATATAAGAAACGAATCGCCAGGTTTGATGCAGGGTGCAGGATACTTGGGGTTGGTGCTCTGGGATGACCCGGAGGGATGGTGTCGGGGGAGGTGGGAGGGGGGTTCAGGATTGGGAACACGTGTACACCTGTGGCAGATTCATGTTGATGTGTGGCAAAACCAATACAATATTGTAAAGTAAAAAAATAATAATAATAAATTTTTTTAAAAAAGAAAAGATTTATGTTAACTCCTGCTAAAGGTGGGTGGGTTTTGAGCAAAGACCTGGAGGAGCTCCGGCAAGAGTTTTGCTGTGAATCTAAAGAAGCTTAAGCATCATGGCCCGTCTCACCTGGACCTTCATATATCAATAGACTTGTAAAATTTCAAAAGGTAAAATATGTTATTGTTATATTAAAATATTATTTTAAAATGTAAAAAGTAAAATTGGTAATTAACCAGCTTTTAAGAGTCACCAATTCAAAAAGAATTTAAGCTCAATCTTTGCATAATAAAGTTTAAAATAACCTAAAATCTACAATTTTAATGTAAAAGAGACTTAATAGAAAATTTTCCAACTGTGACAAGAATCCTCAATTTTTACATAACAATACCATTAACAAGTTGTGAAGTGGAAAGAATGTTATGAAACAATAATTAAACATTCTGAACATCCATGCTGAAAGAAATTTTTCTTTTCTCTTAGTAAAAGACCATCAAACAAAAGCATTATCATAAGAAAGAATAATTAAAGAGTATTATTAAGAGTAAATAATTAAAGACCAAAAATGTAGGGAAAAAAGTATTTTAAAGGTGTGTCATGAGGTTAATTAATGAAAATATATTAAATTTTTGGAGCTTGTAATGAGTTAATCATTGTTTTCAAATATTGTAATTTGTTTTGGTTGGTCATACTGATGCCAGCTTCTATATGCTGACATCAAATTAAAACCCAAGGACAGAGTTTTGGGTAAAGTTGAAAAGAATAGTTTTATTGCTTTGCCAGCAAAGAGGGCCACAAACCTGTATGTCCTGACCTGGAGGGTGTAGTGAGGAGTTTCACAGTAATAATTCAAAAAGGGTGTGATCAGCTGGTGGACAATCTTCTGATTGGTTGGAGGTGATGTAAGTGGGAGTCAGCATCATCAATATTCTGGTTCCAGCTGGTCTGGGGTCTACATGCTTGTGGACAACATCCAATTAACTTCTCCAACCTGATGAAGATTTCAGTGTCTGCAAAAGAGCTCAAAGATATTGTTGCTGGCACCCCTTGAGGGGGACCAGGGCCCTGTCCAGCGGCTGCGCTGTAGTTTCTTGACTGCGCCTCACTTGTCAGCATCCCCTCCCTCCCTGATTGGCAACTGTTTGAACCTGCCCACTGGAACTCAGGGGAGGTCATGGAGGCTGAACAAGCCTATTTCCTGTCATCAAGAAATGGGGAGCAAGTGCCCCACAGGATCCTGCTCAGTTTCATCATTATAAATTAAAACTCACTTCCATATCAAGCTTTTTCATAATTTTTATTCTTTTCTTCAAAGAAGACTTTCAAAATTGTACAAGCTTCCGGCCTCAGGACACCCAAGGGGTCAAGAAATGAACTATACTCTTATGAACAGAGGCTGCCCAGGCAGACGCTTGGGAAAGCGTCCTCTAGTTTATTTCTGGACACAGCTACCCCTGCGCCTTCACATCTAATCCTGGCCTCCTCCTCCTCTCTGTGGTCTGGCCCTCCTCCTTCAGGGTCACCCCCAGTAATGCCAGAAGCCAACACTGCCCTCTGCACCCTGCTTTCCCTCTTTGCACTGCCACGGGCAGGGTTCACCTGTGCAAACTCACCTTCTGGGACCTTGCTGAAGTCCAAACCAGAAAGCCCGTCAGAGTTTACTATGTGACAACCAATTAGCTGACTAAATGCTAGACTCTAAATGAGCCATGCAATTATGTTGTTACCAAGTTTCCCAAAAGTCTCAACAGTCCGTCTAAAAGAAAGAACACCAACACTCGGAGGCCTCAGGGCGGGAGGCACTTTCTGGGCCCCTCAGCTCCAGAGCTTCTTTTTAAGCTGGCTGGCAGTTAGTTGGAGATCTTTCCAGAATTTAACAAACTGTAGCTGGTCCAGAGGAGTCTTTAAGACAATAACTCCTTGTTTTGTTCCTGTTTTTCAAAACTTTTCACAGACTATTACCAAGATGTTTGGATAATGCAGTCATCCCAGAGGACAAACCCATGGGCTTCAGTTTACAAAATTCTGTAGAGTTCCCGCTGTACTCTGGGACCAGAAGGAAAACCACCCCTGCAGGTTTTCTTCTACTGCCAGACTCTCCCCTTAGCAGCCCCACCCCCAGCTGTGTTGTGTTCCATCACTCACCATTAGGACTATCCCAGTTTAGTCACCAGTCACCTTTGCAACCTCACTGCCACCCACACAGACGTCCATCAGTAGTCCCCAAACTCGGCTGGTTAGCAGAGTCGCAGGTGAGCATGTGACCAGCTCAGCCCCTCGGCCTCACTGTGAACGCACTGAGTCAGGGTCACAGGGATGTGAGGCTGGGGATGTGTGCCAGGCCCCCAGGTAATGTTAGTGATTCATTTATTCTTCATTCTCAGATATATTTCCCAAGCTAGTTGCTGGCCAGTCTCCCCCATGCCTTTTTACCCACTTGATTATATGGTTGCCCTTCTTCCACAAACTTAGTCTTCCATCCTGCTTAAAGAAACCCCACTCCTCTGTGTTTAAGGACCAGAATATTCATTCAGCAAGTCCCCATCACTGTCCGTGTTGCCTGGAACAATCTACAGACCGAAGGTCTTTCTGGGCCACATGACAACCAAATTTATTTTTGCAACATACAAATCCACATACAGCACTCGGAGCCTGTCCTGGGCCTTGCCTATTGCAGCCTTTCCTGGTTCTGGGTCCCCTTTGGCACCATCTTCCACCTCCATCTTACAGGACCCTCCAACCCACAGCTCCTCAATTCTGCGAATGGGCCATGTTATTGCCCTTGTCCCGTGGCATTTGCACGTGCTGTTCCCCCTCATGCTTATTGCCCAGTCAGGAGACTAAGCATCTTCTTAAAACCAATAATGTCTCAGCAACCAGAATGTGAACAGAAAACATTTTGAGTGTATTCAGAAATTAAAAAGAAGGCACTAAAATAGTTATCACAGGAAAAGAGCACAACTTTGTTGGCCTTCCTACATTGTTTGAAAGATCAGTGAAGTCTTTATTTTTAAACATATGCTGCAGGGAGGCTGCTGGGAAGGAAAACTCCAGCATTTTGTTCTGGGCCCCATTCCCAGAGTTTCTCATTCAGCAGATCTGGGATGGATGTGAGAATCTGTATGTTTAACAATTTCCCAGGTGCTGCTGGCATCGATCATCCAGTATTTACAACTCTGAATACACAACAGAATCACTAGCTGAGCTCTTAAAAATACAGTTGCCTGGGCTCACCCCAGACCAATTAACTAGGAATCTCTGGGGACAGAGCCCAGGCACTTTTATGTTAAGCTTCACAGGTGATAGTATTACACAGTCAAAATGGAAAACCACTAGTCTAGGAGTTACAGTCTTAATTTAGGCAGAGGATTCCCACTCATAGAACACATCTCTCCTTCAGCTAGTTAACTTTTACCTATTTTTTAGATGTCAACTCATGTCACTTCCTTTCTTATAAGCCCTAAGGTACCTGTGTCTCTTTCTTTGGGAGGCTGTCTCAGATTATAACAGCAGGTCATTGATATGATGGTTTCAGCACTGTTTGTCTTCAAGGCTGGAAGTCCTATGGATCTGGGCTCATCATTGAAACCTCCATGTCTAATGAAGTGCATAGCACATCTCAGCTCTTCAATAAATATTTATCAAATGAATAAACCATAAATTACCTAGTTGCCACTCATTTCTCTTGTATCTTGTGAGACCAATTCTAATAAACATGTAGAAGGAACTTTGCAACTTGGCTGGCAGCTCAGTAAGTAGGAGGCAGATCCATCTCATCCCACAGTGCAGCAGGCATGCAGGTGCATAGGCTCAGAGCCTTGAGCCAGTACCCACATTATGGACAGGAAAACCCCCTGGTCCAAGAAAGAGCAAGGAAGCTTCCCTCTTTCTGTAGGGTGGCGCCCAAAAAGTCCTCCATGAGAAATCAAAAACCCAGATTTGCCCATGTGTTGGTAAGAAGCCCAAACCGACATGATCTGCACAGTTCTATAACACCAAGCTGAAAAGTTTGTGGTTGGGAGCAAGTGTGATGTACAGGGTGGGGAGCGGGAATTTTTCAAGAGCTTTTCACAATAAAAATTTTTTTTACAAAACTCTTGAGAATACAAACCACTATGTTTAGAAACTTGGTTGCAGAAGAATAAGCAACACCAAAGGCTAGAAGGACAGTGAAGACATTTTAAATGAATAAGCTTAAAAAAGATTAAAGATATGAATTAACAAACTAACATTTTAATAAAAGAAAAAGACATGAATAAAGGGGCATTTAGAGCAGCTGCAGTGTTGAGTGCATCCAGGCTCAAGAGACATCTCAGTGAACCAGGAAGGCCTCAAGGAACCCCAGGGACCCCAGCCCAAGGGCCTCCCCAGCCCCAAAGGGGCAGAGTACATAGTAGAGAGGGGGACAGTCCTAAAGGGAGGCTTGTTGCTAAGAAACAGGAAATAGAGATGAAACCTTACACGGCTGGAGGCACCTGAAAGCAGAGGAAGGACCGTGGTCCCTGGGCAAATGTGCAGGAGCAAAGGCTGATGCTGATGCTGATGCTGAGATGCACTGGGCCAGGGAGGGCCAGGGAGGGCCAGGCACCCACCGTATCTGACCAGAGCCTGTCTCCTTACCCCAGGGAGAAAACAAAGTCATCCCTGCGGGGAAAGGGAAGAAAGCAGCATGGGGAGAACAGAGATTGGCTGAGTATTTACTCAAAGGGACTAATTCAGAAGCAACTGACTACGTTAAATCATCAAGTTTGTTATGTGTCATTGGGGGAGATGGGAACTGAGTTAAACAAACAAAGTTTCTACAGAAATATAGTTACTGTCACGGCTGACTTTGCTTTTTGTAACTCAAACTTTTATCTATTACCCTACACAAGAGGGCTTTTGCTGTTTTGCAATGAGAGGAATCTTGCCACCACGGGAATCACATCACCCTTGGATTTGTCATTTCACAAGAAAGATACTGGTCTCCTTGTAAATATTGTGCTGTCATGATACAAAGGACAGTGCCTTGCCAGGATGGGGACCCAAATCTCTACAAAAGCTTTTCTCATTCCTTGCCTGCCTCCCCAACAGCAGGATGTGGGGGACACACATGCACCCTAACCCCTGCTGCCTTATGCACATTGCAGCCGGGCTCTGGGCAGGCACAACTTCACTGCAGATGGACATGGTGGCATGGTGCTCATATGGTCAGCCTTGAGACCCAGCGATGCCAGGCTGTCTTTATTTTATTTTTTCATAAATTTATTCATTTTAACTGGAGGCTAATTACTTTACAATACTGTAGTGGTTTTGCCATACACTGACATGAATCAGCTACGGGTGTACATGTGTTCCCCATCCTGGAGTTCTGCTCTCTCTTTATGCTGAGGAATCCTGTGTCAGAGACTGCTAAGCTGAAGGTCAAACTTCAGACCCTAGAGAATTCACACTACAGAGCCCCTTAGTGCCAGTTTTTCCCCAGTGCCACTCGCTCATCCCACCCCCACACCCATAGCTCAGCTGGTCCTGACTGGACCATCTCCTGTTTGTACATCGATGTGCAAATAACCTCTTGAACTACAACCACTAGGTCAGCACCTGATGTGCCTCCTGGTTTTCTGAAGAACTCTGATAATCTTTCAGTTTCATCTGTGCCCTGTGCACCATGACAAATATTGCAGGTATCGGTTACTAAGGGTCCTGTAGCGTCACTGGAAAAAGAGGGGGAACTCAGATGTAATTCATCTAAACCAGAAGTGCTTCGTCAGTGTGTCTATGAGCTGACTGTAAGACTGCTCGGAAGCAGCAGATGGGGTGAGCCCAGGGGATGCGCTGGCCCCGTTTTCTCCACGGGTAGCCTCCCAGGTGGACCATGGTGCCATCATCCCCTCTCCGCTTGCCGTCACCGGATTTCTTGACTAGGTAGAAAGTAAGGCTCACCCCTCGCTTTAATCCTGCCTGGCAGCCCGTCTCTGTTCATAGTCGAACCCATAAGAGGTGCCAACAAAGGAGAATAAGATGAACTCAGGGGCTTCTAATCTTTATTAGTAACATTTTCCTAAATAAACACTTTTTAAAATGTCATCACTGAAGCCTCAAAGAAAAAGAGAAACTTTAAAATATGCCTGAAAGACATATAAGTAGATTTGAACAAATAAAAAGATACACGTGCTCTCGGAAAGTGTGTGTCAACGTTATAGAACTGTCACTTCTGTCCAAGATTATTCCCGTTCTTGTTAAGTCTACTCTAAAATACTCATATTTTTGTGGCCTCTTATGGCTTTTATTGATGATGGGGGGTTTTCTAATGCAAATTCATATCAGAATAGAACTGGAGTCTCCCTTTCTCTTGAAGTTTCAATGATGATATTTTTTAAAGTCCCTATTTAGAAGATTTTTTTTTCTTTAAAAACACCTATCAAGCATAAGACATACATTTGGAGGAAATATTTGCAAAAACACATGGCTGATATAGAACAGGTATCAAGAACATGTAAATAACTCTCCAATCTCAACAGTAAGAAGCCAAACAATCCAATTTTTAATTATTGGGAAAAAATATTTGAACAGATTCTTCACCAAAGAAGATATATGGATTGCAAATAAGACATATAAAGATACTTGATAGTATTTGTTCTGTGAGAAATGAAATTAAAACCACAGTAAGGTACTATTTTATAACTGTCATAATGGCAAAAAGAGAGAGCATGAAAAAAAGTAGAAAGAAGGAAGTAAGGAAGGCAGGAGGGAGGCAGGGTGGGAGGAAGGAAGGAAGAAAAAAAAGTAAAAGAAATGTTGATAATGTGTCGATGAGGACGCAGGACGTGTGGAGCCACTGGAACTGGAACTCTCTCACTTCGCTAGAAGGAATGCAAATTGATACAGAAACTCTGGGAAAAGTCTAGAAGCCTCATAAAGTTAAAAACATACTTAAAGAATCAACAATTTCACACCTAGCTATTTATCTAAGAAAAAAAATCTATGTCCATACAAAGGTTTTTTTCAAAGTCATGCCAATGTCTAAATGCTAAATGGATCTTTTTATATGTGTGGTATATCAATACAATGAAATGTTACTCATCCATAAGCAGGAACCATTAAAGCATCTGTTAATTTCTACAGCATGGATTAAGATACACTCTAATCAGTGAAAGAAGCCAGATCCAACACTCCACGGCAAGTGAGTCCACCTCAACATTCTGGAAAAGGCTGAACATAGTGAGAGAAAGCAAGATTATCGGCTGCCAGGGGCTGAGAGTTGGAGGGGTGGATTGAATATACAGGAGGATGAGGAAACCTAGCAGGTGAAGGAAATGCTGTGCAATTTGGTCGTCCTGCGGCTACATGACTATATACAGTCGTGAAACCCTCATAGAACTCTGCCAGGGAGAATTTTACTGCGTATAAAATAAAATCCAGTTAAAACCTGCAAACATAATCAAACAGAGAAAATAATTAATTAAATTTGTCTTGGAAACAATTTCTATGATTTTTACATCCTCTGAAAATATATTCAAGGATAGAAAGAACTGAATGAAATTTTAAATTTGCTATGCTTAATATCTGCAGTAAAATTGGTATTTTAATTATGAAATTGTTTTATATACAGTGCAGGATAGCACAATTAAGTAAATATATTAATAGTATTAGGAACTAATATTGGAACAAAAGAGAAAAGAAGTATTCAGATAAAATTAAAGAAATTAAAAATTTTATAGTTTTCATTTTTAATTGAAATTAATATGAATTTATAACTTATATTCTTTCTGGTGTTGTCTACCCAAAGATGGAGAAGGCAATGGCAACCCACTCCAGTACTTTTGCCTGGAGAATCCCATGGACGGAGGAGCCTGGTAGGCTATAGTCCATGGGGTCGCTAAGAGACGGACACGACTGAGCGACTTCACTTTCACTTTTCACTTTCGTGCACTGGAGAAGGAAATGGCAACCCACTCCAGTGTTCTTGCCTGGAGAATCCCAGGGACGGGGAGCCTGGTGGGCTGCCGTCTATGGGGTCACACAGAGTCGGACACAACTGACGCAACTTAGCAGCAGCAGCAGCTACCCAAAGAAGCTAGAAATAATGACACCCTGACAGAAATGAGCAGAGTTAGTGCTTAGCTATTGATTTCTAAAGATCATTCCACATTAGGTAGTGATCTTCACAGTGATAGCTAATTCAGGGTCTGAGGCAAGGGAAATACAAGGGACAGTGTAAATTAAGAAACAATAAAATGCTCAAATACTAATGGCACCAAATCAAAGAAACATGGGAGCCTTCTTGAATTAACTTCTATTAACCAAATTTGGAACATCTGAACGTCAAAAAGAACAGTGACAGCAACGAATTATAATTAGCTGAATTTTTTAATGAGCCTATAATGATACTGGAGAAGGAGCAAGATTGAGAAATAAGAAAATCTCCTTTTTGTAGAAGTATAACCAGCCAATATTTGAAGAAGGAATAATAGAATTGGAAAAATTACCATTTTGCAATCACCAAGTAATAATTACAACAGGCAAGAATTACTGATAGAACAAGACAATATAAGATGAAATTGAGCAAACACATCATTCATAGTCAACAATCCCCATAGACTGTTTACTAATCCTGAAGGGGTAAATGTACCTCACTATGAAGAGAGTACTCTGGTCACTACTTTAACCAAGCGATCAAGCTTAGGACCACTGGCAGTGGATGTACCTCCTGATGTAAAGCATTAAGAAATTCACAACACCAACGTAATGTTCTTGCCAGAGCATTTGAATCGAACAATGAAAAATCATTCAGGTGAACTCACAAGGTTGAAAATGCCATAAGAAGACTAGCCTGGAATCCTCAGGAAAGTCACCATCATGAACAGAAAGAAACAGAACTGTGAGGGACCTGTTCTAGATTCAAAGAGGCTGAAAATGCAGCCAAATGCAACACCTCAATCACTGAATTTTATATCAGCAATTTAATAAATACAATAAAAGACATTCGGAAGATAATTGGGGGAATTTGAATGTGGACTTCATATGCAATTAGATAAACTTATGGTTAATGTGGAGCTGTACGATAATGGTGCTGTGGTTGTGTCCTAACGCTTAGGAAATGCATAATAAGGTCCACAGATGTGAAGCAGCATAGTGTCTGCCCTTGTGTGTTAGTTTTTCAGTCGTGTCCAACTCTTTGCTACCCCACGGCCTGTAGCCCGCCACGCTCCTCTGTCCATGGAGTTCTCCTGGCAGGAATACTGCAGTGGGTAGCCATTCCCTTCTCCAGAAGATCTTCCTGACTTAGAGATCAAACCCAGGTCTCCTGCATTTCAGGCAGATTCTTTACCATCCAAACCACGTGGGTCTACTCTTTACTTGCAAATAATTCAGTAAAAATACACAAATAAATAAAAAAAGTATGAATAATGAATAAATCTAGATGTAAGGTATATGGATCTCTTTATTTTAATAGTCTGTATCTTCTACATAATTTAGAAATTTTCAAAATAAAAAATTTGGAAGAAAAAAAATAACTGCCTCAATCAATGAAGCAAAGGCCTGAAGAGATGCATTTTCTACATAGTGAACAGCATCTTCTGTATTGTGGTTTGGAAAAACAGGTTAGCTTCTGAGGTTACTGACCTGTGGAGGGCTTTGGTGCTGTTGGGAAAACCTGAGGCCCTGATTCCAGGCCAAGGGTTCCACTGCCCAAGGCCAGAGAAAGGCAGATTTTGCATTTTCCCAGCGGAGAATCTGGAAGATGCACTCAAGACTGAACAGCAGAGGTCTGTGCTTCCCAGAATTTTGAGAAAAGGCACTGGGCCAAAAACTTATTAGTTTTCATTTTAGCTAAACCACTGGCAAAAATGGATGGCTCCCCTCAAATTCCTTGGGAATGGATGGAAAGTACAGGCTTGCTTGGAAACCTGCAGCAGGATTTCTGTGGGATTGCTTTGAGAAATGATTCTCATTAATTAGTTTAACAAACATAATTTGCCATCACTCATTTTTACCTATTCATTCACATCACATTTAATCAAATTGAGAGACAAGAGGAAAAAAGTCTTGGTATGAAACTATACTTTTTTTTCCCTTTGACAAACATTTGTGAAAGTATGTGTTTTTTGTTTTCTGGGGTTTTTCCCTCTTCTTTTAGCTGTTTTTTGGAGAGTTAGATGTTCTTCAAAGAATATTGTGGGGAGAGAGGGCCCTGGCTGGACAGTGAGATGAAAAAGAAAGTTTTCCAATGAAACAAATGGAAAAAGTTCTCCAAACCGTGAATATACCAAGGGCCCATCTCAGTCCACTCACTCTGCTCCAATTATAAGAAGATGCCTTCAATGTTCAATTTTAATACAAGTCAAGCCAGGCTTCTGGTTGCTCAATCTTTTTAACCAGGTGCCAAAAACTTGGCAAAATGTATGGAAATGGACTTCTCTTGTATGAATGACCACAAGAACTTTGATGTTTATGCCAAGTCAAAAGAATCTAGGTTGATTACCCTCTCTTCTGAAAGACCATCCCTATTTTGGTAAAGAGCATTCTTCTTGATTTATTCAGTTTGGAAGGACACCATGAACTTGGCATTCCAAACGTACTTATTAAGAATTCCTTCACTTTTTAATCAACCTTAAAAACCAAAAATTCTCACACAATAAATTAACTTTTGCAATTTTTTTCCTGAAAAAAAAAAATCTGTTTTTAAGATAACCCAAATGTAACATGTATTGGCATTTTCAGTGTACTGTTTCTTTTTAAAAAGCCGCAAAATTAAAACAAGCCCTTTGATACTAGATTTCATAATTTGAAAAATAAGTTTGCCTTGTGCTTCCCAACCCACCTGAGGTTTCTTCTGACAAACTCTTGCACAATGTACTGCCTGTTATTCTTAAGACTTCTTTGTATATTATACGACTAGCTATTCCAATGAAAATTCATGTAAATACCTTGGTACATAACATTTTAATGAGTTACTATTAATACACATAGCACCTCATCCCCTTAGCATTCATTACACACATCTTGTCTTAATTCAACAGCTCACATTTTTTTCAGACTTTGAGCATTCGATTAATTTCTGAATCTCAGCTGACATTGAACTGAAAGGGTGAAAGAATTAAGTACTTTGATGTCATTCCAGATAAGACAAGAACAGGTTTTAAAATATCTGTCTGGCATGTGGGATTGGACTTTAAGATATTTTATATATAAAATTCTCATGCAGCAATTGGGAAGTTAGTCATGGACCCAGACACTAGAAAAAAATCTTTGTTTTTTGATACCTCTGCAAGGTAAATTTCATTGTTTCCTCATTAAGAATTATGTAGGGTTGTTACACAGCACCTAGTATCATCACGTGTAAAGAAAAAGCTGGAGGCATTGTTTATTGCAGGCATAGATACAGCCAACTAAACATGCTAAACCACTTAAAGCAGTTCATTGACACTGGCAAGGAGCAGCAATTTAGAAGAGCAGATGACGTAGGTTGCATATTGTATTGTTCTCAAGGTTTCTCTCACCCCGCCCTCTACTTTTCTTTAGAACAGATTTCTACATTGAAAACATGTCAAGAATTGGAAGCAACAGTTTGTTTTTTTTTTTCCTCAGTTCAGTTCAGTCGCTCAGTCCTGTCTAAGTCTTTGTGACCCCATGCACTGCAGTACGGCAGGCTTCCCTGTCCATCACCAGCTCCTGGAGCTTGCTCAAACTCATGTCCGTCACATCGGTTTGGCTACATGCCCATCTCAAAATGGACTTTTCAAATTTAACCAGTTCAACTTATTCAAAATGTGAAGGTCTATCCAACAATGATTACATATAGGTTTTGGTCACATCTTTTGAACCTGAGCAGTAAGCAGAAATCAAGCTAAATATTTGCAAAGAGCATGAACTCTATCATCACCAAATTCCAATATGAAAAAATAGTGCTATATCATTCACATATTTAGTGTTAGTTTTGACCAAATACTACCGTTAATTTTATGTTAAAAAGTAAAATTCACAAGCACTCAATGAATAGACTTCCTTTAAAAATTAAGTCTTAGGATATGGATTTTAGCAGAGCACTATGTAATGTGATGATCATCATGTATCGTTACTGAAGCACCAGGTCTCACCGGGTAACATTTTGTCACATACTGGATGCGAACAAGACCAAACTGGATTTTGTCCTAACATTTACCGTTCTGCGACTTTGGGCAAGTTAATTAGCCTCCTTCTGCCTTAGTTTCCTCATCTGCAAAATGGAGATAATAATATCTTCTCTTACGTGGATTGTATGAAGATTCAAATGAGAAAATGTCTGCAGTATCATTAGCTTGGCTAGCACAAAATGAACAGTTTCTAGAAGACCTCTTCTAGATTAGTATTCAATTTGGTTCACCTAACAAATAATATGTCAAATCGTTCTAATTCATCCACAGACACTTCCTTGAGAAGCCTTGATTTCTCTCTGACCTCATCTGACTCCTATCTAGCCTGCTGAGGCTTCTTCATTCCTAAGGAGAAAGGCAATATTTGCACCCCAAGTGCTTTAGATTTGGAAGCTCATCATTTCTCCCATTAATCGTGAGGCAGGAACCATGATTATTCCCATTTTACAGATGAAGAAACTGAGGCTAAGGACTTCCCTAAGGTTACATAAGCAGTTATGTATAGTAGGGGCAGCATTCAGATGTGTGAAATCTGACATTAGATAATAACCACCAATTTAAAATCTGCTTGGTCCTATGTTAAGTTATTTAAATTATGTGGTAGAGGAGAAACAATATTTAGAATGTGGAGAAGAGGAACTGACTGCTGGGACTGAAACTAGGAAGTGAGGTTTGGAGTTCACATTTTAGCACCTGCAGGACAACAGAAGCATCTTGTGATTCAAGAGTCCAGGGTCTCTCGGCTGAGAATGGTAGTGAGCACGCCTGTACACATGACCCACATCTGAATCACTTTCCAAGCCTGCTGTTGATTCTGCCTTCTGGTCCTGAAGTGTGGAAACAAAATCCAGATTCATGTAGCTAATTTATTGTGCTCCAAGTTAGAGATACATTGTAATACAGAGAGGACAGTGAGATTAAACCTTTAGCATTTCTACCTCAACAGACAGAGCCACCTCGAGATTTTTGGCCGAATAGCAGAAACTGCTCTGGGTCTCATCATTGTGCGGCTCGCACTTGACGGACTGTGGAGAAGTCCTAGTGCTTCGTCTTTATGAACTCATTTAATCTTCACAAGAATCCTGGAAGAGGAAATCGAGGTGGGAGAACTTTGTACAATCTGCTTCACTTGGCAAAGTCCCCAAACGGCATGGGCAGGGTTGAAGCCAGGCATGTAATAGCACTGCCTCATCTCCTGAGCCCCACTGATGTCCTGCCTGGAAAGGAAAACACCCAGCACCCGTGATGCACCACACACACTCACAGACCATCACACTTTGCCTTCAACTCAAGGTTTGGAGTATCTTTAGCTTTAAAAAAAATTGAGGCAATTGGTTGCCAGGGACTGTGGGGAGAGGAGAATGGGGAGTCCGTGTTTAATGGAAATGAGACTTTAGTCTGAGAAGGTGACAAGTTCTGAAGATGGATGACCACTTTCCACCCAACAAGGTGAATGGACTTAATGCCACTGAACTCTTCACTTGATTACAAATTGAGTATGCGCATTACCATATGTAAAATATGTTATTGTTGTTCAGTCGCTCAGTTCTGTTTGACCCTTTGCAACCCCATGGACTGCAGCATGCCAGACTTCCTGGTCCTTCATTATCTCCCATAGCATGCTCAACTCATGTCCATTGAGTCAGTGATGCCAGCCAACCATCTCATCCTCTGTAGTTTCCTTCTCCTCCTATCCTCAATCTTTCCCACCATCATCGTCTTTTCTAATGAGTCAGCTTTTGCATCAGATGTGTTGGAGTTTCAGCTTCAGCATGAGTCTGTCCAGTGAATATTCAGGGCTGATTTCCTTTAGGATCGACTGGTTTGATCTCCTTGCAGTCCGAGGGACTCTCAAGAGTCTTCTCCAACACCACAGTTTGAAGGCATCAATTCTTTGCGCTCAGCCTTTTTTACTGTGAAGATCTCACATCCGTACATGACTACTGGAAAAACCACAGCTTTGACTATACAGACCTTTGTCAGCCAAGTAATATCTCTGCTTTTTAATATGCTGCTAGGTTTTTCATAGCTTTTCTTCCAAGGAGCAAGTGTCTTTTAATTTCATGACAATCTAGAGGGGTGGGATGGGGTGGGAGGAGGAAGGAAGACTCAAGAGGGAGGGGACACCTTGCTTATATTTTCCTTTGTTGTGCAGAAGCTTTTAATTTTAATTAGATCCCATTTGTTTATTTTTGCTTTTATTTCCAGAATTCTGGGAGGTGGATCATAGAGGATCCTGCTGTGATTTACGTCTGAGAGTGTTTTGCCTATGTTCTCCTCTAGGAGTTTTATAGTTTCTGATCTTACATTTAGATCTTTAATCCATTTTGAGTTTATTTTTGTGTGCAGTGTTAGAAAGTGATCTAGTTTCATTCTTTTACAAGTGGTTGACAGCCTTCTGAATGGGAGAAAATAATAGCAAATGAAGCAACTGACAAACAACTAATCTCAAAAATATACAAGCAACTTCTGCAGCTCAATTCCAGAAAAATAAACGACCCAATCAAAAAATGGGCCAAAGAACTAAATAGACATTTCTCCAAAGAAGACATACGGATGGCTAACAAACACATGAAAAGATGCTCAACATCACTCATTATTAGAGAAATGCAAATCAAAACCACAATGAGGTACCACTTCACACCAGTCAGAATGTCTGCGATCCAAAAATCTGCAAGCAATAAATGCTGGAGAGGCTGTGGAGAAAAGGGAACCCTCCTACACTGTTGGTGGGAATGCAAACTAGTACAGCCACTATGGAGAACAGTGTGGAGATTCCTTAAAAAATTGCAAATAGAACTACCTTATGACCCAGCAATCCCACTGCTGGGCATACACACCGAGGAAACCAGAATTGAAAGAGACACATGTACCCCAATGTTCATCGCGGCACTGTTTATAATAGCCAGGACATGGAAACAACCTAGATGTCCATCAGCAGATGAATGGATAAGAAAGCTGTGGTACATATACACAATGGAGTATTACTCAGCTGTTAAAAAGAATTCATTTGAATCAGTTCTGATGAGATGGATGAAACTGGAGCCGATTATACAGAGTGAAGTAAGCCAGAAAGAAAAACACCAATACAGTATAATAACGCATATATATGGAATTTAGGAAGATGGCAATGACGACCCTGTATGCAAGACAGGGAAAGAGACACAGACGTGTATAACGGACTTTTGGACTCAGAGGGAGAGGGAGAGGGTGGGATGATTTGGGAGAATGACATTCTAACATGTATACTATCATGTAAGAATTGAATCGCCAGTCTATGTCTGACGCAGGATGCAGCATGCTTGGGGCTGGTTCATGGGGATGACCCAGAGAGATGTTATGGGGAGGGAGGTGGGAGGGGGGTTCATGTTTGGGAACGCATGTAAAAATTAAAGATTTTAAAATTTAAAAAATAAAAAACTAAATTAAAAAAAAAAGAGGGAGGGGACAAATGTATAGTTAGAGCTGATTCATGTTGATGTAATGGCAGAAACCAACACAATATTGTAAAGAAATTACACTCCAATTGAAAATTAGTTAATTTTAAATTATTATGATGGTATATTTTGTGTTATGTATAAATTTCTTACATATGATTTTAAAAAAAATAAAAAGCAGGAGCCAAAGGAGAAAACTTACATGAGGGTTCACTTTCACTTTGCACTTTCATGCATTGGAGAAGGCAATGGCAACCCACTCCAGTGTTCTTGCCTGGAGAATCCCAGGGACGGGGGAGCCTGGTGGGCTGCCATCTGTGGGGTTGCACAGAGTCGGACACGACTGAAGTGACTTAGCAGCAGCAGCAGCAGTCTAGCCAAAAGTGTCAATTGTGCCAGGCTTCTTGGGCCATAGGAGGGATAACAAGTGAGCGACAGTTCCTGCCACACTGGGTATTGATAGGACTAGTTTTAAGAATGTGAATGTCTGCTGACTGCTCTTTCCCAAAGGGGATACAGGGCAAAGGTTTGTTAAACCCCTGGGAAACTAAGCAGGTTCTAATGAAAGAGGGCTTATTTCAGTAGCTGAGAATAGAGTTTTCATAGAAAAATGATGGTCATTGTCCAAAGTGGCTTTGGGACTTAGTGTCCAAAGTGGCTTTGGGACTTAGTGTCCAAAGTGATGAGGAGGCCTTATCATCGCTCACTGTTGTTTTGGAGAAAAAGTGATGAATCTCTAATATTATCCCTGCTCATTCACTCAAAATTATAGAAGAAACTTCAAGTGAAAACAGCTTTTCAGACTTATAAGATCATTTTTGCCCACTAATCAAAAAGATAGTAATGGAGAAGAAAACCTCTGAGAAGGGCTAAAATCTGTGGCACCTAGGCCTTTTGCCCATAAGGATCCCATCCCTCAAAGAATCAAATCCTTACCCTTGAAGATCAAGGTTTTCATGCCAACCAAGATAAATAAAACTACAATTTTTTTTTCAGAATGTCTGTTAGAAATATAATTCCAAATACCCGCTGGTTTTTAAAAAATCCAGTCTTAAAAATGTAAAATAAAATTTAATACCATGTTATTACTTACAGTTGTCATTGGCAAAGCTTCTAGCTGCCTTCTGAATTTTCAAGCACCACCCAGAATTGTTTTTCTTTCAAAAAAGTCTTTTTTCCCACAAGATTTTACGAAGATCTTTAAGTAGAATCGCATGCAACCTTGTGAAGGGTATATTTTATTCATGTTTACTGCCAGTTTGATTTTTTAAACGCTAAATTTGTGGATTTCCAGAAAGAAAAAGCTGTGTATAGTGCAACACTTGCATTAGGCTGAAGGATTCACACTGCGTGTATTCGTGTGGCCCTGTGATCTGGCAATCATATCTAAACCCCCATCCCTACTGGCTTCAATGGGAACTTTATCTTTGGAACACAACTGCTGGAAAATCTTTTGTAATACTTTAGCTTTTATTGTGTAAGTCTGTTGATGGTGATAGAGATACTCAAGAAAGGGTGAAACAGGGTTTGCATTAACACTTTTTGCAAGACCTGCACTCTTTCTAGATGTTTCCTTGAACCTTCCTCTCATCTGTCTATTCAACAAACACACTGAACATCATTCATGGGCCAGACTGTTTCAGGCAACGTCAGACAAAGGGGAACAAAAACAGATTCGGTTCTAACTCTGTGAAAAATAGTTTTTAGTAAGGGGGTTAGGCCTGATAGTACTGTTAGGAGATGAGCTGTGAGAAGAGAGGGGTGGCCTCGCTGGAAAGAATACAAGCTGATCCAAGGAGAACTCTCTGATATGCTACAAAAATAATCACAGAGACTTTTCCAACTCCTGCATGTGCACCCTAGGCACACAGTGAATACAAACTAACCATAGGGGCTTCTCCAAGTAACCTTAGGCAGCTAGGGGCCCATTAAGGGCTCATAAATATTGTACCTCTGATTATAACAGACTGAATTATGGGAAGGCGTAAACAATAGAGCTGGCTGTTATATAACTTGCAACTGTCAATTGGCCTTGAGCACATGCCCATTTGCACTCCCTTCAATTGACTGGTGATAGGTACAAACACTATTTTACACAAGGCATAATGAAAAGTAGGAGACTGGAAGTATAAAAAGGGGGAAGCCAAGAGAGGGAAGAGGAGGAAGATGGCTCCTTTGGGGTCAGCCTACTCCCATGTGTTGTGAGTGTCTGTCTAATAAATGATCTCTGCTTGAGCTGAACTGAGCTGTAACTTGTCTGTTGTTTTAAACCCTTTAGTCTGTCATCCCAAATTTTTGTTGCAGCAAGACAAGAACCAAGGAAGAGAAATAAACGGAACTGTCAGTATCAATTAAACAATAATTCATTAAACTATGGATTACTTAATTATCATTTTTAATGCTCCAAAGAGAACTTGAGGGTGTTGTGAAAGTTTGAGTGGAGAATCCAGCGTTGTTGGAACGTTGGGGGGAAGCCTTCTTCAAGAAAGGAAGACATGAAAAAAAAAAGAAAGGAAGACATGTGCTCAGTATGTCCCGCAGGTCTATGTCAGAGCCCCCAGCTCCACCCTTGAGAAGTGCCCGTGGGCCTGTTCCCAACCACGCTCAGGGTGTCCTGAACTGCAAAAGCCCTGGATGAAGCCCCTCAAGGCTGATTCTAAGATTCTTGCAGCTCTCTTCTCTGGGCCTTCCATCCCATGGTGGGGCTTTAGGCAAGTGTGTCCAACCCCCAGGTTTCAGGGGGACCAGGAGGGGCACAGTGTGAGTGTGCATGGACCTTGACATGCCCACAAGGATGCTCACAAATCCTTTCATGATGTGCAAAGGAACCAAGGGTGGGGAAAGAGGGAAACAACATCTAGGTCACCAGTCAGGAGCCAGAATCATCTGCAAGTGGAACTCTGCATTGCTGACCATTTGTGACACCAGTTGTCTCACTGTGTCTCACTGTGTGCACTGTTTGTTGAATCCAGGGTAGACAAGGTGCAAGCAGGGAAGCTGGAGGAAAACTCAAGGAACCACAGAAACTGCAAATGCATTTATTCTCTCCTGGCTGGTGCAGCAGCCGTAGCCGCAGACGCACTATTCTCTCCTCTCGTGGCTGACCCAATGCATGGTGAGCAGTAATGCCACAGCTTTGGGGGGTGCAGCTCGTACAACCATACAGCACACAGTAACCCATGACCAAGCAAGCACCCCATGACAAGCATGCACAGTGCTGTAAGTGATCTCACATCACCTCAAGGACTGTTACATAGTCATTATTTACAAAACGTGGGGCAACAGAGCCTGACCACACCATCTTGGCTAATTTACTGGATCTCTTGCCCCACGCATTATGCAGATTCTGCCCTCTGCAGCATCCTCCAAGGGCCCAACACCTCCATTTGAACCCAGATGCTGCAGCAACAGTAGAGGCTACAACAAATAGTTACATCCTCAATGCACAGCAAAACCCAGTGCCGGGTGTCACCTGGAACTCATGTTGCAGTCCTTGCCCTCACGGGGTTAGAAGAGCCACCCACTGCGTGTGGAGTGCCTTCATGTTCCATGGCCAAGTCCAGTCCACCATCTGTCTTTGTGAGATTGCAGGAAAGCCTCCACAGGAGCAACTCAACCCCAGTAGGGTTTTTATTAAGGACCCGCAGAAGTCCCACAGGTGCTGGGTGCAATTCAAGGAGGGTATCTTTTGCAGCATTCACAGTCCACCCCGTGATTACACTTTTCAAACTCTGAGGACACAGCCTTTACAATATACTGTCTACATCATAGAACAGCCTTTGCAAAGTGGCGTCTCACATTCCGTCCCTCTACTTCTCCCAGTAAGGACCTGCCAAACTCCCACATGTGCCAGGCCCACGCCTGTGCCCCAGAGTCGCAAGAGCCAAGCTGCCAAGGCTTCCCCTTGATTTTGCCAAAACTGCTTACCCCAGTCTACCAACACTGCCTGAATGAACTCAATCACACCGCGGGGCCCTTGAGGATGCCCCCTGGGTCACAGGCTGCTCAGGCTTCACTTTCTGCTGCACAACAGGCCTCGCTGCCCAGCAGGGACCCACAGTCTCATAAGGTTCATCCTCCAGGTCACTTACCACCTCACTGTCAGAGAGGCTGTGTTCAGGGCCACAGGGTTCTTGCTCTAATGTCAGTATAGGTTGCTCTACTTCTTCCAAGCATCTCTGCACGTTGTGTGCTGGCCCAGCATCACGGAGAGTACCATCCGTATCTGTCTTCAAGGCAGTCAAGAAAATCCACCCCACCGTGCCAGCGGCAGTCCCTGCCGCCTTGTTCGGCAAACGGGAACTCACCACCGGTAGCATCTTTTCAATGCTATCCGGTGGCCTGTCCACCACCTCCCAGTCTTCCACGGAGCCCACACTGAGAGGATCGCAGCCACATGGTAGCACATGCTATCTGGGGGCCAGAGCTTCCTCCACCCAGTGGAGCCTCAGGCTCCCCTGCCTGCGGTGTGTCCTGCTGACGACGCCCGCCGTCTCACTGTGTCTCACCGTGTACACTGTGCACACCCATGGGAGACAAGGTGCGAGCATGGAAGCTGGATGAAAACTCAAGGAGCCATAGGAACTTCAGATGAATTTGTTCTCTCCAGGCTGGCGCAGCAGCCATAGCAGCAGACACACCTCCTCTCGCGGCTGACCCAGCAGACGCAGCCGTGACACAGCAGCAATGCACCGCTTTGGTGGATGGAGCTCATACATCCACACAGCACAAAGGAATCCACGGCCAGGCGAGTGCCTCGTGATGTGCATATGCAGCGCTTTAAGTGATCTCAGCTGTTACACAGTCATTATTTGCAAACGGTGGGGTGATAGAGCCTGAACACTTAGCCATCTTAGCTAATTTGCTCTCTCCCCACAAACTCCAAGGAGTCTGAGAGTCCAAATCCCATCTATGATGTCCATCTTTTCTCTTGCCTTGAGTCCTGAAAACATTAGAGGTGGTCCCATTTTACCTGGGCTTTGCAAGTTGAATTGGGATTTATGGGCACGGAGAGGAGGAGCGATTCCGGCCGAGGGGAGCACATGGGAGCCGACTGCGCAGTAGGAAAAGATGATGTGTCTGAGGAACTGAGAGGAAACTGCCACATCTGGGAATCACAGTCTCCTGAGAGCCTGACTGCAGAGCTGTCCAGAGCAATGAGCATCCTTGTAAAACAGCAAGATTCTAAAGCCGCAGAGAGGAATTGATTCATTCTACCTGTAGAACAGGATAAGATTTCACAGAAGAGGAGATGTTTAATCAGGAAGATTTCAATAAGCCCAGAAGGGAAAAGACAGCTATTCTGCTTGACAAAAGGAATGAAGGCATAGAGTAGAGGACAGTGTGGAGGGAGAGCAGGCCCCCCCACAGGATGGATGGGTCTAGCGAGAGTTGAGCCTGGTGACACTCAGAGCTGAGTCAGATTAAAAGGGATTTATGGCATCTGCTGAGAAGTTGGCCCTGTACTTGGTAGTGTGGTGTTTCTCAAAGAGTGGCCTTGGACATTAGAATCCCCTGGTATTTGTTAAAAATAAGGGTCTTGGGCCCACTGCAGACTTAATGAATTGGAATACAAACCTTCCAGGAGATTCCTGTTTATGTTCATGATTGAGATACTATGAAGCATTAAAGGAAATTTCTCAAGCATATAATTTATACAAAGAGCTTTCTCTTAGACAAATGCCTGGCTACATCCATACTGTTGAGAAAACCAAGAAGATTCTCTTTCAGAAATTCAGAGATATGAATTTCTCAGGGAAAAAATTGGTATCACACATTTATTGGGTATATATATTAAGTTAGGAGGGATCAGTCCCAAAGCAAATATATTTTTGTTTGGATTATACTCATTGTTTCCTAGGATCCTGATAGACAAGAGGGAAAAGATACAAATCCTCCTCAGAATATTAACATTAGTTTTTCTCCATTATGTTGTATCTATTAGAAAACCTCTAACCTAAAGTAGCCTTAAGTTTTGTGAAACACTATTTAAATAATAATGTGTATCACAAAACAATGACTGGTGTGAAAACTGCTAAGACTTCAAATTTCTATTAATAAAGGTCAATGAAATACAGTACTTTCAAACCTTCTACCTTAAGATGCATCGTCTTAAAATGTTATGTGTTGCTCAGTACAAGGTCCGTGGGTTTAAAATGTTTGCAGCTTTACAACTCTCTTTTCAATAAGCTTGTGTTTAATAAAGATAATAAACAGATTTTGCCAAAATTGAAACACATTGCACAGTCCCGTTTTGTTGATTATTATGCTTCAGACTATTTATGGAACATAACACCTTCAAAGAACATTTAACAACATGGGAGAATTCTTGTAACATGACATAAAGGAGGAAAACATACTATATATGGACACACCTATACATATATAGTATACACACACACACACACACACACATATATATATATATATATATATATATATAATCTGTATACAGGCATTATTTGTGTGTGCTCAGCCATGTCTGACTCTTTGCAATCCCATGGACGATAACCCACCAGACTCTTCTGTCCATGAAATTTTCCAAGAAAGAATACTGGAGTGGGTTGCCACTTCTTTCTTCGGGAGATCTTCCTGACCCAGGGATTGAACCCATGTCCTTTGCTCTCTGGCACTGCAGGCAGATTCTTTACCTACTGAGCCACCAGGGGAGCCCATATTTAGTCTTCAGTTCATTAAAACTAAATCCCTAAGGGTAGATAAAAGGTTAGAAGAATATAAGCTAGCAGATAACTCTGAATTCAGGGATGGTGGCATTATTAGTGATTTCTGGTTCCTTCTTTGTGCTTTTCTGAAATATTGAAAACCTCTAAAATGAACTCACCTTAGGTAAAGGCTAGTCCAAAGCCCAAAGTGTGTGCAGGGCTTCCCAGGTGGCTCAGTAGGTAAAGAATCTACCTGCAGTGCAGGAGTCCTGGGTTCGATCCCTGGGTGGGGAAGATTCCCCCAGAGAATGGAATGGCAACCCACTCCAGTATTCTTGCCTGGAGAATTCCACGGCAGAGGAGCCTGGCATGAGATTCCAAAGAGTCAGACATGACTGAGCGACTAACACACACACAGTCACACACAGTGTGTGCATGACGGTGAAGGTTGACAGTGCAAGAAGCAGGAGTGAAACAGCAGTAGGTGATGACCACCCAGGGCTGTGAGAATGATGAGACTACCCCCTGCCCAAAGCAGAACTAACTTCTTCTTTTGAGCCCCTTTCTGTGTCTCCTCCACTAACAGTGAATTTCATGAACTCATACCTCTAAGGTGGCACCTAAGGCAGAGTCTGGCTCAGAGATATTCCATGGTGACCTCAATGAATGAATAGTCTCAAGTTCTACAGAAACCTATACTGATATCCCAGACAACAGGACCAGACTCTGGGTTCTGTGATTGGGAGGTGCCCTCCTCACCTCCTCAGCTGAGGATCCTGAACTGATCCTCAGCTCAGGATGGATGAATGGAAATGATGATTTTGTGTTACTTCCTGGAGAGCTGTGGACAGAGTGAGGTGGCAGGTGCTAGAGTCTAAGGAGAGGGATCTCAGTTTTAAAATAACCACACTGACTCCTGGCATTTTACCATCATAGCTTCATTCCTTGAGGTCTGAATTCTTGTAACAATCCCTTATTAAATTTCATATGCCTCTGGGGGGGGGAGGTGTTCAAGCCACTGTCCCCAAGATTTCCAGATCCCAAGATTTCCAGGGCTAGAGCTGGTTAACAGGTATGGATTGGGGCTCTCCTTTGTAATAAAGCACTCCAATTAAGTAACAGGGAGGACTCTGGAGCCTGAGTCTCTTGGACCTGAGAATCAAGGTGAAGCCCCAGATGGGGCATGCGGCAGGTAGGCTGTTCTGGGCCTCAGCACTTGCAACCACATAGTAGTTTCGCTTTCTCATCCATTTCCATTGTACCTAGAACTAGGAATACAAACTTACTGATAAAGTTTTGGGGGGTGATTTTGCCTGGTATGACTTGATTTTTTGTTTTACTTGTTTGATTTGTTGGGCTTGTTTTTGTAAATAAGATTGGTTGTGATTTTTTTTTGCCTCCTAAGCATAAATGTTCAGTATTTGGGCCTCAACTACACATGTTAGCATTTAAGTTATTCGTGTAGTACCTATTTTTTCCTTCAGTTCAGTCACTCAGTCATGTTCAACTCTTTGTGACCCCATGGACTGCAGCACTCCAAGCCTCCCAGTCCATCACCAACTCCCAGAGTTTACTCAAACTCATGTCCATTGAGTCAGTGATGCCATCCAGCCATCTCATTCTCTGTGGTCCCCTTCTCCTCCCATCTTCAATCTTTCCCAGCATCGGGGGCTTTCAAATGAGTCTGTTCTTCACATCAGGTGGCCAAAATATTGGAGTTTCAGCTTCAGCATCTGGTCTTCTAATGGACACCCAGGACTGATCTCCTTTAGGATGGACTGGTTGGGTCTCCTTGCAGTCCAAGGGACTCTCAAGAGTCTTCTCCAACATCACAGTTCAAAAGCATCAATTCTTCAGTGCTCAGTTTTCTTTATAGTCCAACTCTCACATCCATACACGACCACTGGAAAAACCATAGCCTTGACTAGATGGATCTTTGTTGACAAGGTAATGTCTCTGCTTTTTAATATGATGTCTAGGTTGGTCATAACTTTTCTCCCAAGGAGCAAGAGTCTTTTAATTTCATGGCTGCAGTCACCATCTGCAGTGATTTTGGAGCCCAAAAAAATAGTCTGTCACTGTTTCCACTGTTTCCCCATCTATTTGCCATGCAGTGATAGGACCAGATGCCTTCATCTTTCATTAATTAACTCTTCTTTCATTAATTAAGTCACACATATTTAATTCCTATAATATTTCTTCAAAGTTCAAGACTTTCATATCTGAAGTATTTTAAAAACTGCTCTCTGAAAGGCCTCTCGTCAATCTGTGTCTTTCTGGAAATGCCATGGCTAGAGAAATACACCAAATTTTGCCACTTCTGTATGTATTATTAGTCTCCATGGGAGAACATTCTGGGTTGAGTAAGATTGCCTGAACAGCTTTCAAATATTTGGGGTTCAGAAAAACCCAAACTGTGTTTTGCCAAAGCATTTTCTTTCCTTTTCACTTTTAAAAACCCATGTTTATTTCAAGGAGCATTTACTCCATGTGTTTTTAATGTATTTACACTCAGTTCATTAAAATGCTACTCTATAACAGTTCCTTGGCAAGGGGTCAACGGAGCCCCTCTGCTTTGAAAGGATAGGTGTGTGTTGCTGCTCCACCCACGGCTGGAAGAGCTCAGCTGCTTCTCGGAGCCTGCAGAGTCCAGGGTCCAGGGCCTGGAATGGGGCACTTGCTCCCCAGGCCCTGGCACCAGGGTGCCCTGTCAAGTTCTGCTGTGTACTTGGGCCAGTTAGTGACCAGGAAGGTCCTTGACATCTTAGTACTCTGGTCAGAATTTAAGTATTTAGGAATTTTTCCTGTCCTGCCTTCCTGAATCTTGGGACTGCTGAGGACTCAGGACCCAGGCTGCAGCACCCCCAAACTTCTTAAATGTCAGAACTGAGATGAGAGGGCCATCAGGAGCCGAGAAGCACTGTAGTGGTGAGGTGTGACCCAACCCCCTAGAAAAGTTCATACAGATCTGGTGAATTGAGGTTGTTTAGTCAGTAGCAGTTATCCCAGATAGATCAGCTCCTGGACTTATTCTGGATGCACTGTCCTGCTCTGAATGTCACTGGATTTCTAAGAGGAGGGGGATGCAGAGACAATCCTAAAAAGAAGGGTAGTTGACTGCCTGACTTTGATGCACTGGTAGACTAGCTTCCAGTAGAATGTTTCCAAATATGAATGTTTCCAAAATAAAACATCTCCATATATGGCCAGCTATTCTCCATTTACACAACCTTACCATGTGCAAAAAAGCAAGAGAGTTCCAGAAAAACATCTCTTTCTGCTTTATTGACTATGCCAAAGCCTTTGACTGTGTAGATCACAATAAACTGTGGACAATTCTGAAAGAGATGGGAATACCAGACCACCTGACCTGCCTCTTGAGAAATCTGTATGCAGGTCAGGAAGCAACAGTTAGAACTGGACATGGAACAACTGACTGGTTCCAAATAAGAAAAGGAGTAAATCAAGGCTGTATATTGTCACCCTGCTTATTTAACTTATATGCAGAGTACATCATGAGAAACACTGGGCTGGATGAAGCACAAGCTGGAATCAAGATTGCCGGGAGAAATATCAATAACCTCAGATATGCAGATGACACCACCCTTATGGCAGAAAGTGAAGAGGAACTAAAAAGCCTCTTGATGAAGGTGAAAGTGGAGAGTGAAAAAGTTGGCTTAAAGCTCAACATTCAGAAAACGAAGATCATGGCATCTGGTCCCATCACTTCACGGGAAATAGATGGAGAAAAAGTGGAAACAGTGTCAGACTATTTTGGGGGGCTCCAAAATCACTGCAGATGGTGATTGCAGCCATGAAATTAATAAACGCTTACTCCTTGGAAGAAAAGTTATGACCAACCTAGATAGCTTGTTCAAAAGCAGAGACATTACTTTGTCAACAAAGTTCCGTCTAGTTTTGGTTTTTATATATATAAATGAACTTCCCAGGTGGCTCGTTTATATAAATCTATGGTTTTTCCAGTGGTCATGTATGGATGTGAGAGTTGGACTGTGAAGAAAGATAAGCACTGAAGAATTGATGCTTTTGAACTGTGGTGTTGGAGAAGACTCTTGAGAGTCCCTTGGACTGCAAGGAGATCCAACCAGTCCATTCTAAAGGAGACCAGTCCTGGGTGTTCATTGGAAGGGTTGATGCTGAGGCTGAAACTCCCATACTTTGGCCGCCTCATGCGAAGAGTTGACTCATTGGAAAAGACTCGGATGCTGGGAGGGATCAGGGGCAGGAGAAGAAGGGGACGACAGAGGATGAGATGGCTGGATGGCATCACTGATTCAATGGATGTGAGTTTGGGTGAACTCCTGGAGTTGGTGATAGACAGGGAGGCCTGGCGTGCTGCGATTCATGGGGTTGCAAAGAGTTGGACACGAGTGACTGAACTGAACTGAACTGAACTGAACTGAACCATGTGTCAAGCACTAGGCCCCACTTTGTAGATGAGCAAAATGAAGTGCTGAAAAACCAACATGCCTCAGGTCAAGAGGACGGTGGGTTTGCTTTGCCCTCAGACCTGCTATGTTGTTCCATAGGAGGGTCTGCACCAGCCAGTCCCTCCATCAGAGGAAACACCCAAAGAGATGAGCCCTGGAGGATAGAAAAGCAAGGATATTGATAGGACTTGAGAAGACAGCAGTGCTGGGCAGAAAGGGAATTTCCAAGGAGACTATTTTGTCCATCTTTTCTCAACTCTTCTCTGTCAAAGGAAGAAAAAATGTGTTCTAGTTCTCATTTTCCCTCTTAAAGTACAAGTCACAGACTGGAACACTGAAGGTGTGGTCTGGGCACCACCAAAGGGCAGGGCTGCCTGGCACCCGGCTTCTGACTCTCAATTAACAAAGCCCCATCTTTCCCCTTCCCAAGCCCCACCCACTGTGCGGTTATATCCTTGTGTTCTTGCCTCCTATTCAGCTATCAATTAATAAACAACATTTAACCTTTTATAATTTACTAACTTATTTACTTATTTTTCCCATTTCCAAGCCCCCACCTCAGTTACGTTCAAAGTGGCCCACACACTTCCTCCTGCTCCTGAGTTTCCGGTGATCTCATCTCACTGGGTCTGTTTACTCATTCCAGGTTCTTTCTCTTTCATAGGAAGTGTGAACAAGGCCAGAGTAGAGAGGTTCCATCTTCTGAGCCTGTCTATCCGTTTCCTGCTCTGTTGTTCCTGTTCAGAACCCCAAGCTTTCTTGTTCTTCTCATTCAGTGAATATTTCGAAGAATATCTCTTTTCAATGTCTCCTATATTTTTAGAAATGACAGCTCATTCTGATGCTGTGTCTGTCTAGCATTTTGTCTTAGGGTGGCCCATGAGTTTGTCCCATCACTTCATGGCAAATAGATGAGGAAACAATGGAAACAGTGACAGGCTTTATTTTTCTGGGCTCCAAAATCACTGAAGATGGTGACTACAGCCATGAAATTAAAAGATGCTTGCTCCTTGGGAGAAAAGCTATGACAAACCTAGATGGTATATTAAAAAGCAGAGACAATACTTTGCCACCAAAGGTCCTTCTAATCAAAGCTATGTTTTTTCCAATAGTCATGTATGTATGTGACAGTTGGACCATAAAGAAAGCTGAGCACCAAAGAATTGATGTTTTTGAAATGTAGTGTTGGAAAAGACTATTGAGAGTCCCTTGGACTGCAAGGAGATCTGACCAGTCCACCCTAAAGGAGATCAGTCCTGAATACTCATTGGAAGGACGGATGCTGAAGCTGAATCCCCAATGCTTTGGCCACATGATGCAAAGAACTGACTCATTGGAAAAGACCCCAATGCTGGGAAAGATTGAAGGGAGGAGGAGAAAGGGATGACAGAGGATGAGATGGTTGGATGGTATCACTGACTCGATGGACACGAATCTGAGCTAGCTCTGGGAGTTGGTGATAGACAGGGAAGCCTGGCGTGCTGCAGTCCATGGGATCACAAAGAGTCAGACATGACTGAGTGACTGAACTGAACTGAATTGAACTGATTTTGTATCCTCTTTACTTTGCATGCCAACTTCCACCTTTAGAAGGAACCCTTTCCTAGCCTCGAAGGCATGCTGGGAAGGCATGATAATTCCTTGAACCTTTTCTTTTTGTTTTTTTCACTCATATTTTAGGCTCAGAATTTTGCCTATTTAGACTCTCCCACATTTTGGGGGCATCTGCCCTTTAGAATCGCTGACTGTAGAATTATACAGACTTTTCCTGAGTTTTTTTTAAACTTGTTTTTCCAAATCTCAAGTTCTGGCTGATGCCCAACACATTCATTTTTTGACAGAATTGTTCAGTAATAATATGGTCACACTTTTCTCTAGTTCCTATTATTCCCAGACTTTCCCTTTAATTTACTTTACTGTTCAGAATTAAGACCAAGTAACAATTCCATTTTGCTTTTTTTTTTTTTTTTTTTTTTTTTTTTGCATTTCTTTTGGGGATGGTCTTGATCCCTGTCTCCTGTACAATGTCACGAACCTCATTCCATGGTTCATCAGGCACTCTATCTATCAGATCTAGGCCCTTAAATCTATTTCTCACTTCCACTGTATAATCATAAGGGATTTGATTTAGGTCATATCTGAATGGTCTAGCGGTTTTCCCTACTTTCTTCAATTTGAGTCTGAATTTGGCAATAAGGAGGTCATGATCTGAGCCACAGTCAGCTCCTAGAGGCCTGGCGTGCTGCAATTCATGGGGTCGCAAAGAGTCAGACACAACTGAGTGACTGAACTGAACTGAACTGAACAATTCCATTTATTGCTTCCTTTGAGTGCTGAGGAAAATAGCAAATTAAATGAAGGCTCTACAATGAGCAAAATGAGCTATTACATAAACTTCAAAACAGATGAAATCTGCTATCTCTATCACATGGTGCTTCCGTGATGGTTTTGTAATCCACAGAAGGAAAGAGTTACCCATTTATTGGAGGTGACAGGGTTGCTCAAATTTACTTCCTTAGCTATGTCTTTCTGATCACTTTCTTTTCATTGTCTCCCGAGTTCTCTCTACTGTCTTTCCATATAAAATTTCACAGAATCATAACTTCTTGTGTTTACAAAAATGGTCCAGAGTTTGGAGTAGAAGATCTTGATATATAAACACTCTTGCCAGTCCTGTATATTCATATTATGGATGTAAGTACTTTCCTCACAGGGCTGTTGGGAGAATTAAGCATAGCAATGTTTGGGTGAGGGGGTATGCATGTTAGAAAGCATGGTCGAAATGTTTGCAATTATTTTTACTGAGTTATTATTACTCTGCCTCTCCAATGAAACATGTCTGTGGAATGAGATATATCTCTCCTTTACAGAATTCAAAACTTGAGTCTTACTCTGTGACACTTCTGAAAACCATATTTACCTCCAAGGTCTCTTTAAGAAAAAATACTTCTTGAAGACAATGAGACTCTTTAACTTTGGAACACCAGGCACCAAGTGTATACCAGGATCAGGGTTTAGGTGTTTGGGGAATATAGCTTTTCCTTCTTCAACTTGTATTTTTTTCTGAGAAAATCAAGCCCTGCACGAGAAGGGGAACTTACTATAGAAAACTGGCCACCTGTATTTAGAAAAAATAATACATTTGTTTTATTATCAACTAAACAAAGAGAAACAGAAAGAGAAAATAAATCATTACAGTAGTATACAACTTAGATTTCCAAAGTTAAAGCCATACTATTTATTTCTAAATCTCTTTATTAGATATAATTCACATACCATAGAAATCACCCATTTAAAGTATACACTTTGATGGCTTTAGTATATCCAGAGATATGCACACCATCACCATAACCTAAATTTAGGACATTTTCATCACCCCAAAAGAAATCCTGTACTCATTAGCAATTACTCCCTATTTCCCCCAACTCCATATCTCTACAGCCCTTGTTCATTGTTGTTCAATCACTTAGTTGCGTCTGAGTTTGCCACCCCATGGACTGCAGCACGCCAGGCTTCCGTGTCCTTCACTATCTCTTGGAGTTTGTTCAAACTCATGGCCACTGAGTCAGTGATGCCATCCAACCATCACATCCTGTGTTGACCCCTTCTCCTTCCACCCTCAATCTTCCCCAGCATCAGGGTCTTTTCCAATGAGTCAGCTCTTTGGATCAGGTGGCCAAAGTATGGAGCTTCAGCCTCAGCATCAGTCCTTCCAGTGAATATTCAGGACTGATTTCCTTTAGGATTGACTGGTTAGATCTCCTTGCAGTCCAAGGGACTCTCAAGTTCCAACACCACAGTTCAAAAAAAAAACAATAATTTGGCACTTAGCCTTTTTGTGTTCCAATTCTCATATCCATACATAACTACTGGAAAAACCATAGCTTTGACCATATGGACCTTTGTTGGCAGAGTAATGCCTGCTTTTTAATATGGTATCTAGTTTGGTCATAGCTTTTCTCCCAAGGACCATGGGCTTTTTCATTTAAGCTTTTCTTCCAAGGAGCAAGGGCCTGTAGTTCTACAGCCTTCAGTCCAGTTCAGTTCAGTCGCTCAGTCGTGTCCTACTCTTTGTGACCCCATGAATCGCAGCACGCCAGGCCTCCCTGTCCATCACCAACTCCCGGAGTTCACTCAGACTCACGTCCATCGAGTCGGTGATGCCATCCAGCCATCTCATCCTTGGTCGTCCCCTTCTCCTCCTGCTCCCAATCCCTCCCAGCATCCGAGTCTTTTCCAATGAGTCACCTCTTCGCTTGAGGTGGCCAAAGTACAGCCTTAGGCAACCAGTAATCCATACTTTGTGTATACTTAAGCTTGACAATAGTAGTGATTTCATATTAATGAAATCAATATGTGGCTTTTTGTGTGTGACTGGATTCTTTCATTTGGTATAATGTTTCTAAGTTTCCTCCATATTGTAACTTGTCATTGTGTCGTTGTTTTTAAATCACAGGGTAATATCCCACTGTTTGGATCTCATACTTTATTTATCCATATGTCAGTCTGAGGTAGTCCCAGTTTTTCACTAACATGGATAATGTCGCAGTGAACAATCCTGTACAAGGGTTTGTGTTTTCACAAATGGAAAACATGGGCAAGGTGTTTTCCTTTCTAGGAATATGTTTATCCTTGACAAACTGCCAAACTGTTGCCCTGAATGTCCATACCATACTACAGTCCACCAATAAATTATGAGGGTTCCCATTTGTCTACATCCTTGTCAATACTTGCTATTTTCTGTCTTTTTATAGCCATCCTACTGAGGGTGAAGTGGTATCTCACTATAGCTTTGATTTGTGCTTATCAAATGACTTGTGATATTAAAACTTTTTTCATTTCCTTTTGCCACTTATATACCTTTTTTGGAGAAAAGTCTATTCAAATCCTTTGCCCATTATATGACTTGTCTTTTATTATTATTTTTAAAAATACTTTTTCAGAGTGAGTGAAGTAAGCCAGAAAGAAAAACACCAATACAGTATACTAATGCATATATATGGGATTTAGAAAGATGGTAACAATAATCCTGTATTGTGAGACAGCAAAAGAGACACAGATGTATAGAACAGTCTTTTGGACTCTGTGGGAGAAGGCAAGGGTGAGAAGATTTGAGAGAATAGCACTGAAACATGTATATTATCATATGTGAAACAGATCGCCACTCCAAGTTCGATGCATGAGACAGGGTGCCCAGGGCTGGTGCCCTGGAATGACCCTGAGGGGTGGGATGAGGAGGGAGGTGATAGGGGGATTCAGGATGGGAAACACATGTACACCTGTGGCGGATTCATGTTGATGTATGGCAAAAACCAATACAATATTGCAAAGTAAAATAAACAGAAAAAAAAATACTTTTTCATTATTTATTTTTTAATTTTTTTAAGTTGGATTTTCACTTTTCTTGATCATTTTCAGTGCAACTTTTTTCATGATGTAGTTCAATTTACCTATTATTGTTTTGGTTGCTTATGCTTTTGGTATAGTAAGAAACTATTTCCTAAAGCTATATCATCAAGAATTATTCCTATATTTTCTTCTAAAAGTCTTATTGTTTTACCTCTTCAATTTTTGTCTATAATCCATTTTGAGTAAATTTTTGCATATGATATAAGAAAGTAGTTGAGCTTCTTTTTCATGGGCATATACAGTTGTCCCAAAATCATTTTTTGAAAAGACTATTTCCTTCCGATAAATTGCCGTAGTACCCTTGTTGAAAATCAGTTGACCATAAATGTAAGAGCTTATTTTTAGAGCCTCGATTTCATTCCATTGATTTATGTTTAACCTAATGTAATTATCATGCTCTCTTATTACTGCAGATTTGTAGTAAGTTTTGAAATTGAGAGTGTGAGTCTTCCAGCTTTGTTCTTGTACATGATTTGGCTATTCTGGATCCTTTCCATTCCCATATGAATTTTATGATCAAAGGGCTTTCTGCAAAAAAGGACATTGGTATTTTGATAAGGATCATATTGAATCTGCAGATAAATTTGGAAAATATTGCTATCTTAACAAGATCAATCTTCTGATCCATGTAGATGAGATTTTTTTTGGGGGGGGGGTCTTTTAAAATGTCTTTCAACAATGTATTCAATATACAAGTATTGTACTTCTCTTGTTAAGTTTATTCCTAAGTGTATTATTCTTTTTCATGTTATTCTAAATGGAATTGTTTTCTTAATTTCTTTTTCAAAATTGCTAGTACATAGATACACAGATAATTTTTATACGTTGATCTTATATCCTAAAACTTTCTGACTTTGTCAGTTTATGTAGTTCTTTTGTAATTTACTAGGATATATAAGATCATGTCATCTGTAAATAAAGACAGTTTACTTCTTCTTTTCCAATGTCATCCCTTTGATTTATTTTTCTTGTCCAAATGCCCTAGTCAAAAGCTCTGATATAATGCTGAGTGGAAGTGGCAAGAACAGATATTTTTGTCTTGTACCTGATCTTAGAGCAAAAGAATCTAGTCTTTCACCATTAAGTATAATAGTAGCTGAGGGTTTTTCATAGATGACCTTTATCAAGTTGAAGAAGCTTCTATCTATTCCAAGTTTGATCAGTAGTCTTATCATGAAAGATATTGGATTTTGTCAAATGCTTCTTCTGCATCTAAGTTTTTCTCTCTTTTATTCTATTAGCATAGTTTACTACATTGATTACATTATTTCAATAAATTCCACTCGGCTGTGGTATATAATCTTTTTATATGTTTCTGGCTTTGGCTTAGTAGGTGTTTGTTTGTTTGTTTGTTTGTTTTTGAGGATTTTTGTGTCTATAGTCACATGAGATACTGGTCTGTAGTTTCTTTTTTGTACTATTTGTCTGATTTTGATTTTTTATCATAAAATAAGTTGAGAAGTATTCATTCCCCTTTAATTTTTTGAAGTCCTTTGTAAAAGATTATATCCACTCTTCTTTTGATAGAATTCACCAATGAAGCCATCTGAGCCTGAGCTTTTCTTTATGTGAAGTTTTTATTAGGTTGGTAGAAAAGTAATTGTGGTTTTACATTGTAGAAATTTGCTGTTTGATATTAGGATACATTCTTAAATATGGTTCTGTTATACATCTTTTTAATACACACTCCTTGTTCTATGTTTTTTGCCAGTGACTTATTACTTGTTGTTCATTTTATGTTTATTTTAGACTATAAAAATGATGTTAGACAAAAAGCAAATTTGAGCAATTTTTTTTATTCCAGTTCAAAATGGGTCATAAAGACAACTTGCAACATCATAACCCCTTTGGCCCAGGAACTACTAACAGATATACAGTGCAGCACTGGTTCAAGAAGTTTTGCAAAGGAGATGAGAGACTTGAAGATGAGGAGCTCAGTGGCCAGCCATCAGAAGTTGACAGCGACCAACTGAGAGCAATCATCAAAGCAGCTCCTCTTACAACTATGCACAAAGTTGCCAAAGAACTCAGGGTTGACCATTCTATGATCATTCAGCATTTGAAGCAAATTGGAAAGGTGAAAACGCAGAATGTCCTAAGCACTTCACAAAACCAAACTTGTACTGAAAAATGGCCGTGGTCACTGTTTGTTGGTCGGCTGTTGGTCTGATCCACAACAGCTTTCTGAATCCCAGCAAAACCACCACGTCTGAGAAGCATGCTCAACAAGTTGACGAGACGCCCTGAGAACTGCAGCACCTGCAGCCATCATTGGCCAACAGAAGTGGCCCAGTTCTTCTCCACAGCAGCACCTGACCACACAGGACACAACCAATGGTTCAAAAGCTGAACAAATTGGGCTACAAAGTTTTGCCTCGTCCACCGTATTCACCTGACCTCTCACAAACCAATTACCACTTCTTCAAGCATCTTGATAACTTTTTGTAGACAGCATATTAAAAAGCAGAGACATTACTTTGCCAACAAAGGTCCAGCTAGTCAAAGCAGTGGTTTTTCCAATAGTCATGTATGGATGTGAGAGTCGGACCATAAAGAAAGCTGAGTGCCAAAGAATTGATGCTTTTGAACTGTGGTGTTGGAGAAGACTCTTGAGAGTCCCTTGGACTGCAAGGAGATCCTATCAGTCCATCCTAAAGAAAATCAGTCCTGAATATTCTTTGAACGGACTGATGCTGAAGCTGAATCTCCAATACTTTGGCCACGTGATGCAAAGAACTGACTCATTAGAAAAGACAGTGGTGCTGGGAAAGAGTGAAGGCTGGAGGAGAAGGGAACGACAGAGGATAAGATTGGATAGCATCACTGACTCGATGGCCATGAGTTTGAGCAAGCTCCAAGAGTTGGTAATGGACAGGGAAGCCTGGCGTGCTGCAGTCCCCTGGGGTCGCAAAGAGTCAGATACGACTGAGCAACTGAACTAAACTGATCTCACCTAATGTATTTTCCTCTTCACTTATGAAGAAAAATTTCCTGGCCAAAAGAAAATATGATGCGGACTTAGGTTTTACTGAGGAGTCTTTCCATTTCATTCTACTTGGTCTTGTTCATTTTCAGTACAACATTAAGCAATTAATTGATCAGAAATTGAAATAAAAGTGTCTGACTGGCTACCTATAGCTACCTTATGCCCTTTCCATTCCTATTAAATCTACTAGGAAAACTTCTTTCGGTGGGAATTCTCAAGCCAATTTCCCTCCATTTTGAAAGAAAATATTTTGACCCATTCCAGAAAACAAAAATGAATCTTGCATGGAAAGCCTCAGGAGCAATTTGAGAGAAAGAATCCAAGGTCCTTCTTCACAAGATCAGAGACAGCAAATATTTGCACAAAGTGATTACTCTCAACTGCAGTACTTACCAGCTCAATCTCTATCCCAACTGTGCCATTAAATACTCGCCCTCAATGGAAAGCAGTGCCATGACCTCAAGTACTACACTTGTCACCCCATAAGACAATTAGCTTCTCTTTCCTCTCTTGCCATGTAAGAGGGCATTCCATCTGCTCCTGGGACATGGATGCCTTGCCTTGTTCTGATCATATGCCCTCTGTACATATACTCTGTGACTGCCCCAGAATCAGCATTACCTGCAAATTTATTAGAAATGCGTAATCTCAGCTCAACTCAGATCTACTGAATCTGAATTTGTATTTTTATTTAACAAAATTATATTTTTATTTAACAGAATTACCTGGTGATTCCCATGCACCTTAAAAGCTGAGAGGAAATGTTCTAAAGCAGTGGTTTCCAAACTTTAGTGTGCACCAGAATCCTCTAGTGGGCAACAAAAATTGTGGGCTCCTTTCCCAGGGTTCCTGATTCAGTGGGTATTTAATGGAGCTTGAGAATTTGCCTTAAAAAGATTCCAGGTGATGTTGGTTCTGTTGATCTGGGAACCCTACTTTGAGAAACACTTCCGCAGAGGTCTCCCACACCACCAATGACTAGACCTGTAGAGGAGGCTTCAGAATCTAAAATGATATGATCTGCCGCTGATTATAAACAACTCATAATATGATTGGCACTGCTTCCTTGTTTTTTATGCTTTGCCACATTCTCCTGCCATCTGCTGGAAATCTGTCGGTCAGGTTTTCCTCTGCCATCTCCCAGTTTGCATCACCCTATCCTGCCCTCCCTCACCTCCATGCTGTAACAGAGCAGGGTCTGCCAAGTTCTGTCTGACCTGATGCTGATGGGAGAGACTTCTTTCCTGACCTTCCTTGGGTCACCTCCCAGTGAGTGAGCCCCAAGACAGTGCATTGCTGCCTTCCCATCCTGGCTCTGCCATTTGCCAGTTTCCTCCATGTGGAGTCATTTTAAAATCCTGAGGAGGAAGTCAGCTCAGGCTCTGCAGCCATGTACCTCTAAAGTTCATGCACCTCACTCCCCATTTTTCTCTTTAAAATAATCAGTTGTACTGTTTTCAAGAGATTTCTATCTCTGGCCCTGGGAAAGCTTTAACACAATTTTGGTAATTACAAGTTTGACAGAAAGGACCCACAGCTAAAGTTGGACATTACTGGGAATGCTGACTGGCATGGCTTTAGACTCTGGGATAGAGCAGGGCTGGAGAGTCAGTGTGGTCTGCTCCCTACAGGCAAGGAGATTTGGAAAGTGTGCCTGTTTCCCTGAGGAAGAACCTAACACCCTCAAATCCATTGGAAAAGTGGTCTTGTCATGTGCATGCTTTCGGGCCAATTTTTCAAGCTACAGCTTAAATCCATCAAAAATGTTTAGCTAAAAAAACGTTCAAAGTGTGGTTTATAGGAGTCTTACTTCAGCCTCATTCACCAATGGACTAAGGCTGAGAGAGTCTAAAGAGCACTTCCAAATCTATTTTTTAGAGCAATTTCTTCTTCCAAGGCAAAGAAGACTATTTTCTTTTTATAAAAGCAACACCCCTTTACCCTTGCCCCCAAAAGCAGTTTCATGTAAAGCTCTCCCATTTGTCTGAATGAGAAAAACATCTTTAATACCATAGTACAAATGTGATTTCCTCACTGGTGAATATGACATTTCTGTGGGTTCACAAAAAACAAAACTCCTTTTCCTTTTGGCTGAAAACTGCTTATGAAAAGGAAAGGCGGTTTGGGGTTTTGGTGCTTTCGTTCCCAAGCAGGACACGAGTTGTAGTTGTTTTTGCTTTGTTTTTGTTTTTTTTTTTTTTTCCCCAGTGGTGAGAAACCACCTCTGTGTTACATACACACAGTCAATTTTCACCTGCAGCTGGTTTCACACTAGATTTCCCATCTGGATGATGAAACCATAGTTTACCTGGTGAACTGGTAACATGTTCTTCTGGACCAAACTTTCCAGCACCTATAAAACTGTCATTCTCAGAGGCATTTTCCCCAAATCAGGAACCACATGGACCTTTTGCAAAGAAACGAAGTGAAAAATCACTCAAATCTTCAGTCAAAATAAAAGCAAATCATGGCTTCTTGGGGCCCAATTGTCCCTAGTGGTTGTGCTTCATAGGCTTTTCTCCCCACTAGGATAGCACTTTGTCTCCGCCACCTCTCCCAATGCTTAAGAAATCCACAGCTAAGAGGAAGGGCAGTGAGTACTGTACTTATCAGGACAAATGGTCCCTTACAGATTATGGATTTAGCAGACATTTCATGTCTCTTACACTGGATTTTTGTTTTCTGGGTTTTGGTAAATTCCTTTTCACCTTCATTCATTGAGATGTCGAAGGGGAGGAGGGACCCTGACATCAGTGAAATGCTCTCAACACTCCACTTTTGAGAATGAGGCTGCTTCCTGGGTGTTGCCATCTTATGGTGAGGTAGGACCAAAAGTAGTGAAGTGGAGCAGGAAGTCAGTGGCCTGGACCTGTGGGCATGTCAGAATCTGGTGCACTTGTGACCTGATATCTCTCCGGAGTCAGTTTTACCCTCCAAAACGAGGAAAGCACAGTGGAGTTGCTTCTAAGATGGCAAGAGAGTCAGGTTACAAATTCTGAACTTAGGTAAAACAGATGTACAATCAAGTTTGCACTTGAAAATCTCCAGCTTGGAGCAGCTGTTTCTTTGAGCTTACATTCAGTTCAGTTCAGCCACTCAGTCGTGTCCAACTTTTTGCGACCCCGTGAACCGCATCACGCCAGGCCTCCCTGTCCATCACCAACTCCCAGGGTCCACCTAAACCCATGTCCATTGAGTTGGTGATGCCATCCAACCATCTCATACTCCGTCATCCCCTTCTCCTCCTGCCCTCAATCTTTCCCAACATCAGGGTCTTTTCAAATGAGTCAGCTCTTCGCATCAGGTGGCCAAAGTATTAGAGTGTCAGCTTCAGCATCAGTACTTCCAATGAACACCCAGGACTGTTCTACTTTAGAATGGACTGGTTGGATCTCCTTGCAGTCCAAAGGACTCTCAAGAGTCTTCTCCAACACCACAGTTCAAACTCATCAGTTCTTCTGTGCTCATCTTTCTTCACAGTCCAACTCTCACATCCATACATAACCACTGGAAAAACGATAGCCTTGATTAGATGGACCTTTGTAGACAAAATAATGTCTCTGCTTTTGAATATGCTATTTGATTGGTCATAAATTTCCTTCCAAGGAGTAAGCGTCTTTTAATTTCATGGCTGCAATCACCAGTGCACAAAAAACTCATTGCTCCAGAGATACAAGGCGATTTAGGAGCTGTCTATCAGGAACTTAAGATAAGAATCAAATATATATTTGTAATATCATAATATGACAGGAAATTTACAAAATAAATTACAATGAATCCATGCAATGGAATGCAAGTACTGACATTAAAAATTAATATTGCAGAAGGCCATTTGTTGCCATGGGGAAAAGGTCACGATTACAGAATGAAGAGTATGCTGTCTAGCATACAGTTGGACCTCGACATCCATGGATGTGTTCCACATCTGCAGATTAAGCCAAACATGGATGTTATAGATCTGGGGGAAAAACCCAGAGAGTTCCAAAAGGCAAATTTTGAATTTGCCATGCACTAGCAACTATATACATAGCATTTACAACTATTCATGCAGCAGTTACAATGTATTAGCCATTATAAGTAATCCAGAGATGACTTAGAGTGCAGTGGAAAATGTGTGTAGGTTATACACTGATCTATGCCATTTTATATAAAGGACCTGGAACCAATCCCCAAAGGATGCAAAGGGATAAATTTTTCAAAAGTAGTTATGGTGTGTGTGTGCATGCCAGAAAAAAAAAAAAGTCTAGATAGGTTACCCCCCCGGGGAGAAGGCAATGGCACCCCACTCCAGTACTCTTGCCTGGAAATTCCCATGGACGGAGGAGCCTGTTAGGCTGCAGTGCATGGGGTCGCTAAGTGTCGGACACGACTGAAGCGACTTAGCAGCAGCAGCAGCAGCAGGTTACCCCCAGAAAACTATTTTTGTTTGTTTGTTTGTCCTTCTCTGTATTTCTCAAATTTCCTACATAGAGGGTATGTTAGCTTTGAAATTGAGGGAGAAGCATTATTAAACAGTAAAACCAATCATTTTAGTTGCATAAATCTTTAGGTACATTTGTGCAAGTGAAAGAAGAGGATAAAAACATTTTGCCCACTATCCAATTCTATAAAGATTAACCTGCTGTGGTTGCTGACCAACAGCGCACTCAGTGCTTTGGACAGAAGAGATAAGGAGACAACAGGATGTTCTGTGCTTTAGACAACAGGCCCCTTAGAGAATTAGACGTACCTCTTGAGCCTGGCCTCCCCCACATTGAAGGAGTCTTTCCCTTCAAACTTCTTTACACAGGTTAGATTTTCCTCTTGCAAAAGAACATATTAAAGTTTCCATACTACTAATATACTTATTTTCATTTTACATCTTTGTTATTTGGTAAGGTAAACTCTGCATGTAAAAAATGAAAGACTAAACCATTTGAAAATTCTGTAAGAATGTAAAATTATGTACTATTTGTGCTTGTGGGTGTGTGTAGAATTGGAGAGTGGTGGTTGCAAGGAAGCTGACTTATTGGACAAGCGACTGTTTGTCCTCACTGCTAATGGGCCACCCACTGCTTAGTTCAGTATTAGTGGCAGT
The DNA here is from genome assembly GCF_042477335.2 of Ovis canadensis. Lineage (NCBI taxonomy): Eukaryota > Metazoa > Chordata > Mammalia > Artiodactyla > Bovidae > Ovis > Ovis canadensis. The sequence continues at coordinate 13,898,789 of NC_091261.1, forward strand.
TGCTCAGTTGTGTCCAATTCTTTGCAACCCCATGGACTGTAGCCCGCCTCTCTCCGTGGGATTTTCCAGGCAAGAATACTGGAGTAGGTTGCCATTTCCTTCTCCAGGGGATCTTCCTGATCCAGGTATCAAACCTGGGTCTCTTGCATTGCAGGCAGATTCTTTACTGTTTGGACCACTAGGGGAGCCTCTATTTAATGGTAATCTAAGTATAAAAGTCATGATTTATATATATATATATATATATATATATATATATATATATACACATATATATGAACTGAGGAAGTACAAAACCCCATAAGCATCTAGTTTGAATTTTTAATAGCTCTTTAAAAAAAACTTGTAATATTTGTTATTTGTACTTAAAAAATAGTTTTAGCAAAATAAGGTGGGCTTTTTTCATTTTTTTAAAATTCAAGGATAATTGCTTTACAGAATTTTGTTGTTTTCTGTCAAACCTCAACATGAATCAGCCATAGGTGTACATATATCCTCTCCTTTTTGAACCTCCCTCCCATGTCCCTCCCCTTCCCACCCCTCTAGGCTGATACAGAGCCCCTGTTTGAGTTTCCTGAGCCATATAGCAAATTCTCGATGGCTATCTATTTTACAATTGGTAATGTAAGTTTCCATGTTACACTTTTCATACATCTCACTCTCTCCTCCCCTCTCCCCATGTCCATAAGTCTATTCTCTATGTCAGTTTCTCCACTATTGCCCTGTAAATAAATTCTTCAGTACCATTTTTCTAGAGTCTGTATATGTGCATTAAAATACGGTATTTATCTTTCTCTTTCTGACTTACTTCACTCTTTATAGTAGGTTTTAGATCCATGTACCTCATTAGAACTGACTCAAATGTGTGCCTTTTTATGGCTGAGTAACAAGGCTATGGTTTTTCCAGTGGTCATATATGGATGTGAAAGTTGGGCTGTGAAGAAAGCTGAGCGCCGAAGAATTGATGCTTTTGAACTGTGGTGTTGGAGAAGACTCTTGAGAGTCCCTTGGACTGCAAGGAGGTCCAACCACTCCATCCTAAAGGAGATCAGTCCTGGGTATTCATTGGAAGGACTAATGCTGAGGCTGAAACTCCAATACTTTGGCCACCTCATGCAAAGAGTTGACTCATTGGAAAAGATCCTGATGCTGGGAGGGATTGGGGGCAGGAGGAGAAGGGGGCAACAGGGGATGAGATGGTTGGATGGGATCACCAACTCAATGGACATGAGTTTGGGTAAACTCCGGGAGTTGGTGATGGACAGGGAGGACTTGCGTGCTGCGATTCATGGGGTCGCAAAGAGTCGGACATGACTGAGTGACTGAACTGAACTGAACTGCATATTCCATTGTGTATATGTACCACAACTTCTTTATCCATTCATCTGTTGATGGACATCTAGGTTGCTTCCATGTTCTAGCTATTGGAAATAGTGCTACAATGAACAACAGAATATATGTTTCTTTTTCAATTTTGGTTTCCTCAAGGTATATGTCTAGGAGTGGAACTGCTGGGTCATATAATGGTTTTATTCCTAGTTTTTTAAGGAATCTCCATACAGGTGGGTTTTCATATTCAGTGAAACCTAGAATGCCCACTTTCACTGCTACTATTCAACATAGTTCTGGAAGTTTTGGCCACAGCAATCAGAGCAGAAAATAAATAAAAGGAATCCAAATTGGAAAAGAAGAAGTAAAACTCTCACTGTTTGCAGATGACATGATCCTCTACATAGAAAATCCTAGAGACTCCACCAGAAAATTACTAGAGCTAATCAATGAATATAGTAAAGTCGCAGGATATAAAATCAACACACAGAAATCGCTTTTTTTGTTTTTTCTTTTTAGAAATCATCATGATCCTTTCTCCAAGGAAGAAAATCTGTAGTATGGCCTTCTAAATGTTTGTTTATTTGCTTGCTTTTTATTTTTAATTGGAAAATAATCACTTCACAATGTTGTGTTGATTTCTGCTGTACAACATGAATCAGCTATTAGTATACAATATATCCCTCCCTCTTGAGATTCAAATCCCACTCCTGCCCTAAATGTTTCTTAGATGAAGTTGAATTCCAGAATTTTCATATTAAATTTCATGTTTTGATCTGTCCAGATTCCTTAGCTGGTTCAAAGAAACACTTCACTTCTGGCAATTTTGTCTCTCAAGATTTTGCAGTGTTCACGGATGAATGATTTCAAGTGCATTTTATCTTTAAAAGAAACATTTTGAAGATGAATCTTTTAAATATATATTAAATCTCTTTTTGCCTCAACCAAAAGCTTGTACATTTCCAAGGAATAGCAATTTCAATCCGATGGAATATTGTGGAAATTTTTCTCAAAGCTTATTGCAGTTATTTTCATCCATTCTTGCCATTTAAAGTCTCATTAAATTCAAAGGTAGCTACGAACTCCCACTTATTAGAGTACCATGATGGTTCCTAGGGTTGGTGCTGAGAAGCAACCAGCAGATCCAAGGCAGTGGGACTTCATAATTCTACCCCGCTCCCTACTACACAAAATTGTACCTTTCTAGGTAAAACACGCCTAGTCTGTCACTGTCCAGGTTGATTCCACATGGACTTAGAAAAGACAGTGCTCATGTGTAAATGTGATGTAAAATATGAAAGCAATTAAACACTATATCTTGGTTTTAAATTCTTGTGCTGAAACAAAAGCAACACCCCATCTCACTAGTGAACTTACCTGTTTTTTTTTCCTTCCCTAAAATGCAAAATAAAAACTGCTGAAGAGAGGAAGTTAGGAAGTAGAACTAGTAGGTAACTGTCTTTGTAGTATGAGTTAAGAGAATCTCTAAATTTTCCCAAGCCAGAATATCTTCTGAACTAGAGGAGCTTCATCTAGGTTAGATGCTGCCAGAACCCAGGTATCTACTAGCCCCTTATTTGGGAAGATGGGTACAGGGAGTGAGAGAAGACAACACATTCTAGGAGAACAGTAGTTTTTCGTTTCTTTTGAAATAGTTTATATATATATATATATACATACACACACACACATAGCATTATAAAATAACAAATGCCAATTACATATTTAAACATAAATAAATATTGAGAATATACAAAAAATTATGAAAAATCTCACTACTTTAACAGAAGTAAAATGAATATCTTGGGATGTCTTTCACATTATTCTATAGCCATCTGTCCATCTATCCATCTGATTTCACTTGCTTCACTAAAATCAGATATGAACACAGTTGTATGTCTTTTATCTTTTAAATTATTCTTATATATGAAAAAATATTGAATAAACCAAGATCACTGTCATTCCCTCAGTCTGAGAACTTAGTCCTTCCCTGCAGCCTTATCCATTCACAAATAAATGGGTTTAGCTCCTGGTACACAGAGTCACAGCTGGACACTCACTCCTTCCCCTAGTCCAGGGGACTTATGACAAGCCACCGCTACTGCCACACCCTCGATAGCATAGATCCCTACACAGCCAGCTGGAGATCAGCTGGTCTCCACGGTTTCAATTCTTCTTGGTTTTACTCACAAGTCCAGCTTTTTACACTGTTTCAGGATGACTGGACCTGGCATCTTCTGAGTCATATTCAGTTTTCATTCAAGAACCCTTGGGGTCTGATGTGAGCTTCATCTGTTTAGAGATTGCTGAATATTCTGCTATACACATACAACAATTTAATTAGACTTTCTCCTCTTATTGAATATTTTAGGCTTTTTTCTGATTTTCTGAATATTATTTAAAAAAAAAAAACATACTAAACATCTTTGTTCATATGTTTTTGAACACATCTCTGATTACTTTCTAAAGATAGAATTGAAACTGACCAGGACCCAGTGGAGCCTTCCCAGGTACAAAAGCCTTTTTTTGTACCTGATTTTTGTTTGTAGGAAAAAGTCTTCAGCCTTCTTGACTTTCCCTGTGTTCCAAATGGCAGATTCAAACAGTTAACCAGTTATTGAAGGAAGGGAATGCAGAAACAAAGGAAAGCAGTGAGGCTATAGTGCAGCAATGGGGCAGGGTCCTGCTTCCTTCCTGGGGGGTGTGCACAGCAATCTGATGCATATCTCTGGGTTCTACAAGAGGTGAGGTCCCCACTAGGTGCAGGATGGTAACTCTGGGCTGAGCAAAAGTATATGGATGTCAGAAGGTAGATGAATGTGATTCCTGGAGCACCAACCTTTTCAGTTCAGTTCAATTCAGTTCAGTCGCTCAGTGGTGTCCGACTCTTTGAAACCCCATGAATTGCAGCACTCCAGCCCTCCCTGTCCATCACCAACTCCCAAGGTTCACCCAAACTCATGTCCATCGAGTCGGTGATGCCATCCAGCCATCTCATCCTCGGTCGTCCCCTTCTCCTCCTGCCCCCAATCCCTCCCAGCATCAGAGTCTTTTCCAAGGAGTCAACTCTTCACATGAGGTGGCCAAAGTATTGGAGTTTCAGCTTCAGCATCAGTCCTTCCAATGAACACCCAGGACTGATCTCCTTTAGGATGGACTGGTTGGATCTCCTTGCAGTCTAAGGGACTCTCAAGAGTCTTCTCCAACACCACAGTTCAAAAGCATCGATTCTTCGGTGCTCAGCTTTCTTCACAGCCCAATTTTCCCATCCACACATGACCACTGGAAAAAACATAACCTTGACTAGACGGACCTTTGTTGGCAAATTAATGTCTCTGCTTTTCAATATGCTATCTAGGTTGGTCACAACTTCCTTCCAAGGAGTAAGTGTCTTTTAATTTCATGGCTGCAATCACCATCTGCAGTGATTTTGGAGCCCCAAAAATAAAGTCTGCTACTATTTCCACTGTTTCCCCATCTATTTCCCATGAAGTGATGGGACTGGATGCCATGATCTTCATTTTCTAAATGTTGAGCTTTAAGCCAACTTTTTCACTCTCCTCTTCCACTTTCATCAAGAGGCATTTTAGTTCCTCTTCACTTTCTGCCCTAAGGGTGGTGTCATCTGCATATCTGAGGTTATTGATATTTCTCCTGGCAATCTTGATTTCAGCTTCGGCTTCTTCCAGCCCAGTGTTTCTCATGATGTACTCTGCATAAAAATTAAATAAGCAGGGTGACAATATACAGCCTTGACGTACTCCTTTTCCTATTTGGAACCAGTCTGTTGTTCCATGTCCAGTTCTAACTGTTGCCTCCTGACCTGCATACAGGTTTCTCAAGAGGCAGGTTAGGTGGTCTGGTATTCCCATCTCTTTCAGAATTTTCCACAGTTTATTGTGATCCACACAGTCAAAGGCTTGGCATAGTCAATAAAGCAGAAATAGATGTTTTTCTGGAACTCTCTTCCTTTTTCCATGATCCAGCAGATGTACCACTAACCAATCAGAAGAAAGACACAAACTCTACAGGCCTCCCCCAAAATTTGCCATTAAAACTCTTTTCTGAAACCCACTGGCTAGCACAAGCCACTTCCTCTCCTTGCTTGGCCCTGCAGTAAAGCTTTCTCTTCTCCAGACTTCAATGTTTTGGTTTGTTTGGCTTCACTATGCATCAGACACATGAACTTGGGTTCAACAAAAGCATTCCTATGTCTTTATGTATGAACTTTTTAATGTTGTTTTATAAATATTGTAAAATTGCATAGTAGAATCTTCCAATCAAAACCACAGTGAGAAGTCACTTCACACTTGTTTTAATGACTATCTTTAAAGCGATAAGAGATAACCATTTTTGGAGAGATGTGGAGAAAAGGGAACTTCTGTGGACAGTATTGTAAATTGATGTAGCAACCATGGAAAACAGATTGTAGGTGTCTCAAAATATTAAAAATAGAACTGCCATATGACCCAGCAACTCAACTTCAGGGTATTTATCTGAAGGAAACAAAATTAGTATCTCAAAAAGATATCTCCTCCCCATGTTTACTGCAGCATTATTTACAAGACATGGAAACAACCTTAGTGTCCATCATGGGATGAATATATACATATATACACATGCATTTTTCTTTGTGTATATATATATATATATATATATATAAAATTCAGCCATAAACATAAGGAAATCTTGCTATTTGTATTCACAACAACATGAACAGAACTTGAGGGCCCTGTGCTAATGAAATAAGTCAGTTAGAGAAAAACAAATATTGTGCAATAGCATTTATATGTGAAGCCTTAAAAACAAACAAACAAACTCATAGAAAACAGATTGATGCCTACAAGAGGCACAGGGTGCGGGGTGGACAAAATGTATGAAAGTGGTCAAAAGACACAAATTTCTGGTTATAGGATAATAAATCCTGAAGATATAATGTACAGCAAGGTGACTGTATTTAACAACACTGAACTGTGTATTTAAAAGTTTTTATGAGAGTAAATCTTAAAAGTTATCATCATTAAAAAATCTGTAAATATGTGATGATGGATATTAACTAAACTAACTTTATGAATCATTTCAGAATACATGCAATATCATCATTATGTTATACACCTAAAACCAATACAATGCTATATATTAATTATATCTCAATTAAAAGTAAGTTAAGATAAAATACAAGAGTAACAACAAAAGGAAATTGGAACATAAAATAAAGTAGAATGAATGAATGAATGAAAAATCACACAAGTGGAAGCACAAAAATCAAATGCAAAAGCAGTGATGCCTACTTCTCCACATGCGAGGCTGATGTGACCAGATGAATCGATGAAAGAAATGCCATCACAGTTATATTTACATGGTTTTACATTATGTGTAGGTATTCATCTAATAACTGATATTATTTTTAAAGTAATTTAATATAATAGAAATTTGATTAAGGTAATCTCAAAAAAAGTACTCCTGGCAGCAGTGTATAAGACCTCTTAATAGGGTTCAGTGTTATCATAAAAAAAAAGAAACCTTGCTAATCGGACATATGGAAATTGGTGGCTTATTATTCCAATTCTCATTCTTAAATTGTGAACATAAAAAGTCAGCTCTTGCATGCCCTTTCTCTGACTACTGTGTTTCAGGGAGAAGGCAAAGTTTTCTGGGTCCTATAGAGTCAGGGATCCTCTGCTTTACTTGTGCACCCCAGTCAGCACTCAGAAAAGACGAGGATGCTAGGTGTGTCGGGGAAGCAGTGAGCCGACTTCACATCTCCATCAACTGACTGAGCTATCATTTTGCTTTGGATTGCAAAAAAGAAGGTATTTTTGAAATTCTTCCCTAAGAATCCTGGTTTTTCCATCATTCTTTTCACTTTTTAATCCCCTATTTTATTTCCTTAATATTTTGCCTTCTGATAGAAATAAATGGCTAAGAGTTAGTACCAGCACAAGATAATAAAGCCAGCAATTCACACAAGGAATTAGAAAATTTAGCCTTTTAAATTAATCGTAGCTCATGCTGCTTCACCAAATGCTATGACATGAAAAACTGGTACCTCACCTGATACCATCAAAATAGGTACGGTCAACCTATGACTATTTTGATCCTGGCCTTTTTGTAAATGGTCATGTAAAACTGTTCTGAGACAAATTCTTCTGGGGACTTACTCTGGTGTGATTTGTAGACCATTTTTGTGGTGTTTTTATTAGAAAAATGACAGAGGCCAGTTAAGAGGATTTTAGAAACAATTAAGATCTTGTTTTGTAATTAAAGAACATTCCCAAACTCTGGGACATTTTCCTAGACATTGCTATGTCCAAACGAAAAGTCAATATTCCAGAAGAAAATGCGTTCCACCTTTAGAAGAGTGTTTTCAATCTTAAGCCTAAGTTTTATTTTATTGTTTTGCTTTTTTAAGGCTTAAACTTTTCAGGCATGTAAAATGAAGAAAGAGTCTTCAGAACCCTGAGAAACTCACACACTCAAAGATGGTCACTTTTTTATTGGGAAGATTCATTACTTGGATTTTCCATTTTTAGTTCAACTAGACCTTCCATTTATAAGCTTCAAACTCCATTCTTTTGTTGTTGTTGTTGTTTATTGACAATGTCTATTCTGCCACAAACATTGTCCATGACCCAATTCCAAGCAACCCCCTTAAAAAAAGGCACTTAATTAAGCCAACAAACAAACTAGCAGGGTAAAAAATTATAGGGGACCTTTCTAAGAAACACAGGGTCCCAGCATTATAAACAACATGGAAATAGATCATAGAATTCTGTCAAGTATCCCAAATCTAATTTATGTGGTCAATAATATAATTCTTTCCATCTCTGTGAGAAACTTATCCACCACACTCTTGTGAATATACAGTTTGAGTACAATTTCTCCTCTAACCACGCCCCCATTAAAATGTAACACATGTCTATAGCAAGCATTAAATCAAAAAACAAAGTACAGGAAATTGTTTTCATGTGTTGCCTGTGCTTTAAAAGGATGGAATAGAGGAAACTTTGCAATTAATGCTATTGTAATGCCTTATGGCTCAGTATGAATTGAGAAGAAATGATGCAATCTCAAGAAATGATGCAATCTCAATCATTCCTGCTCTCAGGTGAGCCATGACGTTTGCATTTGGTGAGTGGTATCTAAATAGACTTTCTTACATGAACTAAAAGTCAAGAATATTTATGTGCGTATTTTTCCTGTGAATGTTATTATAACCAGACACAAAATCTAAAGTGCTACTACAAGTTATAGCTGCCTGTACCAATTTCTCAATAAAAGCATGAAGCTCCTAAAAGAGCAACAGTATTCTAGAAGGTGCTAAGTGTGCTCCAAGAAGAAAGAAGGAAAGGCACAGTTGCTTGTAAAACTAGCGTTGAGTGTCAGCCTCTGACTCTCAAGCGCACTGGGTCAGACTCTCTGCAATGGACTAGAGCGAGGGCCGCTCCCCACCCCTGCCGAGCCAGGAGGCACAGCCTGGCGCTGGCGACACCGTGGTCAAGACAATGTCTCCTGCGGCTGGGACAACTTAAGACACTGAACAGTATCTCTGTCAGATGAGCGTCCAGTTGACCTAAATAGAAGCCAGAGGCATTGAGTCTCCACTAGCTTTTAGAGAAGGGGCATATACGCATCCCTAGTTTCGTTTGTTTTTTTTTTTTTTTTCCTCTAATGCTCATTTGTGATAAAAGCAAAATTCCCACTTACTTAGATAATCTACGAATTGAAAAAACTTGATTTTTTTGTTCCCTCCGTGTATGCAATCCAATTAGATGTACTGCTCATGAGATAAATATATATGACACAGAGGCTCCTTTACTTACAAACCGGCTAGTTTCTGGAAAGTTTTGTCAAATTCGGCTGTTTGTAGCACCAAAGTGATTTTCATAGAAGGGACAGTTGTTCCCGTTTGGTGGCAATGGACAGACATGGTTCTTCTGCTCTGGCTCCTATCTTCTGTAAACATGAAAATGTGTAAGTTGAAAGCTTATAAGAGGTAAGTTCCCTAGGGCTGGCTGCTGTTACAAATTACCACAAACTGGGTGCCTTAAAACAACAGAAATTTATTCTCTCACCCTCCTGGAGGCTACAAGTCTCTGAAATTCAGGTGTTGGCAGGGTTGATTGTTTCTGGAGACTCTGAAAGCCGATCTGTTCCAAGCCTCTCTCCTCAGACCTGCTGGTTGCTGGCATCCTTTGGTGTTCTTCGGCTTGTAAATGTGTCCCTTCAGTCTCTGCCTCCATCTTCCCATGGTGTCCTCCCTGTGTATCTGTGTCACTCTGTCCAAATATCTGCTTGCTAGAACATTAGTCACTGGACTAGGCCAGCCTAATCCAGTATGACCTCTTTTTAACCTGATTACATCTGCAAAGACCCTATTTCCACATAACAACACACTCATAGGCAAAAGGGGTTAAGACTTCATTGCATCTTTCTTGGGGACACAATTCAATCCATAATACCCATCATCTCCCAAATATAGTGTTTACATTCAACTAAAACTATTAAAGTTGTCTTTGTGTAAATGAATGAACAAATGTTGAAAACTTATTACTTATGTCTTATGATCTACTGGTAGCTTAACATACAAATCTACTTAATTTGAGAAACATGCATATCCTACTGTTGACATAATAGTAAAGCTTTGTGTACATATACATTTTAAAATTTGTTTACTGAAGTATAATTGATTTACAATGCTGTGTTAGTTTTAGGTGTATAGCAAAGGAATTCAGTTTTATATATATGTTTTATTCTCTTTCAGATTCTTTTCCATTATCAGTTATTTCAAGATATCGAGTAGAGGTTCCTATATTATACAGTAAGTCCTTATTTTTTATCAATTTTATATACAGTCATATACATCCATTAATCCCAAACTCTTAATTTATTCCTCTCTCCTATATATATATTATTTGTGGAGATAAATATGAACACACTCATTCAACCCACAGAAGCACAGACAGACACACAACCTTTTTATACTACACCCTGCGTGAGAATTGATGACGCTTTACCGTGGCGCTTCTCTTGCTACACACATATTCACATCCACATGCTGGGCATATCTAAGAAGGCTCAGTTATCTTTGTTTTGTTTTGTTTAGGTTTTTTTTTCTTTTTTTTTTAATTTTAAAATCTTTAATTTTTACATGCATTCCCAAACATGAACCCCCCTCCCACCTCCCTCCCCATAACATCTCTCTGGGTCATCCCCATGCACCAGCCCCAAGCATGCTGTATCCTGCGTCAGACATAGACTGGCGATTCAATTCTTACATGATAGTATACATGTTAGAATGTCATTCTCCCACATCATCCCACCCTCTCCCTCTCCCTCTGAGTCCAAAAGTCCATTATACACATCTGTGTCTCTTTCCCTGTCTTGCATACAGGGTTGTCATTGCCATCTTCCTAAATTCCATATATATGTGTTAGTATACTGTATTGGTGTTTTTCTTTCTGGCTTACTTCACTCTGTATAATCGGCTCCAGTTTCATCCATCTCATCAGAACTGATTCAAATGAATTCTTTTTTACGGCTGAGTAATACTCCATTGTGTATATGTACCACAGCTTTCTTATCCATTCATCTGCTGATGGACATCTAGGTTGTTTCCATGTCCTGGCTATTATAAACAGTGCCGCGATGAACATTGGGGTACATGTGTCTCTTTCAATTCTGGTTTCCTCGGTGTGTATGTCCAGCAGTGGGATTGCTGGGTCATAAGGGAGTTCTATTTGCAATTTTTTAAGGAATCTCCACACTGTTCTCCATAGTGGCTGTACTAGTTTGCATTCCCACCAACAGTGTAGGAGGGTTCCCTTTTCTCCACAGCCTCTCCAGCATTTATTGCTTGCAGATTTTTGGATCGCAGACATTCTGACTGGCGTGAAGTGGTACCTCATTGTGGTTTTGATTTGCATTTCTCTAATAATGAGTGATGTTGAGCATCTTTTCATGTGTTTGTTAGCCATCCGTATGTCTTCTTTGGAGAAATGTCTATTTAGTTCTTTGGCCCATTTTTTGATTGGGTCGTTTATTTTTCTGGAATTGAGCTGCAGAAGTTACTTGTATATTTTTGAGATTAGTTGTTTGTCAGTTGCTTCATTTGCTATGATTTTCTCCCATTCAGAAGGCTGTCTTTTCACCTTGCTTATATTTTCCTTTGTTGTGCAGAAGCTTTTAATTTTAATTAGATCCCATTTGTTTATTTTTGCTTTTATTTCCAGAATTCTGGGAGGTGGATCATAGAGGATCCTGCTGTGATTTATGTCTGAGAGTGTTTTGCCTATGTTCTCCTCTAGGAGTTTTATAGTTTCTGATCTTACATTTAGATCTTTAATCCATTTTGAGTTTATTTTTGTGTGTGGTGTTAGAAAGTGATCTAGTTTCATTCTTTTACAAGTGGTTGACCAGTTTTCCCAGCACCACTTGTTAAAGAGATTGTCTTTACTCCATTGTATATTCTTGAGAAGGCTCAGTTATCTTTGAACACATTCCACAAGTCAGTATCTGGCACTGATAAAGGACATTTTTCCATTAATCAGATTCATAGTACAAGCTTATTAAAAAGTGGTGGAAAGGGTCATCAAACCGCATATTTCAACTTATACTCCTTTTTGTTTCTTTAATCAGATGTTCATGGAAGTCATGGCTAACTATTCACCAAGCCTGTTTCTTCTTCATCTTGTGTGCATACCTAGATGTTATTTTTTAGCCAGGTAAATGTGGCTGTAGACCTGACCTCTACTCCATGGATGTATGCAAAAGGAATGCGTGCCATCCCAGGCATGGCTCATAAAAGCCTCCTGCACACAGTCTCCCTTCCTTTGGCTTGAGTCAGACAGGCAAAGCAAACTTGGAAGCTCTATGTTGCAGGGGAAAGAACCGCAAGATGAAAGAAGCCTGCATTTCTGAGTCACTTCTTGGTGATCATGAGTTTCATTTTGCATGAAGCCCACGCAGCTGATGACTTCCACCGAACTGCTGAATTCTACACATGTTAATTGCCTTGTTAGTTTACATGTTAGTTTCCTTCCTATGTGCCTGCTGCCATGTGTATTTCTCTCTTATTTAAAGTCTTAGTCTTATCTCCCTGAGTAAATGGTAAACATATTGAGGACTTTTGCTTTGTCTCTTATAACTCCTTGTTTAGAGTCCAGCACTACTGAAATGCTCAGTATGTTTATTGATCTGTGGGTGAACTGATTCCTAACAAAACCAAAGGCAAATTTTATCAGATAAATAAGTTTGGGTGTGAAAAAAAAAGTGAAAATGTTAGTTGCCCCGTCATGTCCGACTCTTTGCGACCCCATGGACTGTAGTCTGCTAGGCACCTCGACACAGAGACCGAACCCAGGTCTCCTGCATTGCAGTCAGTTTCTTTACCGCCTGAGCTACCAAGGAAGACCCAAAATGTTAGTCACTTGGTCGTGTCTGACTGATTGTGACCCCATGGACTGTAGCTCTCCAGGCATGGAATTCTCCAGGAAAAAATACTTAATAACTTTTCAAACTGGTTTCAAGGCCATAAATGAATACAAAGTGCATATACATACATACATATATATATATATATATATATATATATATATATATATATTTAAAGTATAAACATTAAGGACCATAAATGGTGTGAAAATCTATTTAAATGTGTTGCTCTCTTTATCCAAGAAGATGAAAGAGGTTTTATTGAATTTCTTTCATAGTATTTTGAGAGAAGGAAGGCCATTTTTAGATACAAATTTATTTTCAGCTGAAACTTTCAATGTGTTTGCTGCCATAGCTCTGCTAATTTATCAAATTACAGTTAAAATTAAAGGTGAAAAAAAAACTCACCCTGTTTCTCAGATTTAATCACAGTAAATAGGCTCACAAAGTAAATTCAGGCCATCTGTGATTACTTCCTATTCCTGTGTAAATTCTGTTTTCCAACTGGGTATTATTCTAATGAAACTATAACTTAAGTCCACGTCAGATTAGCTTCAGTTAGTTTAAAGGGCCTCTGTGAGGATGGAAAAACTGTCTTGTAATACTAGGAGATGAATGGAAAAACAAGAACTAATAGATGGTGAGGATTTGTCCCTTTAATGGCTATCGTCTTTTTCAGAACAGCTTTTCTTCATTTTCTAGTAACATGATTTACCCCTCTGGGTTGATGAGAAGTCAGAAAGCCTGGACTTGATCAGCTATAGTGTCCTTCTGTCCTCAGACTTTGTGGAAGCCAAGACGCCAAGTGATGATCGAGGGAGCCAAACACATTTCTTCTGAAATTGTTCCACCTGAGGCTGATGGGACAGAACTTCTTTACTTTTCTGGTGGCAGAGTTGTTGGGCTGACTTGAAGGATGACTTTTCCCTTCACATGGAGACAGAGGATGAGGCCAATGTAGCTTTAAAAAAAAAAAAAAAGCAGAGATGACAAACAGAAATAGAGAAAAATATAGTCTTAACAGCACTGATGGAATGCCTTGATAGGATTCAGAGATGATATTAAGTAATTCCTGAGGCCAATATTATTATTTGTCCTGAGGCCGATTTTGTAAGCCTATGAACTCCCATTACTGAGTGAAAGCTAGTTTGTGTTGTACTTTTATCACTTGAAACTAAAAATGGTTTCTGTATTAGTGGTCCTCAGAGCTGAAGTTTTCTTTTCACTCTGGCATGGCATACTGATTTCTGCTAGTTTAGTTTCCTTCTGCCCTTAGTAATCTCACTTTTCGCCATTGCTCTGACTATTTTTCCAAACTGTTTTCCAACAAAATCTTAAAGGGTGTACCTTGCACTATATATTCATGATGAATGTTCTGGAAGGTTAAGAATAATATATCTTTGTAGTACAGAAATCTTAGAAATGTTTGTGTATACTCTTCATAAAATTCTGGATTTTCTACCTTATGGCACCCCACTTCACAAGCCACTCCATTTAACAAGCTAGAAAATGGCTTGCAAAGTAGACTCACTGGAATTATATCACTCCAGGAGACATCTTTATTGTTTTAGTAAAAGAATGTTTGGCTGGAACATAAAACAACTTTTAGTGTTCTTTCTAGCATCCTGTAAGGATTGAGATTCTGGGAAAATAATACAATAAAAATAACAAAAATCACATTTTCCAGGATTCATAAGTATTAATAGTTGAGAGCCAATCATATGGTAAGAGAGTACTCACTGAATTTAGAATTAGAAGACATCTGAGACATATTTGACAATAAGTGAAAGGCACATACCCTAAGGATCTCAAACAAATTTAATAACCACTAGATTACAACTAAAATTGATCATATGAATGGCTAAGTCAGTCACAGAGAAGTTTGCCCTGGAAATACAACCACTTATTGTCTCTTATTTAATTTTTTAATATAAATTTATTTATTTTAGTTGGAGGCTAATTACTTTACAATATTGTATTTAATCTTTTAATCCAGCATCTTCCCAGTCTCTGTGCCACTCAAACTCTTGATATACTGCAGGGAAATATTTATTGTTATAAACATATATATATGTTATATATTGTTATAAATATATATATATGTTATAAATATTTATATTGTTATAAATATTCATTTCCAAATGCTTATGACTAAGAATTTGAGAAGAACCAATAGCATAACATGAAAATATTTACTAATCAACTCTCTGTTAACGTTCAGTTCAGTTCAGTTCAGTTGCTCAGTCATGTCCAGTTCTTTGCGACCCCATAAACCGCAGCACACCAGGTCTCCCTGTCCATCACCAACTCCCAGAGTCCACTCAAGCTCAAATCCATTGAGCCGGTGATGCCATCCGACCATCTCATCCTCTGTTGTCCTTTTCTCCTCCTGCCCTCAATCTTTCCCAGCATCAAGAGTTTTTCAAAGGAGTCAGTTCTTCACATCAGGTGTCCAACATATTGGAGTTTCAGCTTCAGCATCAGTCCTTCCAGTGAACATTCAGGGCTGATCTCCTTTAGAATGGACTGGTTGGATCCCTTGCTGTCCAAGGGACTCTCAAGAGTCTTCTCCAACACCTCAGTTCAAAAGCATCAATTCTGTGATGCTCAGCTTTCTTTATAGTCCAACTCTCACGTCCATACAAGACAACTGGATTAGTCCCCACCAAAACATGCCAGTCAACTTCACAGTGGCATTATCTTCTTTGTCTTTCCAGTTGCAACATGAAATTGCAAATCTTGCCAAAAAATTTTACAAAGGTGAGGAAAGGTTTTTTAGAGAGTTGTTGAATTCCATTGAAAGCTGTTAAAAAGGAGAGTCTAGCAGATTTAAATGGATTAGCAATCAAACAAGACAAAAATTAATATATATAGGAATGCAAAATAAAATGATTTGAATATTAAAATAAAGTGACATTGATGAAACTCTTTTCTGTTTTTTTAAAAAATATATTATCTATGTACTATTATCCTTCTGCTATAATGTCACTGTCACCAAAATCCTATTTTTATCCATTCTTTGCATTTCCTAAGAACTTCAATATAGATAAACTTAAGTGATAATCTAAATTTTGCTTAATAAATAAAAATTATTTTCATGTTTTTAGTTTTATTTTTTTAAGAATAGTTCTCAAACAAACCTCACTTGTCTAATTCACTTAGAAAAGCTGATCTGCATTTTAAATGAATTAATTCTGAGTGGCCCTTTCTTGATTCCAATTTTCTTTTGGTAATAAGAACCCTTGTGTCTCTCTGACAACACTTATCACATTGTTGATGCTTATGTTTTCCGTACCAAACTATGAACTCTTTAAAGTCTGGTAACTTCTTTCATTCATGCTTGATTTCTCTAATGCCTAACTGAGTACCCACTCATAGTGCTGGTGGAATAAGTGAATGGATGAGCAGATGACTCTAACATGTATCAGCATCTATCTTGTCAATGGCCCTGGCATTTCCATTTAAGATTGACGTCCTGGCTCCTGGAGGTCTTATAGTCTATTTCTAGAGGCAGAGACCTGCACAAAATAATCTCTTGAATCCCTTAAAATTTATCAATCTCTATTTTGGATTTGGACTCCTTTGAAAATATAATCTTGAAGTGGACTTAAAACATAGATAATCATAACTCACATGAAAAATGTTTCCAAGATATCCAAAGGATATCTCACAAAACTATTTCTTGTCACTAAGAAGGGCCAACTTTTAGATGAGAAATCTACATGCACATCTTCCAGGAGTTATGATACCTGCTTGAGAATGGTCTCATGTAGATTCCAGGAGCCAGTGGCACAATAAACTTCTGCCCAAAAGGTCTTGAGACAGCCCAGAAGGCGGCTCAGAAGCTGGCTGGACTTGGAATGAGGTTGGCCCCAGAAGGGTTTGCACACTCACCCTACAGTTACTGACATGCTTCTTTGATTCACTTAATGGAAAGTAACCCTAAAGGAGGCCCTCTCTGGCTGGCCTGAAACTATATGGCTCAGACTAAACATATTAAATACATTACAGCAAATTGGTCTTTGGCCCCTGGTAGCTGCAGGGCTACAGGGAGGACAAAAATCTTTGCTGCTGTCAGGACATTGGAAATCTGCCACTAGAGATGCAGATGGAGGTAGGGATGGACTTTCCAAAGATTCAAAAATAGGAATCATTATTCAATTAAAATAGATTGATTTAATGGCTTAGAGGATGATATAATGTGCCCAGGAGGGACCCACAAAAGGCTTTTGTGAGCTAGAACAAAAACTCTGAAAAAGCATCCCGGGAGTTTCATGCCGTGTTATATGGCCCTGCATTTGGAGGCAACTGAATGCCACACACAGATCAATATTAGTATGAATACTTTACATCATTTCTTTACCCTAAAGAGAGACTAATGAGGGCTGACTTAATACAGCTCAACTTACTGATCACCTACTATGTCCCAGGTGTTTTTCTCGTCACTGCTATATCAACATGTCTTAAAAGCACTCTAACATCTGAAACAGGTTTCTTAAAAAGGAAGAAGTCTACCTTGGATACCTTTGGATAACTCTGGTTCAGTTGACTCCTAAACTAGCTGTCCATCCAATTTAGATGTTTCTTTGGATGAGGAGGCAGTGACCAGAAAAACTATAATAGGTCCCTGAGGAGTTGGAAAAAGTAAAGTATATTTAGAGTTGTGCAACCATCACTGTTGCAGAAAAGGCAGAGGAAACAGAGATCAAATTGCCGACATCCACTGGATCATCGAAAAAACAAGAGAGTTCCAGAAAAACATCTACTTCTGCTTTATTAACTATGCCAAAGCCATTTACTGTGTGAATTGCTGGGGTCCAGCCCCAGTGGATCCAGGGTGATTTGAAGGTGGGGACAGAGTTGGCAACCTTGGAAAAATACATATTTAATTACAGATATAGAGAGAGATTAGAAACAGATAGTGTAGTAGAAAGATTAGTGGAGAAAAAGAGGCTTAATAACTTGGATTACATGGAATAGCATCCATGCTACAGATGGGAAGTCAGCCAGAAAAACAGGGAGCAAGAAAGAAGCGACATGGGGGAATCAGTCTTTCTGGAAACTGATCCGATTTCTTTATTTTGGGGTTTGCTTTTATACCTTTTGTTACACATAGGGATGAATACAGAGTCATGTGGGGTTCAGCAGTCCTGACCTTTATCAAAATCAGGTGCTTCACATAAATGTATTAAAAAAAAAGGTCTTAGGGATATTACATCATCTTCTGGCCATGAGACCTGCTGACATTTTATGATCCTTTCTTTCTGATAACCAAAAAACTTATTTTTTCCAAGGGTGTTTTTTCTTAAACCAGGCACCACCCTTCAAATAAAGTTACATTCCTATAGGGTGAGGGTGTAGTGACTTACAATCAAGAAAGGAATTTATTTAACCCAAGGTTAACATGATTAATCTTAAAGGTTAATACTTATTTCTCCTATATGCTTAAAGGTTAATGCTTATTTCTCCTAAATGCTAGTTATATTCATTATAAGGGCAGGGAACATGAAGATTTAGCAGCAAACATCAGCCCAACAAATGAAAATCCTTTCACCAATGTTCCCCTTAAGATCTATTTAGTCTTAAGATAGTGATAAAGTTACATTTTTACATAGCAAGGACACAGTGATTTATAACAAAGTACAGTGATCTATTACAAAAGAGAAAATCCATTAACTCAAAAAGTCTAGTATTGCTAACATCAAAAACTACTATATTTCCTTTTCTATATTCCAAATACATTGATTAATATATTCCCAGGTGCCTAAGGATATGGAGGCCTGGCGGCAATCATTGACTCAACAAGAAAAAAAGCCCTATGCTAATTAAGACTCTCAAAATACTCCAAAACTCTCTGTGCTGTTTATGGTTAAGAGGTAGTAAACAATCATGTGCATAGTGGCAGGAGTATGGATAATCCTGTCACACAAACTAGTCTGTCAGCAGAGAGGTTTGACCTGAAACACCCTTGTCACACCCAAGGGAGGGAATTAGCAGCAATTACTGGCGCAACAAATGAAAAACCCTTCACCAATATAATTCCTAACCAACCCACTATACTAATAATTTCCAACTCCCCAAAAGAATTTGCCTTTAGTAAGTCTAAAACATCTCGTGCCTCTCGGGTTGGGAGGCTGTAAACAATCACATGTGGCTGGATGAACCTATACAGGCGGGCTAGATAAACTTCAGAGGAGTCCGTAAGCTGAAACAGTCTGTCACGCACAGGAATTTTTATTGCCTTGGAGCTGCACGTTTACTCCTTCTCCAAGAGAAACGGTTATGGGGGAGAGCCCCCCGTAAAGTCAGAGGTGTAGGTGAGAGCATAAAACAGACTCTGGTTTGGGGGTAGATGCTCAGGAACAGGGGGTTTCCTGAGGCTTGATCACGCCTTTGCGTATGCCAAGCCTCCTTCCTCGTGACCTTTGCCATGGGCGGAATTCCTCACGCTGGCCCCCGGCAGTGAATGACAACAAACTGTGGAAAATTCTTCAAGAGATGGGAATACCAGACCACCTGACCTGCCTCCTGAGTAATCTGTATACTGGTCAAGAAGCAACAGCTAGAACTGTACATGGAACAACAGACTGGTTTCAAATCAGGAAAGGAGTACACCAAGGTTGTATATTGTCACCCTGCTTATTTAACTTATATGCAGAGTACATCATGTGAAACTCCGGGCTGGATGAAGCACAAGTTGGAATCAAGATTGCCAGGAGAAATACCAATAACCTTAGATATGCAGAAGACACCACCGTTATGGAAGAAAGTGAAGAAGAATTAAAAAGCCTCTTGATGAAAGTGAAAGAGGAGAGTGACAAAGTTGGCTTAAAACTCAACATTCAGAAAATGAAGATCATGGCATCTGGTCCCATCACTTCATGGCAAGTAGATGGGGAAACAGTGGAAACAGTGACAGACTTAATTTTCTTGGGCTCCAAAATCACTGCAGATGGTGACTGCTAGCATGAAATTAAAAGATGCTTGCTCCTTGGAAGAAAAGTTATGACCAACCTAGCATATTAAAAAGTAGAGACATCACTTTGCCAACAAAGGTCCATCTAGTCAAAGCTGTGGTTTTTCCAGTAGTCATGTATGGATGTGAGAGTTGGACTATAAAGAAAGCTGAGTGCCAAAGAACTGATGTTTTTGAACTGTGGTGTTGGAGAAGACTCTTGAGAGTCCCTTGGACTGCAAGGAGATCACACCAGTCAATCCTAAAGAAAATCAGTCCTAAATATTCTTTGGAAGGACTGCTGCTGAAGCTGAAACTCCAATACTTTGGCCACCTGATGCGAAGAGCTGACTCATTTGAAAAGACCCTGATGCAGGGAAAGATTGAAGGCAGGAGGAGAAGAGGGTGACAAAGGATAAGATGGCTGGATGGCATCACTGACTCAATGGACATGAGTTTGAGTAAGCTCTGGGAGTTGGTGATGGACAAGAAAGCCTGGCGTGCTGCAGTCCATGGGGTCACAAAGAGTGGGACGCGACTTAAGCACCTGAACTGAACTGAACCATCACTGCAATCAAATCTAGAACATTTTTACTGACCCTCAAAGAAATCCCATTTTGGAGAACTGATATCATCAAGATGGTGATATAGGTTGTTCCGTCCTTCAATCCCCCTCACAAGAGGGCCAGCTGACAACTATCTGTAGACAAGACACCACTGTGAAAATCCCAGAACCTGAGAAGGGGAGGCTGAAGCACCCCCTGGACCCCAGAGACCAAGAAAGACTACATTAGAAGGGTAGAGGAATAGTTACACTTTCATCCCCAGCCCTAGGCTGGCACGGTGTCACACTGACAGCATTCCCCAGGCCTATGGTGGACAATCTAAGGAAAATCTAAGGTGGACATCCAGTCCCCCAGCGTGGTGAAACACTTCCCAGGAGGTACACTAAGGTCTTCCTTCATATGGGTCGTCACTGGGGAAATCTGCAGGGCTTAACCGATGAAGAGCAGACAGAGATGAAGAGCAATGCTTACAGCAACTGTGCTTGGATCCTGCAGACAATGTTACTGCTTTCAGCTGCACCTGAGGAGATGGCCCAGCTATTGGCTCTGCCCATCTGTGGAGCTAAGTCATGACCCTGTCTGTCCAAAGATCTTAGTTGGCAGTTTTGCCTGATTTGGGTCCCTAGTCAATGGGCAATATCATCCATGGAATCAGTTCTGTGACCCTACCTGGGCAGAGAAGCAAGTTTGAAGACCTGCCCAATGGCAGAGGGTAACCATAAGTCCCACCCCACAAGGAAGCTGCTCAAAGAATCTGGGCAGTTGCAGAGCCCACCTGTAGCCAGCAGCCTTGCCAGTAGCCTTGCCCAACTGCTGAGTATAAGCCTCTGGTCCCACAAAACCAGAGAACCCAAACAGTGCCCATGGGCTTCAGAGACTAGCCTACCATACTGCCCAGCCCTGAAGCATAGCTTAAAACACCATTCAGGAGCAGAGTGCAGCACTAGGGTTGGTCAAATTGCTAAACACAGCCTTTGGCCTCCCTCAGGCAGGAGCCCAGCTAGTGACCTCACCCAAGCTTGATGCACAGCTTACAAGAACTCAGACCGAGACCATGCCGAACTACAGAGCACAGTTCCCAACCTCACCCAACTGCAGTTTACAGTGGGAAGCCCTGTCTGACAAGAAACACAGCCAGTGTCTAAACCCAAAAACAGAGCACAGCAAGAGATCTAGCTGATCACAAAGCCCAGCCTGCAGCCCTGCCTGGTGGGAGGGCACAGCCTGAGTCTCCACCTCACCAAGAGCCACTCAGGAGCCCAACGAAGCCTTGCCCAATCAGAGTCCAACCACTGGTTCCTGCCACAGAACAAAGACCACAAACTTGCCTGACCAGAGAGGCTTACAGGACCCGGATAATGGTCTCAACTGGCCACAGAGAAGACCCAGCAGCCCCATGCAACAAAGGAGCTCACCCAGCAGCCATGCTTGCATAGAGAGCCAAGGCACCAGTCACATACAGCTTTCAGAGATAGAAGCACCATGCCCCAACTTCACAGTATGAGTAGCACTCTAGCCCAGTTACACATTCCACTAGCCTATCTACAGGAATAACCAGCTGACCCAACTAGTACACCATGCTGAACTGACTGGTAAGGCTTTTGTCCTGCCAAAGCAAGCTTGTAAACTCTAGCAAAAGGTCTACTTACACAAATATGGAGATACCAACATGACTATATAAAGATAACAAGGAATCATAAAACAGAAATCAATAAAGCTCCAATCAGATCAGCTCAGTTCCATTACTCACTCATGTCTGACCCTTTGTGACCCCATAGACTGAGCACACCAGGTTTCCCTGTCCATCACCAACTCCCAGAGCTTGCTCAAACTCATGCTCACTGAGTCAGTGATGCCATCCAACCGTCTCATCCTCTGTTGTCGCCTTCTCCTCCCGCCTTCAATCTTTCCCAGCATCAGGGTATTTTTATATAAGTCAGTTATTTGCATAAGGTGCCCAAAGTATTGGAGTTTCAGCTTCAGCATCAGTCCTTTCAGTGAATATTTAGGGTTGATTTCCCTTTAGGATTGACTGGTTGGATCTCCTTGGAGTCCAAGGGACTCTCAAGAGTCTTCTTCAACCCCACAGCTCAAAAGCATCAATTATTTGATGTTCAGCCTTCTTCATGGTCCAACTCTCACATCCATACATGACTATTGGAAAAACCATAGCTTTGACTAGATGGACTTTTGTTAGCAAAGTAATGTCTCTGCTTTTTAATATGCTGTCTAGGTTTGTCATAACTTTTCTCCCAAGGAGCAAGAGTCTTTTAATTTCATGGCTGCAGTCACCATCTGCAGTGATTTTGGAGCCCAAGAAAGTTAAGTCTGTGATTGTTTCCATTGTTCCCCCGTCTATTTGCCATGAAATGATGGGACTGGATGCCACGAATTTTGTTTTTTGAATGTTGAGTTTTAAGTCAGCTTTTTCACTCTCCTCTTTCACCTTCATCTAGAGACTTTTTAGTTCCTCTTCACCTTCTGCTGGCAACCCACTCCAGTATTCTTGCCTGGAGAATCCCATGGACGGAGGAGCCTGGTGGGCTATGTCCAAGGGGTCACAAAGAGTCGGACACGACTGAGCGACTTCACTTCACTTCACTTCACCTTCTGCCATAAGGGTGGTATCATTTGTGTATCTGAAATTATTGATATTTCTCCTTACAATCTTGATTCCAACTTGTGCTTCATCCACCCTGGCATTTTACATGATGTACTCTGATTATAAGTTAAATAAGCAGGGTGACATATACAGCTTTGATGTATTCTTTTTCCAACTTGGAACCAGTCCATTGCTCCATGTCTGACTCTAACTGCTGCTTCTTGACCAACATAGATTTCTCAGGAGGCAGGTAAGGTGTTCTCGTATTCCCATCTCTTGAATAATTTTCCAGTTTGTTGTCATTCACACAGTCAAGTCTTTAGTGTAGTCAATGAAGCAAAAGTAGATGTTTTTCTGGAATTCTTTTGCTCAGTAAGAATGAAGATGCTGAGCCAAAGTGAAAAAAGCATCCAGTTGTAGATTTGGCTGGTGATGGAAGTAAGGCTCAATGCTGTAAAAAACAATATTGCATAGGAATCTGGAAAGTTAGGTCCATGAATTAAGGTAAATTGGAAGCAGTGAAACAGGAAATGGCAAGAGTGAACATCAATGTTTTAAGAATCAGTGAACTAAAATGGACTGGAATGGGCTAATTTAATTCAGATGACCATTATATCTACTCTTATGTGCAAGAATACCTTAGAAGAATTGGAGTAGCCCTCATAGTCAAAAAGAGTCTGAAATGCAGTACTTTGGTGCAATCTCAAAAATAACAGAATGATCTCTGTTCATTTCCAAGGCAAACCATTCAATATCACAGTAATCCAAGTCTGTGCCCCAACCACCAACATCGTAGAAGCTGAAGTTAAACAGTTTTATGATGACCTACAAGACCTTCTAGAAATAACATTAAAAAAAAAGATGTCCTTTGCATCGTATGGAACTGGAATGCAAAAGTACAAAGTCAAGTGATACCTGGAGTAACAGGCAAGTTTGGCCTTGGAGTACAAAATGAAGAAGAGCAAAGGCTAACAGAGTTCTGCAAAGAGAATGCACTGGTCACAGCAAACACCCTCTTCCAACAACACAAGAGAAAACTCTACACCTGGACATCACCAGATGGTCAATACTGAAATCAGATTGATTATATTCTTTGAAGTCAAAATTGGAGAAGTTCTATATAGTCAGCAAAAACAAGACTGGGAGCTGACACTGGATCAGATCAAGACCTCCTTATTGCAAAGCTCCAATTCCAATTCCAGTTCCAGTTCCAGTTCAGTCACTCAGTCGTGTCTGACTCTTTGCAATCCCACGAATCGCAGCATGCCAGGCCTCCCTGCCCATCACCAGCTCCCAGAGTTTACTCAAACTCATGTCCATTGAGTCGGTGATGCCATCCAGCCATCTCATCCTCTGTCATCCCCTTCTCCTCCTGCCCCCAATCCCTCCCAGCAAAACAACTGACCCTAAAAAAAAAAAAATCTATGAACTGTTTGACAAAGAATTAAGAATAATCTTCTTAAAGAAGGAATGCTGAAAAGAGTTTTTTGAGCTGAAATGAATAGACACTAAATTATAACAAGGAAACATAAAAATATAAAACATGCTTGTAGAGGTAAGAATACAGTCAAATTCAGAATATTCTAATATTGTAATACAGTGGTGTGTTAATCACTTAAATCTAGTTCAAAAGTTTAAAGGGCAGAAACGTTAAGAATAGGAATAGCTACAATAATTTGTTAATTGGATACACAATATAAAAGGAGACAAATTATGACATCAAAAACACAAATTATAGAGTGAGGAGTAAGTGTAGAGGTTTTATATGTAATAAAGTTAAGCTGCTATCAGCATAAAATAGACTGTTTATCTATAAGATGTTTTATGTAAACCTCATGGTAATGACAAAGAAATAGCCTACAGTAAATGCATAAAAGATAGACGAAAGGAATCAAAGCATAGTGTTGTGGAAAATTATCAACCCACAAAGAAAGACAGGGAAAAAAAAAAAGGAGAAAGGAATAAAGGAACTACAAAACAGCCAGGAAACAATAATATAGCTACAGTGAGTCTGCAGTTCAGTTCAGTTCAGTCTCTCAGTCATGTCTGACTCTTTGCAACCCATGAACCACAGCACGCCAGGCCTCCCTGTCCATCACCAATTGCCAGAGTCCACCCAAACCCATGTCCATCAAGTCAGTGATTCCATCCAACCATCTCATCCTCTGTCATCCTTTTCTCCTCCTGCCTTCAATCTTTCCCAGCATCAGGATCTTTTCAAATGAGTCAACTCTTTGCAACAGGTGGCCAAAGTAATGGAGTTTCAACTTCAACATCAGTCCTTCCAATGAACACCCAGGACTAGTCTCCTTTAGGATGGATTGGTTGGATCTCCTTGCAGTCCAGGGGACTCTCAAGAGTCTTCTCCAACACCACAGTTCAAAAGCACCAATTCTTTGTCACTCAGCTTTCTTATAGTCCAACTCTCACATCCATACATGACCACCGGAAAAACCATAGCCTTGACTAGATGGACCTTGTTGGCAAAGTAATGTCTCTGCTTACCTACCAATAATTACTTTAAATGTAACTTAGGTCCTTTCTCTGGAGGGCTTTATTTTATGACTTACAAGCTGTTCCCTCATTCTTGCAAGTGGAAAGGTCAAAAGATTAAAAAATAAAGGAAACAGACGATTCTGTCAGAGTAAACAAGGACAGATTGTTATGAACAATTGAAAACAGAGAAAAAAGAAATAGGAGTATGGTAGGAGAAGACAGAAGGACAGAGATCAGAAAACACAAATTATACAATAATTAACAATGTATTTTGCAGTTCTACCTAAACACTTGACCTCGTGTAATCATTATGCTAACTTAGCATTAAAGCAGCATGTTACCTGCAACAACTAGGTAGCTAGTGAAATAAACCAATGCAGGCATATAATCATCTACACAGAGCTATAACAGAGCCTGCTTTTCAAATCCTGAAAGCACAGTCAACAAACACCACCCTAATTGTTTATTTAGTTTAAAATATTTTATAAGTCATTTCAGTATCAACAACTGCTACATGATGCTACAAAATGTTCTTTTCATAAGCATTCAATTCAAAAAGATTCTAGGGGCTTTTGTGGTAGTCCAGTGGTTAAGAATCTGCCTTGCAATGCAGGGGACACTGGCTTGATCGCTGGTCTGGGACGATCCCACATGCCACAGGGCAACTAAGCTTGTGTACCAACCACCAACTACAGAGCCTGTATTCTGGAGCCCATGAGCAGCAACTACTAAGCCCATGTGATGCAACTACTGAAGCCTGTGTGCCTAGAGCCTATATGTCACAATGAGAGAAGCCACAGCAATGAGAAGCCCTCACACCACGACAAAGAGTAGCCCCTGCTTTCTGCAACTAGAGAAAGTGTGTACACAGCAACAAAGACCCAGCCCAGCCAAAAGTACATAAATGTTAAATAAATAAAAATATATATATACACATCTTAGATTTGATTTTATGTCATTGACTTCAGAGATGAACTAACATTCCATTGAATATTTACAAAAAAATTGTTTTTTAAAAATATTATTTATGTAGCTATTCAAAATTTTTAAAAAGGCATAAAAGGTGTTCAAAGTAAACACCTTAGACATGTATTTCTAAGTATATAAATCAAATCAGTAAACGGCATCATCCCTTAACATAGTGGTATATTGGCTATCTTTTCATTTGCAAGTGTTACTCTTAGGAAATTCTACAACTTCTTATTGACCCACATCACTCAAGATAATGATAATAATACGTTAAGCTAAGGCTTTCTGATTTATTAAACATGGGCTTCCTTTGCGGTTCAGCTGGTAAAGAATCTGTCTGCAATGAGGGAGACCTGGGTTCAGTCTCTGGGTTGGGAGGATACCCTGGAGAAGGGAAAAGCTACCCACTCTAGTATTCTGGCCTGCAGAATTCCATGGACTGTATAGTCCATGGGAAGTTAAAGAGTCGGACACAACTGAGTGACTTTCCTTTTCCATGCACACAATCTTGTTTTGCTGTCAGAAATTTTGGTGACCAGTTATTGCACAAAATAGTATATTTCTAGTATAAGCAGGGGGCAGGATAAGCAGGGCTTTATTTATAGAAATTAAGCAGAGAAGACGATTGTATAAAAGGTCAAATTAAATGAAACCATTAATGACTAATACCAAGACCGTTAAGTTGTGTCCATTAGTCTCTTTACAGAATACATTGTATTCTGATAATTTTTGAAATAGTTAAAAACATTAGCCTCCACTGAGAAAGTTGCTATTTTATTAAGTTGGTGAAAGTAATTATAATTTTTGCATTGTTGAAATTTGCCATTTAATATTGTAATATATTCTTACATGTGATTATATTATACATAATTCTAATGCATATTTCTCCATGTTTTTCTGCTAATGACATTACTTGCTGTTTATTCGATATGCATTTTAGAATATGGGAATGATGTTAGACAAAAGCAAATTTGAGCTATTTGAGTTCAAAATGGGTCCTAAAGCAGTGGAGACAACTCACAACAATAAATCTGGCCCAGGAACTGCTAAGGAACATATAGTGCAGCGGTGGCTCAAGAAGTTTTGCAAAGGAGATGAGACCCTTGAAGCTGAGGAGTATAGAGGCCAGCCATCTGCAGTTGACAATGACCAATGGAGAGCAATCATCAAAGCTAATCCTATTACAACTACAGGTGAGAAAGCTTGATAAGTGGGCGCCTCATGAGCTGACCACAATCAAAAAAATTGTCGTTTTGAACTGTAATCTTACTCTAAGCAACAACAACGCACCATTTTTAGATTGAACTGTAACATGCAACGAAAAGTGGATTTTATATGACAACTGCTGATGATGGCCAACTCAGTGACTGCATTGAGAGGAAGGTCCAAAGCACTTCTTAAAGCCAAACTTGCATCAAAAAAGGGTCAAGGTCATTGTTTGGTGGTCTGCTGCCTGTCTGATTGCAAATACAGCTTTCTGAATCCTGGTAAAACCATTATATCTGAGACTTATGCTCAGTAAATCGATGAGAAGCACTGAAAACCGCAACACACACAGCTGGCACTGGTCAGCAGAGAGGGCCAGATTCTCCATGACAACGCCAGACCACATATCACACAACTGATGCTTCAAAAGCTGGGGTACAAAGGCTTACCTCACCTGCCATATTCACCTGACCTCTCACCAACTGACTACCACTTCCTCAAACATCTTGACAACTTTTTGCAGGGAGAGTATTTCCACAACCAGCAGGATGCAGAAAATGCTTTTCAAGAGTTCACTGAGTCCTGAAGCATGGATTTTTATGCTACAGGAATAAGCACACTTATTTCTCATTGGCAAAAATGTGTTGACTGTAACGGTTCTGATTTTGATTAATAACAATTATTTGAGCCTAGTTATAATGATTTAAAATTTATGATCCAAAACCGCAGTTATGTTTGCACCAACCTAATAAAACAGTTCCATGATGCAATGGTGAATGGAATTGTTTCCTTAATTTCTTTTTCTACTTTCTCATTATTCGTGTATAGGAATGCAAGGGATTTCTGTGTGTTGATTTTATATCCTGCAACTTTACTATATTCATTGATGAGCTCTAGTAATTTTCTGGTGGAGTCTTTAGGGTTTTCCATGTAGAGGATCATGTCATCTGCAAACAGTGATAGTTTTACTTCTTCTTTTCCAATTTGGATTCCTTTTATTTCTTTTTCTGCTCTGATTGCTGTGGCCAAAACTTCCAGAACTATGTTGAATAGTAGCGGTGAAAGTGGACACCCTTGTCTTGTTCCTGACTTTAGGGGAAATGCTTTCAATTTTTCACCATTGAGGATAATGTTTGCTGTGGGTTTGTCATAGATAGCTTTGATTATGTTGAGGTATGTTCCTTCTATTCCTGCTTTCTGGAGAGTTTTTATCATAAATGGATGTTGAATTTTGTCAAAGGCCTTCTCTGCATCTATTGAGATATTCATATGGTTTTTATTTTTCAATTTGTTAATGTGGTGAATTACATTGATTGATTTGCGGATATTGAAGAATCCTTGCATTCCTGGGATAAAGCCCACTTGGTCATGGTGTATGATCTTTTTAATGTGTTGTTGGATTCTGATTGCTAGAATTTTGTTGAGGATTTTTGCATCTATGTTCATCAGAGATATTGGCCAACAATTCCATTCACCATTGCAACGAAAAGAATAAAATACTTAGGAATATATCTACCTAAAGAAACTAAAGACCTATATATAGAAAACTATAAAACACTGATGAAAGAAATCAAAGAGGACACTAATAGATGGAGAAATATACCATGTTCATGGATTGGAAGAATCAATATAGTGAAAATGAGTATACTACCCAAAGCAATTTACAAATTTAATGCAATCCCTATCAAGCTACCAGCCACATTTTTCACAGAACTAGAACAAATAATTTCAAGATTTGTATGGAAATACAAAAAACCTCGAATAGCCAAAGCAATCTTGAGAAAGAAGAATGGAACTGGAGGAATCAACTTGCCTGACTTCAGGCTCTACTACAAAGCCACAGTCATCAAGACAGTATGGTACTGGCACAAAGACAGACATATAGATCAATGGAACAAAATAGAAAGCCCAGAGATAAATCCACACACATATGGACACCTTATCTTTGACAAAGGAGGCAAGAATATACAATGGAGTAAAGACAATCTCTTTAACAAGTGGTGCTGGGAAAACTGGTCAACCACTTGTAAAAGAATGAAACTAGATCACTTTCTAACACCGCACACAAAAATAAACTCAAAATGGACTAAAGATCTAAATGTAAGATCAGAAACTATAAAACTCCTAGAGGAGAACATAGGCAAAACACTCTCAGACATAAATCACAGCAGGATCCTCTATGATCCACCTCCCAGAATTCTGGAAATAAAAGCAAAAATAAACAAATGGGATCTAATTAAAATTAAAAGCTTCTGCACAACAAAGGAAACTATAAGCAAGGTGAAAAGACAGCCTTCTGAATGGGAGGAAATAATAGCAAATGAAGCAACTGACAAACAACTAATCTCAAAAATATACAAGCAACTTATGCAGCTCAACTCCAGAAAAATAAACGACCCAATCAAAAAATGGGCCAAAGAACTAAATAGACATTTCTCCAAAGAAGACATACGGATGGCTAACAAACACATGAAAAGATGCTCAACATCACTCATTATTAGAGAAATGCAAATCAAAACCACAATGAGGTACCACTTCACACCAGTCAGAATGGCTGCAATCCAAAAATCTACAAGCAATAAATGCTGGAGAGGGTGTGGAGAAAAGGGAACCCTCCTACACTGTTGGTGGGAATGCAAACTAGTACAGCCACTATGGAGAACAGTGTGGAGATTCCTTAAAAAATTGCAAATAGAACTCCCTTATGACCCAGCAATCCCACTGCTGGGCATACACACCGAGGAAACCAGAATTGAAAGAGACACATGTACCCCAATGTTCATCGCGGCACTGTTTATAATAGCCAGGACATGGAAACAACCTAGATGTCCATCAGCAGATGAATGGATAAGAAAGCTGTGGTACATATACACAATGGAGTATTACTCAGCTGTTAAAAAGAATTCATTTGAATCAGTTCTGATGAGATGGATGAAACTGGAGCCGATTATACAGAGTGAAGTAAGCCAGAAAGAAAAACACCAATACAGTATACTAACACATATATATGGAATTTAGGAAGATGGCAATGACGACCCTGTATGCAAGACAGGGAAAGAGACACAGATGTGTATAACGGACTTTTGGACTCAGAGGGAGAGGGAGAGGGTGGGATGATTTGGGAGAATGGTATTCTAACATGTATACTATCATGTGAATTGAATCGCCAGTCTATGTCTGACACAGGATGCAGCATGCTTGGGGCTGGTGCATGGGGATGACCCAGAAAGATGTTATGGGGAGGGAGGTGGGAGGGGGGGTCATGTTTGGGAATTCATGTAATAATTAAAGATTTTAAAATTTAAAAAATAAAAAACTAAAAAAAAAAAAAAAAAACAGTTCCATGAGACTAAAAATAAATAAATAAATAAATGTAACTGGATTAAATTATCCGACCAAAAGACATAGAATGGATGAATGGATTAAGACAAAAAGATCCAATAATATCTTGCCTATAAGAGATTCACTTTAGCCTTAAGGACCCTACATAGGTCTTTAAAGCTAAGCCTACATAAGGCTGAGAATAAACGAAAGGAAAAAGATATTTCAAGCCAATGGTAACCAAAACAGAAAGTGATAATGAGTATACCTATATCAAACAGAACAGAGTTTAAGCTAAAAATGATCACCGGAGACAAAGGTCATTATATAATTACAAAGGAGTCAATTCATCACTAAGATATAACAATAGTGATTATTTTTGCAAACAACAGTGCAGCAGCCAAGTATATAAATAAAATACCAAGGTCAGGGGCAGTGGCCAAGAGGAGCAACCCCACGTCCAAGGAGCAGTGGCTGCGCGGGTGCAGGAGGGCCAAGAGGAGCTACTCCAAGTTCAAGACGATGAGGGGTGGCCTTGTTCAAGGTAAGGAGCAGTGGCTGTGCTTTGCTGGAGCAGCCATGAAGACACCCCACATCCAAGGTAAGAGAAACCCAAGTAAGATGGTAGGTGTTGTGAGAGGGCATCAGAGGGCAGACACCCTGAAACCATAATCACAGAAAACTAACCAATCTGATCACATGGACCACAGCCTTGTCTAACTCAATGAAACTAAGCTATGCCTTGTGGGGCCACCCAAGACAGACGGATCATGGTGGAGAGGTTTGACAGAATGTGGTCCACTGGAGAAGGGAATAGCAAACCACTTCAGTATTCTTGCCTTGAGAACCCCATGAACAGTATGAAAAGGCTAAATGATAGGATACTGAAAGAGGAACTCCCCAGGTCGGTAGCTACCCAATATGCTACAGGAGATCAGTGGAGAAATAACTCCAGAAAGAATAAAGGGATGGGGCCAAAGCAAAAACAATACCCAGCTGTGGATGTGACTGGTGATAGAAGCAAGGTCTGATGCAGTAAAAAGCAATATTGCATAGGAACCTGGAATGTTAGGACCATGAATCAAGGCAAACTGGAAGTGATCAAACAGGAGATGGCAAGGGTGAACATCGACATTCTAGGAATCAGCGAACTAAAATGGACTGGAATGGATGAATTTAAATCAGATTACCATTATATCAACTACTGTGGACAGGAATCTCTTAGAAGAAATGGAGTAGTCATCCTAGTCAACAAAAGAGTCTGAAATGCAGTACTTGGATGCAATCTCAAAAACGACAGAATGATCTCTGTTCATTTCCAAGGCAAACTATTCAATATCACGGTGATCCAAGCCTATGACCCAACTAGTAATGCTGAAGAAGCTGAAGTTGAACGGTTCTATGAAGATCTATAAGACCTTTTAGACCTAACACCCCCCAAAATATGTCTTTTCATTATAAGGGACTGGAATGTAAAAGTAGGAAGTCAAGAAACACCTGGAGTAACAGGCAAATTTGGCCTTGGAGTACAGAATGAAGCAGGGCAAAGGCTAATAGAGTTTTGCCAAGAGAACGCACTGATCATAGCAAACACCCTCTTCCAACAACACAAGAGAAGACTCTACACATGGACATCACCAGATGGTCAACACTGAAATCAGATTGATTATATTCTTTGCAGCCAACGATGGAGAAGCTCTATACAGTCAGCAAAAAAAAAAAAAAAAAGGCCGAGAGCTGACTGTGGCTCAGATCATAAACTCCTTATTGCCAAATTCAGACTGAAATTGAAGAAAGTAGGGAAAACCACTAGACCATTAAGGTATGACCTAAATAAAATCCCTTATGATTATCCAGTGGAAGTGAGAAATAGATTTAAGGGACTAGATCTGATAGAGTGCCTGACGAACTACGGACGGAGGTTTGTGACATTGTACAGGAGACAGGGATCAAGACAATCCTCATGGAAAAGAAATGCAAAAAAGCAAAATGGCTATCTGGGGAGGCTTTACAAATAGCTGTGAAAAGAAGAGAAGCAAAAAGCAAAGGAGAAAAGGAAAGATATAAGCATCTGAATGTAGAGTTCCAAAGAAAAGCAAGAAGAGATAAGAAAGCCTTCCTCAGCAATCAATGCAAAGAAATCGAGGGAAACAACAGAATGGGAAAGACTAGAGATCTCTTCAAGAAAATTAGAGATACCAAGGGAACATTTCATGCAAAGATGGCCTCGATAAAGGACAGAAATGATATGGACATAACAGAAGCAGAAGATATTAAGAAGAGGTAGCAAGAATACATGGAAGAACTATACAAAAAAGATCTTCATGACCCAGATAATCATGATGGTGTGATCACTCACATAGAGCCAGACACCTGAAATGTGAAGTCAAGTGGGCCTTAGGAAGCATCACTACAAACAAAGCTAGTGGAGGTGATGGAATTCCAGTTGAGCTGTTTCAAATCCTGAAAGATGATGCTGTGAAAGTGCTGCACTCAATATGCCAGAAAATCTGGAAAGCTCAGCAGTGGCCACAGGACTGGAAAATGTCAGCTTTCATTCCAATCCCAAAGAAAGGCAATGCCAAACAATGTTCAAACTACTGCACAATTGCACTCATCTCACATGCTAGTAAAGTAATGCTCAAAATTCTCTAAGCCAGGCTTCGGCAATACGTGAACCATGAACTTCCAGATGTTAAGCTGGTTTTAGAAAAGGCAGAGGAACCAGAGATCAAATTGCCAACATCCACTGGATCATGGAAAAAGCAAGAGAGTTCCAGAAAAACATCTATTTCTGCTTTAGAGACTATGTCAAAGCCTTTGACTGTGTGGATCACAATCAGCTGTGGAAAATTCTGAGAGAGATGGAAATACCAGACCACCTGACCTGCTTCTTGAGAAATCTGTATGCAGGTCAGGAAGCAACAGTTAGAACTGGACATGGAACAACAGACTGGTTCCAAATAGGAAAAGGAGTACATCAAGGCTGTATATTGTCACCCTGCTTATTTAACTTATATGCAGACTACATCATGAGAAACGCTGGGCTGGAAGAAGCAGAAGCTGGAATCAAGATTGCCGGGAGAAATATCAATAACTTCAGATATGCAGATGACACCACTCTTATGGCAGAAAGTGAAGAGGAACTAAAGAGCCTCTTGATGAAAGTGAAAGAGGAGAGTGAAAAAGTTGGCTTAAAGCTCAACATTCAGAAAACCAAGATCATGGCATCCAGTCCCATCACTTCATGGGAAATAGATGGGGAAACAGTGGAAACAGTGTCAGACTTTATTTTGGGGGGCTCCAAAATCACTGCAGATGGTGATTGCAGCCATGAAATTAAAAGACACTTACTCCTTGGAAGGAAAGTTATGACCAACCTAGATAGCATATTCAAAAGCAGAGGCATTACTTTGCCAACAAAGTTCCGTCTAGTCAAGGCTATTGTTTTCCAGTGATCATGTAAGTATGTGAGAGTTGGACTGTGACGAAAGCTGAGCACTGAAGAATTGATGCTTTTGAACCACGATGCTGGAGAAGACTCTTGAGAGTCCCTTGGACTGCAAGGAGATCCAACCAGTCCATCCTAAAGGAGACCAGTCCTGGGTGTTCATTGGAAGGACTGATGCTGAGGCTGAAACTCCAGTACTTTGGCCACCTCATGCAAAGAGCTGACAGATCGGAAAAGACACTGATACTGGGAGAGATTGGGGGCAGGAGGAGAAGGGGACGACAGAGGATGAGATGGTTGGATGGCATCACCGACTCAATGGACATGAGTTTGGGTGGACTCCTGGAGTTGGTGATGGACAGGGAGGCCTGATGTGTTGTGGTTCATTTGGTCTCAAAGAGTCAGACTCGACTGAGCGACTGAACTCAACTGAACAGAATAAAAAAGAAAAAGAAACAGCAATACAATGATAGTCAAAAATTTTAATGTTCCATTCTCCAGGTAATCAATAAGGAAATAAACAATTTGAGCAACACTATTGACCAATGGACCAAACAGACGTACATGGAACATTCTATCCAACAGCAGCAAAATATACATTCTTATTCAACACCTACAGAACATTTTCTAAGATAGATCATAGGTTAGACCACAAAATAAGTCACAAAAATCTAAGAACATAGAAATTATATCAAATATATTTTCTGATCACAAATGATATGAAACTATAAATCAATAACCAGAAGAAAGTTAGAGAATTTAACAAAAAAAGAAATTAAGCAGCACACTCTTTAAAGTGTTGCTAAAGAAAAAAATTTTTTAAAGCTTAAGATAAAAAAAAAGGAAACAAATTACCAAAACTTATGGCAAGCAGGAAAAGCAGTCCTAAGAAAAAGTTTTATAACTATAAACTCATATTTTCTAAAAAAAAATCTTAAATAAACAACCTAACTTTAAACCCCAAAGAACTAGAAGAATAAACAACCCAAATTTATCAGGAGGATGGAAATAATAAAGATTACAGCATAAATAAATGAAGTAGAGAATAGGAAAACAATAGATAATATAAATAATTTGACTCTTTGGAAAGAAAATAAACTGATAAACCTGCAGCTAGACAAACCATTAAACTTAAAGGACTCAAATAAAATTATAAATTAAAGAGGAGAAATTATAACTGATACCACAGAAATACAAAGGCTCATAAGAGACTACTGCAAACAATTACACATCAACTAATTAGACAACGTAGAGTAAATGGATAAATTCCTAGAAACATGCAACTTACCGTGACTAAATCTTGGAGAAATAGAAATTTTGAACAGATAGATATTGAAAAAGGGTATTGCTTAGTAATCCAAAACCTCCTAAAAAAGGACCTGATGGTTTCACTGGTGAATTACACTAAACATTTAAAGAAGTGACATTAATTCTTCTCAAATTTTTCCAAAAAATTCAAGTGAACACTCCCAAGCTCATTTCGAAAGGACATTATTAGTCAAATTCATCTACCAAAGCCAGATAAGGATGCTAGAAGAAAATAAAATTAGAGGCCAATATCACTAATGAGTAACATGCAAAAAATCTCAAGAAAACGCTAGCAAACTGAATTCAACAGCACATTACAAGGATCATAAACCATAATTAAGTGGGATTCATCCCTAAGATGTAAGAATGGTTCAGCATACACAAATCAATAAATGTTTTACATTACATTAATAGAATAAAAGGTAAAAATCACGATCATCTTGATAGATGCAGAAAAACACTTTGACAAAATTCAACATGATTTTACGATATAAACTTAGAACAAATTAGATTTATAAGGAATCTACCTCAACATAATAAAGGCCATATATGGTGAGCCCGCAGCTAACATAGTTTAAAAGGTAAAAGGTTGAAAGCTTTTCCTTTAGGACCAGGAACATAACAATAGTTTTCATTCCTACCACACCATTCTATATAGTACTAAAATTCTAGCCAGAGCAATCAAGCAAGAAAAATAATTAAAAGGTATTTAAATCAGAAGAAAGAAGCAAGACAGTACATGTTTACAGATGACATAATCTTATATATAGAAAACCTTAAAGATTCTACCCAAAAAAACTGTTGGAACTAATAAATGAATTCGGTAAAGTTGCAAGATACAAAACCAACATACAAAAATCAGTCACATTTCAAAATATTAGCAATGAACTATTTTAAAAAGACACAAACAATGCCTTTCACAATGGATCAAAAACAATCAAATAGTAATAAATTTAACTAAAGACATGAAAGATTTATACACTGAAACTGTGAAGCACTGTTGAAAGAAATTGAAGAAGATGCAAATAAATGGAAAGATATCCTTTGTTCGTGGATTGGAAGAATCAATATTGCTAAAATGTCCATACTACTCAAAGTCATTTTTAGATTCAATGCAATATTTATTAAGATTCCAATGATAATTTTTAAAGAAATAGAAAAAAATAATTCAAAAATTCGTATGGAACCAAAAAGACCTAAAACAACCAAAGCAATCTTGAGAAAGAAAAACAAAGTTGGAGGCATCACATTTCCAGATTTCAATCTGTATATAAGCATATGGTAATCAAAACAATATGGTACTGGCATAAAAGCAGAAACATAGGTCAATACAACCAAATAGAGAAATGAACCCACATGTACATGGTCAACTAGTGTTAATATTTGAGGAAGGGACTGAGAATATCCAATGGGAAAAAGAGACTCTTTTCAATAAATGGTGCTGGGAAAATTGGATATTTACGTGCAGAAAAATAAAACTGGACTCCTATCTTAAGTCACTGAAAGCAGGGGAAATTGGTGAAGGTGGTCAAAGGATACAACCTTCTAGTTATAAGATGAATAAGTTCTAGATAGGTAATGTCCACACTGGTGACTATAATTAACAATAATGTGTACTTAAAATGGCACCCCGCTCCAGTACTCTTGCCTGGAAAATCCCATGGATGGAAGAGCCTGGTAGGCTACAGTCTGTGGGGTCGCAAAGAGTTGGACACGACTGAGCGACTTCACCTCACCTTACGTTAAAAGTTCTTAAACGAGCAGATCTTAAGAAACTACTACATTGTAAATCAACTATATTTTAATTAAAAAAATTTTTTAAAGATTTCGCATCAGACATACACACAAATGGTAACTATTTGAGGTAATAAGTGTATTAACTAACCTTATCATGGTAATCATTTCTCAGTACAGACATACATCAAATCATCATGTTATACACCCAAGCTTACACAATATTGTATGTCAATTATATCACAATAAAGTCTGGGAGGAAAGTGCTCCAAAGGTTACAAAAAGGGGTATTTGGTCAGAATGCCAACTCTGCACCCTGAACACAAAGAAATTCTATTGAAATGAAATATAAGGATTTAGGTAAAACATTACTTGTCTTTAAAGCTAATTGGAACAGGCTACCACCAATATTTTTAAAACCTCACACTTATAGATGAGTTGGGCAGATCCATCTTGAAAAATTTATATTTAGAATTGGAAACTGCTCATCAAGATTTCTGGGGTCTTTCTCCATCTCTTGAAGCTAGTTCTGCTCAAGAGGAAAATTTAGAAGATTTTGTTGCTTTAAATGTCGCTTTCATGAGGTTATGGATAAGGTGCAATTTCAGGTTGAGCATTTAACCTAGAATGGGAGATGAATGAGTTCAGGACTGTTTCTATTGAAAGAGCTACTGAAAACCGTGGATGTGGGAGCTGTAAAACATAACATCTATTACTGTATTAAATATTCATAATTATTCTCTTTAAAACAAAATTTTGTGTTGCTTTACAAAAAAAAGAATCTATAAAAGATTAGTAAAATAGAAATACAAGTTTATAAACATAAAAAGCCAGATTGCTAAGAGTCTGCACTCCAAATGCAGGGAGCCCAGATTCAATCGCTGGTTAGGGAGCTATATACCACATGTCTGAACTAATAATTTATGTTCCACAACTAAAGATTCATGTTAGGGAAATTAAATGGAAGTGGTCTTGCTCAGGCTTCAGAGCCAAGAGAGCAGAGTGGGCCTCTGACCTTGCTTCTAACCTGCCTGGACACTGCCCTGACTACATGCCTGCTTGTGAGTGCGCTGATTCCTACCAGTAATATGAACGGTAATATAGATAAGACACGGAGTAGGTCTTGGAATTCTTGAGCCCCTGGTTGAGGTCTGGCCAACCACACCCAGGGCTTAACAAAATCCTGTGACTGGCAAGATAAACAACATTGTAAAGAAGATTAATGTGAAACCAGAGCTGCAATTTGCTCACACATGATGATACCAGTTTGTGTCCTGGGATTATAAGTAGGAACTCCCCAAAACTGCAATTTTGAAGTCTCAGCCATGGAACAGAGACACTACCCAGGACCTTTTCCCAGTTGAGGCTGCAGCACGGGACTTCCCAGTGCCTCTTGAGCCTGGATGCTAGTCGCCTCAATTAGGTGATATATGTGCTGGTACTCTCCTCCACTATTCTCCTCTTTTCTCTTAATGATTGTATATTGAAAGTAAGTTAGATAATTCTCCATTAAATATTGAAATTATTTATTTGTATATAATGCGTGGTTTCTTTTGTTCATGAATCCTTCGAACCTGAAACAAAAGTTAAAATTTTGGCAAAACAATTCCATGTGCCATGATGAAGATCAAAGATCTTGTGTGCTGCAACTAAGACCTAGTGTGGCCACATGAATAAATAAATAAATAAAATATTTTTTAAAAATGATAGATTTCACATACACTACTTCAAAAGTGCAAGCTAAAAATTTGCCTGCAAACTTCCTTGTAATCAAACCAAAAAGGGCAAAATAATTTATATTACTCTCATTTTGGAAAGGCAGACTCAAACCAATTTTTTTAAAAAAGAATAAAAAAGTCTTCTAGATGCTAGAAGAAATTTCTCACATGGAATATTGTCCAGAAAGCATTAAGTGATGTAATAAACAATACTCATATCTTTTTTGTAAAACAAATTAAAAAGTGAATGCCATCTGTTTGTTTCTTATAGAAAATGTTGCTAAAAGCTAAAAGAATACTAGTAAAGCAAAACTTGGAGTGGATAAAGCATGGTGCATTCCAATAGCCTAATTTGAGCCAAGATTAGAACTTAGAGAAATAAATAAATCCTTCAAAAGTAAATAGATAGTTTAACTCTTCATTTTAGAGATATCGCATTTTTTCCTCTCTTCCCTCAGCATTTATAATTCCAACAATAATATCTCCTACAAGACAATAATTTTCAGACAAACTGGACAAAGGCAATGGAAAGGCACTGACATATATTCTGAAAGACTGCTCTTCAAGGTCTAGGCCTGTCGAACCACTTGAGAATTTCTGGCTCAGATAACTTCCCTATATATAGTTGCTCTCATCTTTATTTCTCATAGGGGCACAGAAGACTTCCTGAAATTATTTTCTTAGATGGGCGTCTGAGTACCAATTGCAAGAACATCATATAAAGAAGGTCTGATTGCCAGGAGAACGTTGATAGTTCCACCAGGGTTCTCCCTAGAAGGCAGATTTCAGGAGCATATGTGAGCAAAGTAAGGAGTTTCCTGATGAATATCATTGTATATTCACTTTGGCATTTAAAAAAAAATCCAATTTAGGCTCCAAAATCTCTCATTCTAGAAAAGGCAGAAATGGTATTGGCCCTGATGCTCTTCAAAGTGTAGAACTCCTGGCTTCAAAGAAAACCACCAATAATGCTCCTGTAGACCCTGCAAGGATGATGCCATTCTTTAAAGGAGTGAACTCCACTCTTTACATTCACTCTGCATCTCGAGCTGCATGGGGCAACAAAGGTAGAATTCTCTTTATCAATTTTCATAGTCTTCTCCATCAGAACTCAGAGCATTTGAATTACTTATTCAATTGTCTTCTCCAATAATCAAAAGCTTCACGAGAGAAACCATGAAGTCTTTTCTTCACATTTGTAACTACAAAATCTAACATAGTAACAAATATTATTATTTCTATTTAAGAGATTAAAATAACTGAAGAATTGAAAGGTGAAATTATTTGTCTAGGGTCTTTCAGCTAGTAAGCAGAACTGAGCGTCTAATCTTTATCCATTAAACTCAAACGTTTATGTTTCTATTTCACTTGCCTCCTTTGTTTTATGGACAAAGAAATAGAGAAATGCAAGAAATGAGTATTGAATGTGTAGAATGTTCTAGATTTAGGATGCTTTCATTAATCCTCACTACCCCATGTACTATTCTGACCTGTCCCCATGACTAAATGTAAATTTCTTAAGATCAGAGACTGTATGTTCTTTTTTGTTTTCCTTCTGTATACTTAGCATGTAGCATTTGGTTCTAAACACAAGAGGAGAATTCTGTGCTAAGTGATTATGAGTGTTTACTAACTGAAGAGTGATAGTTTGCAAAACCAGCTTTTGAAAGTGAGAGGTTGGGAGGATCTGTAGGGGAGAAGTCTGATCAGGATGATAAGGTAGTTCATGTCCAAAGACACACACACCTACCTCCTCTACATGGAAATATAGCAACAATAGATAAAATAAAGAGAAACTGTAAGAACATAGTTGGGATACAAATAAATGAGGCAATCCATCGCCCAGAAATTGATCATAAAGGCACACTGATGAGCGGGGCTGCTGGGCCTGGGACTGGAAGGTGGGAAGTAACAGCGGGTGCTCAACAGAAAGCTGGCTCCTATAGAATGACTCTGGCTAAAAATATTTGCTTGTAAACTGAAGCTAAGAAAGAAATCAATAACAGGGATATGAATTTACCCAAGATGAAGTTAATCATATAGAAGAGTGTACGATCAGGCTACTCAAGGTGGCTGTGCTCCTGCTCATCACCTGCCTGACCAGGACCTGCGTCCCCGACACCCTGCTTACAGGGCTGAGCTTCCTACATACTTGCCCCAAGCCTCAGCTAGTGACCGTTCTTATCAAAGTGCGGTGAGGAGCTTGCCCCTCTGCTGGCTTCCCTGGTAACCAATGAATTACTCTGATGTCAGTGCCCCCTATAACTGGTCACTTTACAGTCCTCCCCTGGAGTGAAACCTGCTGCAGCCTTGTCTTGCCCTCCATCCAGTGCACACAGTGGGTTGTTTCTCCAACACCTTGCTTCTGACATGTAAGCTCCCCTATCCATTAAACCACTGGTGTCTCTACTGCTGACACATTAGCTATTTCTTTGGTCTTAAAGATGAGCCAGTACAGGCCCAGGAGGCTGCAGCCCACCAAATAGTCTGATAAAATATTAATAGACATATGTTTAGAAACTCAAAGAGATAGGAAACAAGAAAAAAACTAAGATATAAGATTTGGAGGATAAGAATAAGAAATAATATCACAAACTAATCTTTAACCTTAAAGATTAAAAGTAATGCATATAAAATGAAAATGCAATAGATTGCACATATGCTAGACAAGAAATAGTTGAGAGATTTAGAAAATTACCTAATGATTTAAGTGCTTAATGATTTAAGGAATTTAGTGAATTCATCCAGAACACAGAAACACTGAAATCAAGACCATGAGAGAGAAATCCACTATCATTGTAAGAAATTTTGACACAGCTCAGTAAGACAGTGATAGATTAACCAAAGAAAAAAGTAAGAAGGTCTTAAAGCCTGAACAAGAAAGCTAACAAGCTGTGTTAATAGATGCATTTATAGAATCAATCACATTCTAGGGCACAAAATATATCGACAAATCTTAAAAATTCAGCATTAAACAGCCATAGTATCCAATCATAAATTGATTAAATTACAATCAAATAAAAATATTATTTTAAACATTCACATTAGAAATTTAAAATCCAAATCTTAGCTTACTCTTGATGTAAAGAGAAATCACAATTATTTAGAATAATCACAATTATTTAGAATAAGATGTTAATAAAATTAATTCACACAAAATTTATAGGAAGCAGCAAAATGGTACTTGTATTAAATCTTTAAATTAAAAAAGTTGAAAATAAATACATAAACTAAACACCTAGAAAAAATGAAACTAAAATAAGCCTATAAAATGTAGAAGACAGAAAAGATAAAGATGAGAGTGAATATTTAAAAATAAAATATTTTTAAAGTATTAAGAAAATCAAAAGCTATTCTTTGGAAAAATCTAAAAAGATACACAAATCTCTAGAAAACCAATAAATAAAATAGTGGGAATATGTACAAATAAATATTATCAGGAAAAAAAAGGGAACATAATTATGGAAACAGTAGAAAGTTTTAAAACTCATAAGTAAATATTAAATACAACATAGATTCAAATTCATTCTTTAAAACAGACAGTATCCTATAAAGATATCATTTATTAAAATAGTCTCAGACTTCCCTGGTGGTTCAGTGGTTAAGACTCCATGCATCCAATTCAAGGGGCATGGCTTTGATCCTTGATCAGAGAACTAAGATCCCATCTGGTGTTCAGCACAGCCAAAAAATAAATGAACAAATAAACCAGTCTCAGGGAATAACAGAAAATCTGAAAAAATCAATAACCATTAAAGAAATTGCCTAAGTAATCAGTTCTTCCGTTAGTAAGAGTGATGATGGGGTAGAAAGACAGAAGGAAATTGTTTTGGAAGTAAGACGTAATGAATCTACGGGAATGAATCTATAGATAACTTGCATTTTGTAAAGACTGTTTCAGAGAACTGAATTTAAAACAAAGTTGTTCAATCCTTCTAGAAGGCTAGTTGGACCCAAAATGAAAAGGGACAATACAATTACAGCCTAAGAATTGTGAGTATTATGAATAGAGATGCAAAAGTCAGCTGAATTTAGCAGAATTTTCAATATGACCAAGTTTAGTTCCAGGATATAAGAATGGATGAATATCAGAAAACCTACTAATATTTCATGTGATATTAGCAGATAAAAGGAAAATTTTTGTATGATGCAAAAATTTGATAAATTTTAGCATTTACTCATTCAAGACAGAAATTCTTGCTTGATAAGCTAGGCCTAAAGGGAAACTTCTTTAACCTAAAAGGAATTTTTGCCAAAACTTGCATCAGACAGCACACTCAATTGTAAACTGTAATTCTATCACAATTAAATAAGGAATAAGATAGATTTAATTGCCATCTGCTTTTCAGTCTTATGCTGACGATACCATCCAATGCAACTAACCAAGCCAAGAGAGGAAAGCCTTAGGAAGTATAAAGATGGAATCAAAACACTACCCTCCTTTTCAGTTTCCTTCTGTTCAACCCCATCCATAGTAGATTTTCTGATATTTGTGCTTGAACTAAACTCTACTTGGTCATAATGAAAATTCTGCTAAGTTCAACTAACTTCTGCATCTCTATTCATAATATTCATAATTCTTAGACTATAATTACATTGTCCCTTTTCATTTGGGGTCCAACTAACCTTCCAGATGGAAGGCTAACTTTCTTTCATTTTCAACTTTCTTCACATGTACTCTTACTTCTTCTAGGGAATCAAGTCCCCACTCCATTCTGCTCTGAATCAAAGACACCCTCTCCTCCAAGTGTCACATAGAAAAGTGGTTAACTTGCCATTCTGTGGGTTGAGGAAGAAGACATATCACAGAGGTTTTCATTGTGATTTATAAGTTTGATTTTTCTATAAGCAGCTGAAAATTCCAGATAACTTCTGACAGAGTGGAAATTAACTTTCTCCTGAAATCCTTTATCAAATTACAAATGAGATTTTTTTTTCTCAATTATATAATTTTGTTGTTACTGTCATTTGTCCTTTATCTGGGCTCAATTACAAGGCAAACCTTGGCAAAGAAGACCTCCATGGTAATCACCTTAGCCCAATTCTTATGACTTTTTCCTGTCTAGGAAACAGGGGTGTGTGTGTGTGTGTGTGTGTGTGTGTGTGTATGTATGTTAGTAGCTCAGTCATGTCTGATTCTTTGCAACTCCATGGATTTTAGCCTGCCAGACTCCTCTGTCTATGGAATTCTCCAGGTAAGAATACGGGAGTGGGTTACCTTTTCCTTCCCCAGGGAATCTTCCTGACCCAGGGATCTAACCTGGAT
Source organism: Ovis canadensis (assembly GCF_042477335.2). Lineage (NCBI taxonomy): Eukaryota > Metazoa > Chordata > Mammalia > Artiodactyla > Bovidae > Ovis > Ovis canadensis. Next base: position 13,943,143 of record NC_091261.1, read on the forward strand.
CTCCCACACTGAAGGCAGATTCTTTACCATCTGAGCCACCAGGGAACCTTTGTATCAACATCTGTCCTTGAAAAATATAGTTGTTCTTTGACTCAGCAATCATACTCTTAGGAATTTACTCTAAGGAAACTATCAGATGTAATACAAGGATATTTGTCCCAGCATTACCTATAATAAAAAACATTTTCAATTAATATAAATTTACAATATAGAAATCAGTAAATTATACGCCATTAATCTCAAAATGTTTTTCAGCCATTAAAGGAAAAATGATGCTGTAAGAAAACATTTATCGACATGAGAAAAATATTCTTGATATCTTGCTAAGTGAAAAAGCAGGTTGTACAATTTTGTTTGATACACGTTATTATTATTTACATAGTCACCTGAGTGGGAAATTATTGAGAGGATCTATAACCAAAACTTTGTTTATCTCAGAATAGTATGGTTACAATTATTTCTGTTTTATTTGTTTGTTGTTTTTCATTATGTTTTTTCATGTGTTCCAAATAAGAAAGAAAAAAAATAGCCCCTGATAGCTGTCAGTTGGGAGCTGCTGCTGCTGCTGCTGCTGCTGCTGCTGCTGCTGCTGCTGCTGCTAAGTTGCTTCAGTCGTGTCCGACTCTGTATGACCCCATAGACAGCAGCCCACCAGGCTCCCCCGTCCCTGGGATTCTCCAGGCAAGAACACTGGAGTGGGTTGCCATTTCCTTCTCCAATGCATGAAAGTGAAAAGTGAAAGTAAAGTCTCTCAGTCATGTCCGACTCTTAGCGACCTCATGGACTGCAGCCCACCAGGCTCCTCCATCCATGGAATTTTCCAGGCAAGAGTACTCGAGTGGGGTGCCATTGCCTTCTCTCAGTTGGGAGCTAGACTGCCTCTAATAGCCAGATCTTAGTGTTCTACTGAGGAACATAAACCGTTTCACACCTTCATCTGTGACCATGATACAGCAAGACAAACACAAGACTATCCTCTAAACATGCCTGAGTGAAGACAAAAACAACAACACTGCAAACCACAAACAGCCAAACACAAGGGACTGTGACTTCTTTGCCATTTATAACATTAGCCCCCTCTGCTCCTTCCTAGATAAAAGCTATTAAGAACCCCAATCAAAAATTTTCCCTTCTTCCACTTCTTAACAGCATCAATCCACAGCAAACCTACAAAGTCCTTGAACCCTGCCCCAAATCACCTAGCACAACTTAATTTTATAAGGAGCCCTGAAGCATAGCCCTAGGGTGCTTCCCAGAGATCTCCGTGGCCATGAGCAGATCAGTCTGTTTTCCTACAGTTCTGTTTCTGCTGGCCTTCAGCCAAAGGTGGTCATTGACAAAGATGTATGCACAGAGTATGTATCCTTCTGTAATTAAAATTATAAATATCTAAAAATCAAAATTAAATAATTCCAGGTGACTTTTGATCTCTTACAAAGAGGTATACCCTCAGTTTCCCCTGGGTTCTTGAGTTTATAACCAGCCAGCCCTCTGGCCCAGCACAGGAGGTATCCATAGATATCATCACCATAGGTAGCTCCATAGGTATCATCACCCAGGCTTGGAGTTGGTTCTCTCCCTCTGTGGTCACAGAGATCATCATTCTTGCCCTACCTGCCTCATGACAACAGTGTAAAGAGGTGACACTGTTTGTAAGTTATAAGAAACTTGAAAGTAGCTAAAGAGATAACCATTTAATCAATAAAGATTTGTCAAGTGACTTCAGCATATATATAATGTTCTCAGTCCTATCAAAGAGCTCCAACTGAAAAGGAACTGAATCCTAAGTCTGTCTCTAAGAAAACAGGGAAATAACAGAATGGCACTGTAGGGAAATTAACAAGATGGCACCAGTCAGGCCCTCTGGCCCCCTGTTCTGTAAACAATGACTTTGCAAGGTTATGTAACAGCTGAGGTCATTTATAGCAATGCGCATGCGTGTCCCAAGGTACTCACTTGGTCACTGGTTACTCTGTGTGGTATGCCTGTATAAGCTTTACCTGGAAAAGCCCTGAAGGGTTGTGTGCAGTTATGTTGTGTTATGTCTGCTGCTACGGCATCAGCCAGTAGAGAAAAAACGTGTCTGCAGTTCCTACAGCTCCTCACATTTTTTTCCAGCCTTGTAGCTCACACCTTGCCTACCCTGGGTTCAGAGAACAGTGCATACAGTGTGAACAATAAGACAGTTGGCAACATACAGAGGATCAGCAACGTGGGCATTCAGTTCAGTTCAGTCGTTCAGTCGTGTCTGACTCTTTGTGACCCCGTGGACTGCAGCACACCAGGCTTCCCTGCCCATCACCAACTCTTGGAGCTTGGTCAAACTCATGTCCATCGAGTCGGTGATGACATCCAACCATCTCATCCTCTGTCATCCCCTTCTCCTCCAGCTTTCAATCTTTCCCAGCATCAGGGTCTTTTTCAATGAGTCAGTTCTTCACATCAGGCGGCCAAAGTGTTGGAGTATCAGTTTCAGCATCAGTCCTTCCAATGAATATTCAGGACTGATTTCCTTTAGCATTGACTGAATGGATCAAGGATCATTTAAAATAATAGAAAACATCAACAATGATTCCCTCAGAAATCATCAAACAATATAAATTCATTTATTTTGGACTTCCTTAATTCAGCTTAATAGGGAAAATCAATTTTAATCTAAGAAATTAAAAAATCAAGTTATTTGTCCCAAAAGCAATTTTTCTTACAGTTTTCTAAACCTTTGCATCAATTTTCATGCAGAACTGAGTCAGCTACCTCTGACTCAATCGACTGTTTTATTAAATCAGTAGAAGAAGGGAAGAAAATAAGAGAAACAACACAGTGTGTTAATATGTAATTCCATGCTAGAAACAATCATTTCTTAACTTCTAAAAGGGTAGGAATAATAGGGCAATGATCAGAAATGAAGAAATGAGGGGGGTCACAAAATAATAACTTGGATAGCTTTTAAGAGCAACTAAACCAAAATGAATAGATGTAGAAATACCTGAGTGCCAGTGGCATAGTTTACTATGTGAGCTGTTTCAAACAATTTAAGAAGGTATTTTAAATGAGGTTAACATTGGAGTCTTAATGAAACTAAGGATTTCTCATAATGTTTTCTTTCCAAACATGATGAGTTTTTTTTTTTTTTTTTTTTTTAGTTTTTTATTTTTTAAATTTTAAAATCTTTAATTCTTACATGCATTCCCAAACATGAACCCCCCTCCCACCTCCCTCCCCAGAACATCTTTCTGGGTCATCCCCATGCACCAGCCCCAAGCATGCTGCATCCTGCGTCAGACATAGACTGGCGATTCAATTCACATGATAGTATACGTGTTAGAATGTCATTCTCCCAAATCATCCCACCCTCTCCCTCTCCCTCTGAGTCCAAAAGTCCGTTATACACATCTGTGTCTCTTTCCCTGTCTTGCATACAGGGTCGTCATTGCCATCTTCCTAAATTCCATATATATGTGTTAGTATACTGTATTGGTGTTTTTCTTTCTGGCTTACTTCACTCTGTATAATCGGCTCCAGTTTCATCCATCTCATCAGAACTGATTCAAATGAATTCTTTTTAACGGCTGAGTAATACTCCATTGTGTATATGTACCACAGCTTTCTTATCCATTCATCTGCTGATGGACATCTAGGTTGTTTCCATGTCCTGGCTATTATAAACAGTGCTGCGATGAACATTGGGGTACATGTGTCTCTTTCAATTCTGGTTTCCTCGGTGTGTATGCCCAGCAGTGGGATTGCTGGGTCATAAGGTAGTTCTATGTGCAATTTTTTAAGGAATCTCCACACTGTTCTCCATAGTGGCTGTACTTGCCTGACTTCAGGCTCTACTACAAAGCCACAGTCATTAAGACAGTATGGTACTGGCACAAAGACAGACATATAGATCAATGGAACAAAATAGAAAGCCCAGAGATAAATCCACACACATATGAACACCTTATCTTTGACAAAGGAGGCAAGAATATACAATGGAGTAAAGACAATCTCTTTAACAAGTGGTGCTGGGAAAACTGGTCAACCACTTGTAAAAGAATGAAACTAAATCACTTTCTAACACCACACACAAAAATAAACTCAAAATGGATTAAAGATCTAAATGTAAGATCAGAAACTATAAAACTCCTAGAGGAGAACATAGGCAAAACACTCTCAGACATAAATCACAGCAGGATCCTCTATGATCCACCTCCCAGAATTCTGGAAATAAAAGCAAAAAATGATGAGTTTTATTTTTCTTTTCTGTTTTCTTAAAAATAGAAATCAGCTGTATTTATTTATAAATATTTTATTGAAAAATGCATTATGAGGCACTTTTAAACCAGCTCTTAAACAAACAAATGGAATCCTTGACCTTCTTTGCAAAAACTCAGATGTTTCTTATCTCACTTTTTAAAATGTAAAAAGGGGACTAGTCTGCGGTCATAAATAAGATTTCACAGAATTAAGATGCCAAGATTAAAATCTTTCTCCTATATGGCTATTTAATGCATTAATTACTAAAGGAAAATAAGTTCAAAACTAGACTCCAAGAATTGATAAGGGGTTACATTTAAGCTACAGGGATCCCCTGGTCCCAGCAGGTAACTGTTTGAGCTTTCAGGCTTCTTGTTTCCACTGTAGATGATTAGAAATGCTTTGGTGGGCAGATGGGTCATTTGATGAGGACGTGATGCAGCCACTCACAGAGCTGACAGTGGCACCATGCTGGTTTCCAGACCAGCGCATCGCCTCAGCACCCCATCAACACCCAGGGCTGTGCGTCTTATAGAAATGCCCTCTGTGCAGGAGCTTAGTACCATGTTTTGTTTTGTTTTGTTTTTCCTTCTCTTACATTCCCTGTTGAAAGTCCTCATTTTTCCACTTATAAGTATCTGGCAACGATTACAAAATAAATGAAATAAAGAGGAAAACACTTGTCATATTTCAAGATAGAGGATAGGTTTGTAAGGGGACAAAAATCCCATCATGTGATATTTGTATCTAAGTAGAAAGCATCACACAATAATCTATCTTCTGCATCTTTTTTTTTTTTCTTTCAATAAAACACTCCTGTTTGCAGACAAATCTTTTTGGTCAGTGTTGTACACGATAGGTTGTATCTTCCTTTGGCAAGTTGCCCTTGACACTTGTGATACCAGGACACTATAACTGGGGATTGTTTTCAAAGTTGATACATTTCAGTGTTGACTGCAATTTTTAAATTGAAGATGATGAAAAGTGAGGAAATACACGGTGACTGTCACAGCCTGAGTCAATTCATATTTAGAGACTCACACACTCTATTTCCTTTTGCACTGTGTCATGATGCTGGAGGCGTGAGGTATTAGGATACATGTAAAGGATGTGTATCCTCATCACCAGAATGACTAAATAATGGAAGGCGCAGACAATGCCTTTTCCTCTTCCAGAAGTTAGCAAATATACAAGTCTTGTGTACCTGGAAAGATTCCACTTCCTGTTATCAAATTAAGTCATATGGACCCTGTTTGGGCCATAGCTCAGCCCAGGCAGGGGAGGGTTCTCCTTCTGTTGGGGTTTGAGTAGTCAAATAACAAAACCCAAGCTGAGATTGATGTGGCCAGGGGCCAAAGAATGAAAAAGCAGGAACTAAGTTCATAATCAACCTCTTGCTCATTTGGTGAGGGATTTAATTTCAAAGAATAAAGGTAAAGATAAAAGGAGGAGAGGTGAAATGGGGAGGTGTGTACATTAGTCTACCTGGGAAGGAGAAGAAATTCTTTGAGGGAGTGGGGTGCCACACCCTTTTTATCCTTTTATGGCTCTTACTGTCTGGTCCTAGCTGCTGGCAGGAGTGACATTTCATATAACAATATAGCCAAATCAGCAACCAGTGAGACTTGGGGTCTGTTGAAGGTCAGATTTGGTGTCATCTCGGTCTGAGCTGGTTCCTTTTCCTTTTTTTTGGTTTGTAACTTCCTTTCTTATCTCTGGACCCTTTAACTTAATGATTTACATTAACTTCTGCTTAGGGTGAGAGTTAGAGGATTTTGAGCAAAGACCTACAGCATCTCTAGCAACATTCTTACCCTGAAACTAACTAGCACTCACTCTAGGTGAAGCCAGGGAATCCCAGACCTCTGGTATTAAGAGAAAGGCAAATTAGACCTTTTGGTGACTTGTAACTTTAATCTCTCACAGTGTCCTAGACTTCACTAGATTGTCCTGGAGAGCTTTTTAAAAATACTTGTGCCTGTGCTCCAGAAATTCTGATTTAATTCATCTGGCACGAGCCTGTGGTATCTGTATTTTTAAGGAAATTCTAGGGGATTCTCATATTCATCCAGGATTGAAAACCACTGAATTAAACTCTGGGTCCATCTCTGGTCTACTAAATGCAAATTCTGGGGAAAAGTCCCTGGTAAATTGTGTTTGCCAAGCTTTCCCAGAGCTCTAATGTCAGCAAAGACTTTGCAGATTCAATATTTAATTAGGTTCTTGCTATAACCTGGCTTTGTGGTAGTGACCATGAAGATATTTTCTCCTTTGTGTGGTTTCAGGAGGCTAGAGGATTCACCCAAGTTCTTCTGGCCAGAAGTGACAGCTTGGGCCAGATCTTCTGCCTACAGCTGTTTAATACACAGAATCTCAACTACATAGATGAGTGGTAAGTCTAGCTCTTGGCTAGATTCTAAGTACTTCACTCTTCTATTATATTTCCATTTCCTCTTTGTTGAGGAATAGCAGAGATTTCCCTACAATCTTGCACCCCTTTAATGTTCCAAAGTCCCTTTTTAAACTACTTTTCTCCTTTGCTCCTTTGCACCGTCTTGGCACACTGTATATTCTGCCACTGTTTATTTGGCTTCTGATGCTGTATATGCCTTTCCTGCCAATGATGACTGTCATACAACTCTAGGGGACTGGCTTGGGATTTTCCCTCTAAATTAGAGGCCCTGGGAAGCTCTAGGGGGCAGAGCCCATTCAGTACTACACAATCTGAATTCCTGGGCTGACCTGAGACAGCAGCCATAGGCCATTTAACTGTTCCCATTGGGCTCCTATTATATGCAGATTACTATGAGACTTTAGGGGTAGAAAGGCAAAGAGGAGTTCTTACCTTATCTGTCTGTGTGGCTTATTGTCTGTCTCAAGCCCTAGGGATTTTCATGTGTTGTTAACTACTCTGCCCAGCTCCTGGAGGTGGTCCTCAGGAAATAGTTTGAATGAGTAAAAGTTTGAAACACTGGAGGCTCCATCATCTCTAGGAAGCAGTTTTCTTAGTTCTTTAATGCATTGCACCCATAATATTTCCTAAACTACCCAATGGCCAACGTGGTCTAGTTTCTAGCCCTGTTTTGCCTTTATTATGATTTGTTAAAATCCTTCAAGCTAGACTCCAGCAGTATGTGAACTGAGAAGTTCCAGATGCATAAGATCGGTTTAGAAAAGGCAGAGGAACCAGAGATCAAATTGCCAGCATTCGTTGGATCATAGAGAAAGCCAGGGAATTCCAAAAAAAAAACGTCTACTTCTGTTTCATTGACTACACTAAAGCCTCTGACTGTGTGGATCACAACAAACTGGAAAATTCTTAAAAAGATGAGAATACCAGACCACCTTACCTGTTTCCTAAGAAACCTGTAGATGGGTCAAGAAGCAACAGTTAAAACTGTAATGAACAACACACTGGTTCAAAATTGGGAAAGGAATACATCAAGGATGTATTATTGTCACCTTTCTTATTTAACTTCTATGCAGAGTACATCCTGCGAAATGTCAGGCTGGATGAATCACAAGCTGGAATCAAGATTGCCAGGAGAAATATCAAGAACCTCAGATTTGCAGATGATACCACTCTAATGGCAGAAAGTGAAGAGGAACTAAAGAGCTGCTTGATGAGTGTGAAAGAGCAGAGTGAAAAAGCTGTCTTAAAACTCAAGACTAAGATCACGGCATCCAGTCCTATCACTTCATGGCAAATAGAAGGGGGGAAAATGGAAGCAGTGACGGATTTCTTTTCTTAGCCTCCAAAATCACTGTGGAGAGTGACTGCAGACATGAAATTAAAATATGCTTGCTTCTTGGGAGGAAAATTATGACAAACCTAGACAGCATATTGGGAGAAGGCAATGGCACCCCACTCCAGTACTCTTGCCTGGAAAATCCCATGGATGGAGGAGCCTGGTGGGCTGCAGTCCATGGGGTCATGACTGAGCGACTTCACTTTCACTTTTCACTTTCATGCATTGGAGGAGGAAATGGCAACCCACTCCAGTGTTCTTGCCTGGAGAATCCCAGGGATGGTGGAGCCTGATGGGCTGCCGTCTATGGGGTCACACAGAGTCAGACACGACTGAAGCAACTTAGCAGCAACAGCAGCAGCAGACAGCATATTAAAAAGAAAAGATATCACTTTGCCGACACAGCTCTATATAGTCTAAGCTATGGCTTTTCCAGTAGTTATGTATAGATGTAATAGTTGGACCATAAAGAAGGCTGAGCACCGAAGAATTGATGCTTTCAAGCTGTGATGTTGGAGAAGACTCTTGAGAGTCACTTAGAGAGCAAGGAAATCAACCCTGAATTTTCATTGGAAGGACTGATGCTGAAGTTGAAGCTCCAATACATCAGCCACCTGATGTGAAGAGCTGACTCATTGGAAAAGACCCTGATGCTGGGAAAGATTGAAAGTAAAATGAGAAGGCGGCCTCAAAGGATGAGATAGTTAGATAACATCACCAATTCAATGGACATGAATTTGAGCAAACTCAGGGAGATAGTGAAAGAAAGGGGAGCCTGGCGTGCTGCAGTCCAGGGGGTTGCAAAGAATCAGACACAACTTAGCAACTGAAAAACAACAACAATGATTTGTTAAACATGTTTCTCTTCCATCATTGAAACCATCATTTCAGTTTTATGGTTAATATAGAGACAAGACGGAACGATCTTTTGTTGTTTATTTCAATTAAAAAAAAAACATGAATATACCAAAGAGGGGGGAAAATGTAAGACTCTTCTCAATAGGCATGCTATGCTCCATTTTTCTTATCACGTATTGGTCTCTGGAGATCAACTTCTTCCTGAGGAGACCGAGGAAGGGAGCTCCATGTACCAAAGCTTTGAAACAGTGTGAGATGAAGAGATGTGCCTTTGGCCTAGTAGGAATAGAGCTTTCCAAATTTGTGGTTCAACTTTACAATGAGACAGAACTGATGTCAGTTAGGAAAGTGGTTTATTTTCTCTAGAGGTTATATTGAAATGTTCACTGACGTTTCATTTAGTGATGATGAAAATGGCAAAAATAAATGTGCATTAGTCTATTTTATTTGAGGTGGGATCAAAGATCTCTCCAACGTGCTGGACACACCATGGCCTTACCAGCCAAGAGGGAGATGACTAAATAGGAATCTGTTGCAAATACTCAATCAGTACATATGATCTAAGTTTCAGAAACAGAATTTCCAACCCCTGTAATTCTACTGCGCACCATTATTGGTGGAGGTTGCCAAACTGAGAAAAAATAAAATACAAAGCAGTTGAACACACCCTTACATAATACATAGTTTTTATTCTGCCAGCAATAAAACATCCTCAGAGGACCCAGAGTCCCACATTCCTAAGGACCATGCCTGACATTGATTGATTGTTTTCTAATACATTTTCCAAGCTACCTGGTCGAATGTGCTCACCGCAAATCTGGCTCAAATTCTGGCCAGTCCTTCTGAGTCATCCTGCGTGACTATCCTCATCTGCACTGTGCTTTCTGCTCAGCTGATGTCATTTCAATCAGACTTTCTAATTCACCCTTTGGGTTGATGTGATGCTCTGAAAAGGCCCCTCCTGCCTGTTCCATGGGCTCTGCATGGTACCTCCCCAGCTGTTGAGGGTAGAGACCCTATGTCTTCCTATCCTGAAGTCACTTAGTATTCCATATACAACAGGAGCCCAGTGAGTGCAGTGAGAGGACCTGTGGCCACTGTCCTGCAGCTGGCTGGGTTTCGGACCATGCAGCACTGGGTAGTCTCCCACTAGGGGCGGTTCCCAGGGCCTCTAACTTACAGGGGGGATTACACAGTCACACAGGTGGCAGTAAAGTCATGTTGTAGAACGAGGAGTCAGGTGGGTGTTCAAAAAGAAAGAGCCATCAGGGGAGGGCCTAACAAGATGGCTGCATGGGCCTTAGTACTTCCAGCTGCGTGGCCCTTACCCTGATGGTCAGAGAGCAGAGCCCTAGGGAGCTGAGTTGGTCCCTATTGCTATGGTAAACCACCACCTGCTTGCCTTCTACCCTCCCACAGAGCAGCTCTTTCTTCCTTTCTCCCTTCTGACTCTTCTGACTTCACCCGTCCTCCCCTTTTCTTTGCTGCCTTCACCTTTCATGGAGAATTTCCCACAAGGCTTTATGTCCAAGGCCATGAAGAGTCAAAGGTGAGCACAACTTGATCTCTGCCCTCTAGAAAATTAAACCACTTTGGAGCGATGAGGCCTGAACCCAGGTAGGAGCCAGAGAATAGTCAAATGGGTGGAGCATTTACTGAAGAGACATTTCGCAAAGATGTTGATAGTGTCAGGGGAACTGAAAAGGATTGAGAAAACCCAAGAATCAGCAGTACAGGGAAGACAGGACCACCTTAAGCCCAGAGGAGCAAAGAAAGAGTCAGAAAGAATTATGGTCGGGGAAGAGGGGCTGGCCTGAAAGACATGCAGCCTCAGGGTCTCCATATGGATGCTTCCTTGCTTCTCAGGTCCCTCTGTCTCATCTGCTGCTCCCCTCCAATCTCTCCCTATGGCCCTAACTCAAGCCTTTATTCTCTACTGTCTTTTCTTTCTCCATCAGAAGACTCTGCCCCTTCCTGATATTCACAGGCACCCTCATCAAATAATGTGTACAAAATAGTGCATTTATAAATGCTTATACAAATGGTTTTAAAGTCATATTCTCATTTAAGAAAACAAAAAGCTATGCTGTCACATTTATCTATACAAGTTCAGAGAGAGGACTTTGTGTCTAAAATGATGGACAACAATTAGAGAGCCAATAAAAAACAAAGAATACAGAAAAATCCCAAGAAGACAGGCCACAGAAGCCCAGAGCAAAAATAGTCACTAATTTAACAGTGCAAGATAAATTAATAGAAAGAAATCCAAAAAGATGAGAAGATGAGATGAGACAAACGAGACAGAGTTGTGAGGGACCTACACAAGTGCTTTTTGAATTCATGGCAAATCCCTAGTGGCTCAGAGGATAAAGAATCTGCCTGCAATGTGGGAGACCCAAGTCTGATCTCTGGAGAAGGAAATAGCTACCCACTCCAGTATTCTTGCCTGGAGAATTTCATGGACAGAGGAGCCTGGCAGGCTACAGTCCATAGGATTGCAAAGATTCAGACATGACTGAGCAGTTAACACTATTCCTGCTACATTGCTTCTATCTCCCAAGCAACTCATCTGTAAAATGGCTCGTGTCAAGTACATTTGGTTATGACCACCATGGGAACAATAAAAGTCATAGTAATCAAAATTATACTGTTTCCTAAACATGCTATATTATCCATTTTATATTTAGTTACACTGAGCTTTGACACATGCAGAATTTCATCAAAACACCCTTGTGTAATTTCATGAGAAGTACATTTCACAAAAACTCTGCTTGGCTGATCTTGAAGGAACCATTCTCTGAGCCCATTTGCTAGGCTGCTGTCTGGAACATGGAGTGGGACTGGGATGAAATCCATGATGGGATTGGCAGGTGGTTAGCCAGCTTTGGACAGAATATTTCAAATAAACACCTGTGTGTTACTTTAGAATCTTCTGCAGTTTTGACTTTAATAGATTTGAAATATTTCAAACACGTTTAAAGTTCACATGCTTTTAGGTTTTACACCAAGGCTCAAACTGGAGCAAGCACTTTTTTTTTCTTTAATTTTTTCTCCTGCTATTTCAATGAGAAGCTGCAAGACTTGCTTTCAGTTTCATAGTCACCACTGAACAGCAGCACCTGTGGACCATGTCCCTGGAGCAGGCTGACATGAGAACTGCAGCACAACCCAGAGGTTTGCCACATCCACTTGCTCGTTTGATTGTGACATTTCTGTGTACTCCTCTGACATCACTAACTTCCAAGCCACCCTCAGAGATCTGGCTCTCAGCTTCTCCTTGGCAGCTGTGAAGACTAGACATCATAAAGGAGCTTGCCAAAAAGTCACATAAGTGCCCCTAGGACTGAAATTCTGAGCTCTTCTCCATTAACAGACAGACAGTACTGACACTTGAAACATGCCACTAATTAAATGCCCTGCTGCTACTGCTAAGTCGTTTCAGTCGTGTCCAACTCTGTGCAACCCCAGAGACGGCAGCCCACCGGGCTCCCCCATCCCTGGGATTTTCCAGGCAAGAACACTGGAGTGGGTGGCCATTTCCTTCTCCAATGCATGAAAGTGAAAAGTGGAAGTGAAGTTGCTCAGTCGTGTCCGACTCTTAGCGACCCCATGGACTGCAGCCCACCAGGCTCCTCCATCCACTGGATTTTCCAGGTAAGAGTACTGGAGTGGGGTGCCGTTGCCTTCTCCAAATTAAATGCCCAGACAAGTAGAATATCATCTTGGTGCTGACTGAACAAAAGAATACATATTTAACTGAGTCTGTAAATATCTTACCTATAGGAAGAGATAGAAAAATGTGGTCATTATGATTGATTTTCTGCTATTTCTTAGAAATATACTAATCCAGCAGTCATTTTATTTGTCATATCACAATGGAGTTAGTGATGCTTTGGTTTTGGTTTGTCAGCACCAGGGGTGGCTAGCATTTGGGATTTATGCACTACAAGATTTTGTCCATTTTGAGAGATCTTTTTTTTTTCTGTGACTTTCCCAAGCCCATTTTTAACATTTCGATATTTCCATCCTATTGATCCCTCCCCCATAGCTTGAATGTCCAGGGCAGGAAGCTGAGCAAGTTAGGAGCGTGAGCAATGTAGAAATCCATGGAAAGGTGGCTGGAAAGCCCAGTGACCCACAGCAAAGTATCTCATGGCAAGTACATTTGGTTATGACCAGTGTAAGAACAATAAAAGGCACAGTAATCAAAATCACACTGTTTCTTAAACATGCTTTATTATCCATTTTGTATTTAATTATGTTGAGCTTTGACCCATGCAGAATTTCATCAAAATGGGTTTCCTGATTACTTGGTAGTCACTCTGAATTGATGATCTGGGAGAACAGGGCAGGTGTGCAGTAGCCCAGAGCTGAGGAGCTTTAGCTGAGTGCAGAGAATCAGACTTGGGCTCCTTTGCCGATCTTGTGTATGATAACTCCGTCTTCAGAGAGCTGACCTCTCAACGCCTGGGACATCAGGCATCAATACCTTTGGCTCAGGATGCTCGTGGTACATTGCTTCTTAAGATGCAGACTTCTCCCACCTGCTACTCCACATGTCCATGAATATTCATTTTCTCCAATATGAAAAAGCACTGCTCTGCAGATGAGCTCTAGGTCTTTGCCATCATTGCTCTTAATGCCAGGGCTTCAAACTTCTGACCTTCATGCCCTTCCTTCTACTTCTCTCTCTTTTCTCTTGTTTACCCATGATTCTCCGAGTCCTTCTGCATTCCTGCCCATGCCGTCTTGGGCAGGTTATTTCACCTTACTTGTGCTCTAGTTTCCCAATATGTAAAGTGAGGGTGATAAAAATAGCATTGGCTTCCTAGGATAGTTATGAAGTTTGAATGAATTAATACCTGGAAACGGGTATCTAGTATATATTAAACAATAAGTAAATGTTATTTGATGCTGTTGTTTCACTTATATATAAAAACATCCATATAGAGATGTTTCCTTCAGGTCAGTTACTAAGTTAACCAAAAAACACTCATGGGGGTAGATTCTTTTAAAACTTCTGATGTGGGTTCTAGGGCTGCTGTTTGGTTTGGGGTTTTTTCCCCTACTAAATTCCTTCCTCAGTTTTTGGATATTAACTGGGGCCTTGTTTGAGTTGCCAGGCATTCAGTTTCTGAATAAAGTTTCCTGAAATAATGGGAAAGCAAATTTATTCCTATGAGTACATTGCTTAAGCCCACAAGAGTCTCATTTACTTTGAAATGATATCCAAAGAATGTGTGGGAGCTGAAGAAAACTGAATAAAGAAGCCCCAAAATGATTAAAAGTTTTAGAAAGAAATGTGTGAATATACCTAAGGTTCTATGGCCTTGAGAAAAGGAGGTTAAGGGGAGATTTGACAACAGTCTTCAAATATTTCTGTACTTATTAAGAAAAGGATCCTAGCTCACTTCTCTCTCAAGGCTCAGATAAGAAATTAGTCAAGTTTATTTATTTTTTTAATGATTTCTTATTGAAGTATAGTGAATTTACAGTATTGTGTTAGTTTCAGGTATACTATAAAGTGATTAAGTTGTATATATAATATATAATTAGTAATTATATGATATTAAGGTAATTGATATAATTATATACAATTACAGTGTGTGGGACTTCCCTGGTGGACCTGTGGTTAAGAATTCATGCTTCCCATCTTTTCTGATCACAATGCAGTAAGATAAGATGTCAAATACAGGAAAAAAAAACTATTAAAAATACAAACATATGGAAGCTAAGTAACACACTTCTGAATAACCAACAAATCACAGAAGAAATCAAAAAAGAAATCAAAATATGCACTGAAACAAATGAAAGTGAAAACACAACAACCCCAAACCTATGGGATTCAGTAAAAGCAGTGCTAAGGGGGAGGTTCAGCAATACAAGCTTACCTCAAGAAACAAGAGAAAAGTAAAATAATTAGCCTGACTTTACACCTAAAGCAACTAGAAAAAGAAGAGATGAGGAAGCCCAGGGTTAGTAGAAAGAAAGAAATCATAAAAATTAGGGCAGAAATAATTGAAAAAGAAACAAAGGAGACCATAGCAAAAACCAATAAAACTAAAAGCTGGTTCTTTGAGAAGATAGATAAAATAGACAAACCATTAGCCACACTCATCAAGAAGAAAAGGGAGAAGAATAAAATCAACAAAATAGAAATGAAAATGGAGAAATCACAGCAGACAACAGAGAAATACAAAGGATCATAAGAGACTACTATGAGCAACTATATGCCAATAAAATGGACAACTTGAAAGAAATGAACAAATTTTTAGAAAAATATAACCTCCCAAAACTGAACCAGGAAGAAACAGAAAATCTTAACAGACCCATCACAAGCACAGAAATTGAAACTGTAATCAGAAACCTTCAAACAAACAAAAGCCCAGACCAAATGGTTTCACAGGTGAATTCTACTAAAAATTTAGAGAAGAGCTAACACCTATCCTACTCAAACTCTTCCAGAAAATTGCAGAGGAAGTTAAACTTCCAAACTCATCCTATGAATCCACGATCACCCTAATACCAAAATCAAACAAAGATGCCACAAAAAAAGAAAACTGTAAGCCAATATCACTGATGAACATAGATGCAAAAATTCTCAACAAAATTGTAGCAAACAAAATCCAACAACATATTTAAAATATCGCATATCATGACCAAGTGAGCTTTATCACAGGGATACATGGGTTCTTTCATATTTGCAAATCAATCAATGTGATATACCACATTAAAAGATTAAATGATAAAAACCAATTATCTCAATAGATGCAGAGAAAGCCTTTGACAAAATTCAACATCCATTTATGATTTAAAAAAAAAAAAAACCTCCAGAAAGCAGGCATAGAAGGAACATACCTCTACATAATAAAAGCATATATGATAAACCCACAGCAAACATTATCCTCAGTGGTAAAAAATTGAAACCATTTCACTTAAAGTCAGGAACAAGACAAGGGTGCCCACTCTTACCACTACTATTCAACATAGTTTTGGAACTTTTGGGCACAGCAATCAGAGAAGAAAAAGAAATAAAAGGAATCCAGATTGGAAAAGAAGTAAAATTCTCACTGTTTGCAGATGACATGATCCTCTATATAGAAAACCCTAAAGACACCACCAGAAAATTACTAGAGCTAATCAATGAATATAGTAAAGTTGCAGGATATAAAATTAACATACAAAAGTTCCTTCCATTCCTATACACTAACAATGAGAAAATAGAAAGAGAAATTAAGGAAACAATTCCATTCACCATTGCAATTAAAATAATAAAATATTTAGGAATACCTGAAGAAACAAAAGACCTATGTATAGAAAACTATAAAACACTGATGAAAGAAATCAAAGATGACACAAATAGCTGGAGATTTAGACCATGTTCATGGATCGGAAGAATCAATATAGTGAAAATGAGTATGTTACCCAAAGCAATCTATACATTCAATGCAATCCCTATCAAGCTACCAATGGTGTTTTTCAGAAAACTAGACCAAATAATTTCACAATTTGTATGGAAATACAAAAAACCTCGAATAGCCAAAGCAAACTTGAGAAAGAAGAATGGAACTGGAGGATTCAACCTGCCTGACTTCAGACTATACTACAAAGCTACAGTCATCAAGACAGTATGGTACAGGCACAAAGACAGAAATATAGATCAGTGGAACAAAATAGAAAGCGAGAGATAAATCCACGCACCTATGGACACCTTATCTTTGACAAAGGAGGCAAGAATATACAATGGAGTAAAGACAATCTCTTTAACAAGTGGTGCTGGGAAAACTGGTCAACCACTTGTAAAAGAATGAAACTAGAACACTTTCTAACACCATACACAAAAATAAACTCAAAATGGATTAAAGATCTAAATTTAAGACCAGAAACTATAAAAACTCCTAGAGGATTCTGGGAGGTGGATCATAGAGGATCCTGCTGTGATTTATGTCTGAGAGTGTTTTGCCTATGGAGATTCCTTAAAAAATTGCAAATAGAACTACCTTATGACCCAGCAATCCCACTGCTGAGCATACACACCGAGGAAACCAGAACTGAAAGAGACACATGTACCCCAATGTTCATCGCAGCACTGTTTATAATAGCCAGGACATGGAAACAACCTAGATGTCCATCAGCAGATGAATGGATAAGAAAGCTGTGGTACATATACACAATGGAGTATTACTCAGCCGTAAAAAAGAATTCATTTGAATCAGTTCTGATGAGATGGATGAAACTGGAGCCGATTATACAGAGTGAAGTAAGCCAGAAAGAAAAACACCAATACAGTATACTAACACATATATATGGAATTTAGAAAGATGGCAATGATGACCCTGTATGCAAGACAGGAAAAAAGACACAGCTGTGTATAACGGACTTTTGGGCTCAGAGGGAGAGGGAGAGGGTGGGATGATTTGGGAGAATGGCATTCTAACATGTATACTATCATGTAAGAATCGAATCGCCAGTCTATGTCTGACGCAGGATACAGCCTGCTTGGGGCTGGTGCATGGGGATGACCCAGAGAGATGTTATGGGGAGGGAGGTGGGAGGGGGGTTCATGTTTGGGAATGCATGTAAGAATTAAAGATTTTAAAATTTAAAAAAAAAAACTCCTAGAGGAAACCATAGGCAAAACAATCCCCAACATAAATCACAGCAGGATCCTCTATGACCCACCTCCAAGAGTAATGGAAATAAAAGCAAAAATAAACAAATGGGACCTAATTAAACTTAAAAGTTTTTGCACAACGAAGGAAACTATAAGCAAGGTGAAAAGACAGCCTTCAGAATGGAAGAAAATAATAGCAAACGAAGCAACTGACAAAGAATCTCAAAAATATACAAGCAACTCCTGCAGCTCAATTCCAGAAAAATAAATGACCCAATCAAAAAATGGGCCAAAGAACTTAAACAGACATTTCTCCACAGAAGACATACAGATGGCTAACAAACACATGAAAAAATTCTCAAAATCACTCATTATCAGAGAAATGTAAATCAGAACCACAATGAAATACCATCTCACGCTGGTCAGAATGGCTGCTATCAAAAAGTCTATAAACAATAAGTACTGGAGGAGAGGGTGTGGAGAGAAAGGAACCCTCTTACACTGTTGGTGGGAATGCAAACTAGTACAGCCACTATGGAGAACAGTGTGGAGATTCCTTAAAAAACTGGAAATAGAACTGTCATATGACCCAGAAATCCCACTGCTGGGCATACACACTGAGGAAACCAGAATTGAAAGAGACACGTGTACCCCAATGTTCATCGCAGCACTGTTTATAATAGCCAGGACATGGAAAGATGTCCATTGGCAGAAGAATGGATAAGAAAACTCTTGTACCTATATGCAATGGAATATTACTCAACTATTAAAAAGAATGCATTTAAATCAGTTCTCATGAGGTGGTTGAAACTGGAGCCTATTATACAGAGTGAAGTAAGTCTGAAAGAAAAACACCAATACAGTATCTTAACACATACGTGAACTGTGAACTTCCAGATGTTCAAGCTGGCTTTAGAAAAGGCAGAAGAACCAGAGATCAAATTGCCAACATCTGCTAGATCATCGAAAAAGCAAGAGATTCTGGAAAAACATCTATTTCTGCTTGATTGACTGTGCCACAGCCTTTGACTGTGTGGATCACAATCAACTGTGGAAAATTCTTCAAGAGATGGGAATACCAGACCACCTGACCTGCCTCTTGAGAAACCTGTATGCAGGTAAGGAAGCAACAGTTAGAATTGGACATGGAACAACAGACTGGTTCCAAATAGGAAAAGGAGGACGTCAAGGCTGTATACTGTCACCCTGCTTATTTAACTTGTATGCTGAGTACATCATGAGAAACGCTGGGCTGGAGGAAGCAGAAGCTGGAATCAAGGTTGCTGGGAGAAATCTCAATAACCTCAGATATGCAGATGACACCACCCTTATGGCAGAAAGTGAGGAGGAGCTAAAAAGCCTCTTGATGAAAGTGAAAGAGGAGAGTGAAAAAGTTGGCTTAAAACTCAACATTCAGAAAACTAGGATCATGGCATCTGGTCCCATCACTTCATGGAAAATAGATGGGGAAACAGTGGAAACAGTGGCTGACTTTATTTTCTGGGCTCCAAAATCACTGCAGATGGTGATTGCAGCCATGAAATTAAAAGATGCTTACTCCTTGGAAGAAAAGTTATGACCAACCTAAATAGCATATTCAAAAGCAGAGACATTACTTTATCAACAAAGGTCCATCTAGTCAAAGCTATGATTTTTCCAGTAGTCATATATGGATGTGAGAGTTGGACTATAAAGAAAGCTGAGCACAGAAGAATTGATGCTTTTCAACTGTGGCATTGGAGAAGACTCTTGAGAATCCCTTGGACTGCAAAGAGATCCAACCAGTCCATCCTAAAGGAGATCAGTCCTGGGTATTGGAAGGACAGATGTTGAAGCTAAAACTCCAATCTTTTGGCCACCTGATGCGAAGAGCTAACTCATTTGAAGAGACCCTGATGCTGGGAAAGATTGAGGGCAATAGGAGAAGGGGACGACAGAGGATAAGATGGTTGAATGGCATCACCAACACAATGGACATGAGTTTGGGTGGACTCTGGGAGTTGATGATGGACAGGGAGGCCTGGCGTGCTGCAGTTCGTGGGGTCGCAAAGTGTCAGACACAACTGAGATACTGAACTGAATACATATATATGGGATTTAGAAAGATAGTAACAACAACCCTGTACGTGAGACAGCAAAAGAGACACAGATGTCAAGAACAGACTTTTGGGCTCGATGGGAGAAGGTGAGGGTGGGATGATTTGGGAGAATGGCATTGAAACATGTGTATTACCATATGTGAAACAGATCGCCAGTCCAGGTTCGATGCATGAGACAGGGTGCTCAGGGCTGGTGCACTGGGATGACCCTGAGGGATGGGATAGGGAGGGAGGCAGGAGGGGAGTTCAGGATGGGGGACACATACACACCCGTGGCTGATTCATGTCAATGTATGGCAAAACCACTACAATACTGTAAAGTAATCAGCCTCCAATTAAAATAAATAAATTAATTTAAAAAAAATAATTCATGCTTCCACTGCAGAGTGCACAGGTTCAATCCCTGATCTGGGAACTAAGATCCCACATGCTGCATGATGTGACCAAAATTTATTAAAATAAAATTATACAATTATTATTATGTATTCAGTATATATCTATATTAGTTAGTGTTACTCAGTCATGTCCAACTCTCTGCAACCCCATGGACTGTAGCCTACTAGGCTCCTTTGTACATGGAATTCTCCAAGCAAGATCACTGCAGTTAGGTAGCCATGCCTTCCTCCAAGGGATCTTCCCAACTCAGGGATAGAACTCAGGTCTCCTGACATTGCAGGTGGATTCTGTACCATCTGAGCCATCAGGGAAGCCATACACACACACAGACACACATATATGTATATTTCTTTTTCAGATCCTTTTCCATTAGAGGTTTTCAAGGTTTGAAGTCATTCTTTGTGGTAGGGTTCTGTGATGAAGAGTCATGACTACATTAGATCCTCAGATCATTTATCCAGCTCTAATTTTATTTTCTTGTTGAATCTGGAATGGGTCAACAGGGCTGCCTTCCTTTTGAAGGCTTGGAGGAGAATCTATTTCCTTGCCTCTCATCCCCTAAAGGCTGTCTGCATTTCCAACTCATGGACTCATCTTCTACCTCCAGTTCCAACAGTGTAGTCTCTTCCAGTCTATCTCTGCTCCACACTGCCTCATATGCTTCCTCTGACCCCCCAACCTCCTTTTTATAGGACCTTTTGCTCTTACAGAACTATATTGAAAACACCAAGATAATCCAGGAAAATTTCCCTAATTCAAGGTTTTTAACTTAATCACATCTTCAAAACCCCTTTTATTTAAGGTAACATAGTCACAGGTTCCAGAGATTAGGATGCAGACACCTTTGGGGCTTACATTATTCTTCCTACCATACCATCAACGGGTTCACACTCCACAGATGCCAGAATCACAGTAGCTCTCCATTCTTCCACTTTCTGGACACCTGAAGAGCTGCCTCCCATCTCTGCCCTGACCCTAAGAACTCTCTCGGATATTTGTTGGATCCCCTAGGGATATATTTCATATTCTTGCCTCCAGGACTTCTTGGATGGGGAGTGCAGAGGGTGCCTCTCTAAGGACAGTGTGGCTGTGTCTTCTTGGAAAACACTGATTTCCTACTACTCTCATGAACTGGCTTAGAAAAGAAGTCATCTGAAGTGTTGTCCTCAAGCTGCAGTCCTAGAGACAACAAACAGCAGATTCATCTAGCAAAAGTGGTAAGTTGTACTATCTTGGTTGAACATTCAACCTACAGAATGAGACAATGTGTGTGTAAAATTTGCTTTAAAAGTCTGCTTAGAAATAAGCTTTTTCCCAAGGTAGTGTTTTCATAAGGTTTGAGATTCTTTGGCTTAACAAACAATATTAGCATTGTGCAGAAAAGCAAAACATCTTTCATTTGTCTCCTGGAAACAATGTTTCACCTTCCTTAGCATGTTTTTTTAGGCATTTCCATTTCCCTAGAGTATCCCTAAAGCTTCAGTCAACAAAAATCTCTAAATCTGGTCATCACTACCATCATCAGTTTATGCCAGATTCTCCCAAACAATTATTTGTGTGTGTGTGTCCAACTCTTTGTGACCCCATGGACTGCCAGGCTTCTCCCAGGCAAGGATAATAAAGTGAGTCATCATTTCCTCCTCCAGGGGCATCTTCCCAACCCAGGGATCAAACCCTCCTCTCTTGCATCTCCTGCATTGGCAGGTGGATTCTTTACCACTAGCGCCACCTGGGAAACAATACTTGGCTTAAATATTTGCTTCCTCAAAGCACTCTTGTGTATGTGTTTATTCTTTAAGTAAGTCAAAGAAAAATATTTCTAAAATGTATAACTCTAAGGCAACTTGGAATGTTACAAAACCAAGGCAGGCAATCACTGGGTATGTAATCTATTTAAGAATAAGGATACAGTTGTCTAAAGATACATTAAAAAGTCAACAAAAGGTTGTGAACTTGACTAATCACTGCTCAACACTGATTATATTCAGCTGTGGGCATGTTGGAAAAGGCCAAAATATGCAGTCTGTGAACTGACTCCTATTTAGCTGATTACTTATCTGCATCACAGCAACGGAAACTTGGGAATTGTGGTCCTACCACTCAAAGCCCTTGAAGACCAACAGTCTTTGGGGAGTGGGCCAAAGATTTGAATGCTTTTTGCTAGTATAATCCTGCTTAAGGCTCATTCCAGGAAACATACCCAGGGCACCATTGATTCAATATTTTGGGCCATTTAAATTGTGCAGCTGGGTCATCACACACTTAATCCTGGGGAAAGGTGAAGCAAACAGTTATTAATACAGCTCAAGATGTCAGTGGCCCATGGCCAATATTTGACATGGCCGTGATTTGATCCCCATGTTAAACACACAAACTGAGAAACTGCTTAAGCCTCTTCTATTTGTTCTACTTTTCTAGAAATCAAGCTTTTGTGTTAGTGGTAGGCAGGTTTTCAGGTGGCCCCACATTTTCTGTTTTTGAGTGATTCTCCCCTCACACAGTTCCTTTAAGGGAACCCCACTCCAAACTGCCAGACTAACATGTTGGACAATGTTGCCGTGTTTTCAAAGAGCTCCCAAAAGAAAATTATGCTTGTCAATGTATAAACTCTGCCACGGGGAAAGGCTTTGTGAATTGAAAGCCTTGCCTTCAGAATTTTCAAAATGATAGCAAATTTAGCCAAATTGGGCAAAAGTGAATCAGGTTTCACAAATTTTGGAATGTTTATTTAAATCTTTAAAACACATGTTGCCACAGCTGTGTTTAGCATAAAATTATGATGAAAATAATCTTAATGAAAATGACAGCATATTTATATAATGCCTTCCATCCAACCAGTGCCAAACCCACGACACAGCTGATCTCATTAGGCCTGACTAAATCCCCTTTGAGCTACAACGTAAATATTAGTTCCAATTTGCAGATGAAGAAATTGGGACATGGGCAAGATTATTTACAGCTAGTAGATTAAGTTATAACTAGCCTGACTCTCCCATCTGTGGAATAAGCTGCCATTAAATCAGACTCTGAAGAGGGGAGGAAAGGTGTCCTGTCTCCGAGTTCCCCATGTGGGTTGCCTTGTCCTAGCTGTGGGGGCAGAGCACCATGCCAGAGATGTTATGCAGTGCTCTTTCTAGCAATTCACTGTATGGATCTACAGGCAGATATTATCTTCTCAAAACATAGCAGCGAGGGTGAGAGTTGAAGTGACAGGAAGTTTTCTATCTTGGGTTTCATTGATAGGAAACAAGAGACAGGAAGAGGCTAATTCCAAGCCCCAAATGGCAAGGACCAAGACTCAGCACCCAGCCTGCTCTTCCTAGCATCGTTAGTCAGTCTTCCGTCTGTTTGAAATGTTGGGGATTGGTAAAAACATTTTACAAAAGGTCCATTGTCAGCTCAAACACTTCAGTTTGGTCTACAGAATATTGTCCTTTCCTCAGTCGAGATTCTCTTTAAGTGAGAAAGCTAACCCAAGCAGGCAAGCATATTGCAGGTTAGTTCCCATGGGTTTCTGCCAGCAGATGGGTAAAGTTCTGCCCCTCAACTCCTAGAAGGCAGCTGTGAGATGTTACCTTGTAACACAGGACTCAAACCCCCAACCCAAGAAGCACCTGAACACTGGAGATGTATCAATTACCAGTTTTGACTCTCCTTTTAGCACCATATTTTGAATTTTAGCTTTAAAGTAGAAAATAAAGCTCTGCTTCATCTCTGCCAATCAGTACTGATGTTAGGTATGTGTTTTCCAAACTCAATAAAAAGTTGCCTTTCTTCTACTCAGAAAAAAATTCCATGAAGCCATTTTTGCCAAAACCTGAATGAAATCTGTCCAGGAAAAGGCACTCTCTAGAAGGAGAAGAGAAAAACAACTCTTTTGAATGCCATATAGAATTTATCTAAATTTGAACTCTCAGTGCCACACTATATTCAATTTAGTAAAAATATACATACTCACACATGGAGGGAAGCTTTTATTTCCATACTCCTTTTTGCCACAAGAGTGATGGAAATAGTATGTATTTAATACTCTATTTAATTTATATTTTAATAGTTAATAATAATCAAGGCTTTTCCTATATATGGACCCAGCCTCTGACTGGCCTAGGTTATTGATTCACTTAGAACATGACTAAGGAAAGTCATTCAAGCTTTCTAAACCTCAGTTTTCTTATATGTAAAATGGAGATAAAATGGTTGTGAAAATTAAACTTTGACACAGAGCTTTCCCAAAGTAGGCCCTGGATGAATGAAAATTTCCTCATACCATCTTTTCAGTCACCATTCCTCTCCTAAACCTATAAAGATTTGAAAATCAGTGTGCATTTAATAAACTCTGTGTGTGTGTGTGTGTGTGTGTGTGTGTATGTGTACTAGATACACTAGAATATCAATAGTAGTTATCCCTGGGAAGTAGAATAATAAACAATTTTTATTTTCTCCTCTGTACTTTTCTAATTTGCAAAATTCACCATCATGTACATTTTTAAAGGCTAATTTTTAGAAAAATCACTTTGAAGACCTACTTTGAGAAAAACAAAATTGAGTTGTAAATATTTAGAGCTAACAAAAATAATATTAGAAAAGGTTAACCCCAAGTTTTCTTATATATGAAAGGAAATTGAGGCCCAGAGAGGCCATTTCAACCAAAGACTCTAAGTTGATCTGAGGCTGTAACCCACTTCTTAGTGTAACTAGTACCCCAGAGCTCTCCAGCCTATGAGCACAGATGAGGTAGCAATTTGACCCTAAGTCTTCTGCTCAATACCCCTGTCTGTTCAATGCCTGCCCTACTCAGTGATTCCACTGATTTGCATTGATCTGTACAGGTCAAGTTAACTGGTCTCTATAATGGTATACTGGTCACATACCAGTAGATACTGGTTACATACCAAGATGTGACAGTTGGACCTGGCTGAGCACCAAAGAATTTGGTGCTTTTGAATTGTGGCACTGGAGAAGACTGCTGAGAGTCCCTTGGATGGCAAGGAGATCCAACCAGTCCATCCTAGAGGAAATCAACCCTGAATGTTCATTGGAAGGACTGATGTCAAAGCTGAAGCTCCAATACTTCGGCCACCTGATGTGAAGAGCTGACTCATTGGAAAAGATGCTGGAAAAGATTAAGGGTGGGAGAAGAAGGGGGTGACAGAGGATGAGATGGTTGGATGTCCACCACCCACTCAATGGACATGAGTTTGAGCAATTTCTGGGAGACAGTTAAGGACAGGGAAGCCTGGCGTGCTGCCATCCATGGGGTCACAAAGAGTCAGATACCAGTTACTAACTGGAAAACAACAACAATAAATAGTGGTCATTAAGTTATTTGATATATGTACATCTTATATTGAAGGGCTTACCACCTCTGCCTTTGTCAGTGTCCCAAAATGGGAGGATGAGAAGCAGGGCCCCAGGGGAGATGAATAAGGCACTCATCTAGGTGCCAAATTTAAGGGAGTGTTGAAAAGCTCAGTAGTCAAGACAAATTTTGGTTTTTAAAAATCAAAATCAACAGGAAAATCCTTAAAGAAAAAATATCAAAATTTTAAGCACTGATAGTGTGGTATAACAGAAAATACATATTGGTCTTTGTCTCTGATTTCTGGCAAAGAATTCCTAAAGCCCTTGGAATTTCCTGAGTGACAAAAGCATATTTTGTTATTCATAACATGCCTTTTCAATCACATCTGAGTTTATCCTAAGGAGGTGACTCTGGTAGTCAGCAGGAAGAAGTGTGGGTACCTTGGGAACCCCACTTGCAGCTGGCATCTCAAGTGGGAAAGTCTTATGGGTCTGGAGCTTATAACCCATGGTCTGCTTAACTGTCAGAATTGAATTGAATTGAATTGTTGGACACCCAGTTGGTGATGGAGAGCTGGAGAGCTGGTGTGGAAAAAATGACAAGTACACAGAGTTGGGGGAAAACACACACGTTTAGTGTCATAAGTGATGTAAGAAAACACTGCACAGAGAGGATCAGCTGCACTACTGAGCCAGACCATAATGGAGACAGAGGCAAGAGGAAGGGTAGTCATACTGCTCCCATCTTCATGGAAAACTTTGATATTTTGTTTATCAGGGATTGCTGGCATTAATTTTTTTTGATGCTGCACTAAAAGATTTATCCCGATGACCAAAGTTCTTGGCTAATTAAATGAATAAATAGAATAAATGAATAAATAAAATATGGTTAGAATATCTATAATTGAAGCCAAGATTGGACTCTGGATTTCTTATCTGAATGAGTCATCACTGAGAATGAACTGCTCCACAGTCAAGTAATTTCCCTCTTCCCAGATCCCAGGAAAATGAGGCTTTTCTCATTTGTAGACTGTCCCAGCTTCTCAAAATCCACATCCAAGAAAACAAAGCCAAAACAGCCAATAGATTTAACAAAGGGCACCACTAAAATGCAAAGGACTTGAGTTCCGATGAGGTTTTCACTGAATGTGGTCAGAGGTCTGCCTGGGACATAAAACAGAGCAGGTGCTGCATCCTGAAGCTCCCACCAAGGTGACCAGGAAGCAATCACCTGGGGGCATCAATACTAGAAAGGAAGTCTAGAGTAGGGTGCAGGGAAATGGACCAGGTAGTCCTAAGTCCCTGCAGTAAGAGGCAGACAGCAACTCATGGCCACTCAGGTGATGGCAGCCTTGGTTAATCCCTTATGTTGGAGAAGACTCTTGAGAGTCCCTTGGACTGCGAGGAGATCAAACCAGTCAATCCTAAAGGATAACAGTCCTGGATATTCATCAGAAGGATTGATGCTTAAGCTGAAACTCCAATACTTTGGCCACCTGATGCAAAGAACTGACTCACTGGTAAAGACCCCAGTGCTGGGAAAGATTGAAGGCAGGAGGAGTAAGGGATGACAGAGGATGAGATGGTTGTATGACTTGATGGATATGAGTTTGAGAAAGCTGCAGCAGTTGGTGATGGACACGGAGACCTGGTGTGCTGCAGTCCATGGGGTCACAAAGAGTCACGCACAACTGAGTAACTGAACTGAACTGAGAGCCTGAAAGGAATCAGCTTAGAAAAGAGCAATTCAGATCCCATCATATGCATGGTTTTAGCATCAACTTTGGTGAAAATATATTAAAAGGCATTTTCTACACTGTGCTTCACATATCTACGTGGCTCTTGATTTCTGGAACTCTTCACATAACCTTCAAATCTCTTGGCACCAACACTGGAATACCACAGTTTTTGCTAACACCCAAAGCACCAGGCTTCTATGTGCTGGAAGTTCCAGTTTGCTGTGTGAAACCACTGTCTCCAGGCAGTTTGGAGCAATGACTGACAGGACTGACAGCAATAATTCTAGAAGCCAAAAGTTGAGGTTCTACAAAGGGGATCACATTTTCTACTCAAGGCCAATTGTTTTCCCAAGCTCTGAAATTTAGATTTTGAATTT
The DNA here is from genome assembly GCF_042477335.2 of Ovis canadensis. Classification (NCBI taxonomy): domain Eukaryota; kingdom Metazoa; phylum Chordata; class Mammalia; order Artiodactyla; family Bovidae; genus Ovis; species Ovis canadensis. Next base: position 13,970,518 of record NC_091261.1, read on the forward strand.
TGCCACTTGAAAGATTTTTTTCCACACCCTTCTCACCCCTTTAAAACAGTTCACTCAGTCTTTACAGCCATTTTGGACACTTACAGAGCATTGGAAGTAATAAAATTCACTGAATTTTATGAGACTTGGTGACATTATTTGTTGAATTCTTTTTTTTCTAAACTGTCTTGATATTTTTTTCTCCAATGTTTTGTGGTACCTCAGGATGCCACAGAACTTTTAAAGTACTTGATCTTACCTCTTGTTCATTTGTGGTATTGTTGCTATTTGGTAGTTTGACTTGATTTTACTTTAGGCTGGGTTTGATTGAAAGGGAATTGCTATAACAGGAGTTTTCCACTCAGCTCAAAAGTTTGAGTTATAAAAGCTTGTGTTTCAGTCTCTATACTAAGAGCAAGGAGAAAATGAGGTCCACATAGGTTGAGGATCTAACCAGTGTCACCCACTGATTGCAGGCTGACCCATGGATGGGACTACTCTCATTAAACCACACAAAGTCTGGCCCACAAGGCTTCTACAGAAAGAGACAGAGTTGCAGCTGGTATTAAAACCTCTTTCCCCTAGAACATGGTGAGATTCCCAGGGGCCTATATGGAACCTGAAACAGGGGCAAGAGGCATGGATCTCAGCCTATCACTGTCCTGACAGTTGGTAGCTGGTGAGGGCTAGCCCTCTTCTGTCGTGAGGCTCAGCTACTCCAAGTGTCTTCTGAGACACTCCTCCCAAAAAGTCTGCTCCATGGATCAAGAGACCCAGAGACTTCAGCATCCTCTAAAGGCTTTTGGTGACCTTCTCAACCAATATCCTTGGCTCCATGGCACGGCTCACAATCCCAGCACCCCATGCCCACCCCCTACCCAGCCCCTAGGAAGACATTCCTCTCCCTGCCTCCAGATGGGCCACTTCATTCAGCTCTCAGCCCTGGGCTTCATCTCCTATGAGGGCTGAGATACACTGCCTTCTTCTCCATGAAGAGGGAAAACAATGCAAAAGTTATCTGCTTGTTTCCTGGAAGCTGTATAAAGTAAAGCCAGCAGTATTGGTCTAGTTGTAAAAATAAACCAGTCTTTTATTTCTTATAAATCAGTGTTTTCTATGTCTTGGGGCACTTACAAAGAGAAAGGCACTCCATGGGGCATCTCTGTCTACATTGGCATCCCCAGAAACCTTTGAGCCTCCCCTCCCCTCCATCTACCTCTTAGCTTAAACTCCATCTGTAAAACTCTTCACTAAGCACCTACAACCCTGGGCTTTAGTGACCTCTGCTTAGTATTATAAAAATCCCTTAGGGCAGGAGCATATACCATCCTGATCCACTCTAAGAAATGAGGGGCAAGGGAGTAACAGTGGAAGGATAAACACAGATTAACATTGATTTAAGTTATCCAGTCATATCTGGATAATGCTTATGGGGAGAACAGGTTTTTATGGGTTAAAGGTAAAAATATTTTAAAGCATCACTCCAGAGCTTTAAATTGCTTTATGCTAAATAATATTTTAAAGTTATCATATCCAAGACCATAAATAACACTTCAGAAAAGCTTGATAATTACCTTTTTTCTACTTATATTAAACATAATGCCAATTTCTTTCTTAATATTCTTGTTTTATGAAATAAAACATTCCTCTAGTTCTGCTTCCTTCCCTCCTGTATTAGTTTCCCTACGACTTTTGTAACAAATTATCATAAAGTTGGTGGCTTGAAAAGCACAGATTTACTGCCTTACAGCTCTGGAGATCAGAATTCATAAAATCAACGTGTCAGCAGGGCTATGTTCTTTCTGGAAGCTCTCAGAGAGAAACTGTCTCCTTGCTTGTCCATCTTTGGAAGCTGCCAGCATTTCTTGGCTCTTGGCCCCTTCCTTACATCATTCCTCTTGTCATCGCCGCCTCCATCTTCACATCTCTTCCTCTGACTCTGACTCTGTCTCTGTGTTTCACTTATAAGGACCCTTGTGACTTCACTGGGTTCATCTGGATAATCCGGGATAATCTCCCCATCTCAAGATCCTTAGATTGATCACATCTGCAAAGGCCCTTTTGCCACATAGGGTAACATAGAGACTCTGGGGTTGAGAATATCTTTGAGGGGGCATTATTCAGCCGACCACATTCCTGAGCCACTTCGACCATATTTTGACCTCCCTGACCTTGCACTCACTCCTTCCCTGCCACCTTGGCCTCTGGCTCTTCTGGTGTCGTGTCAGACACCAGAGCATCCCTGCTGTTTCCTCTGCCAGGTGTCCCTTCCCCTAGTGAGCTTCCTGAACCACTCCTTCTGCTCCTCCAAGCCACTACTCAAACATCACCTTCTCAAAAGCCCTCTTTAATCCACCTTATTTGTAAATTTAGCTTCCTCTCCCTTCTCCAGATGCTTGCTATCCCTTTGTTTAATTAATTTTACTACACAGTAATCACAATCTAATCCACTGTATATTTTATTCATTAACTTTTTTCTGATTTTTAAAACATTTTTTCTTTTTAAGGGGAAAATGATCACAATATAGTGATGGCTTCTCCTAGTTATCTCTTTTACCACTTTCAGATGTGGGCTCCGGAGGGCAAGGATTCTTATTCTGCTGACTCTTTTGGACTTAGAAAAGTACCTGGCACATAATTAGCCTTCAAAAATATTAATTAAATAAAATGGGCTGGGTCATTTATTAGAGAATCTCCCACATCAATGTCTTTAAGTTTTACATGTTTGGCTGGTTAGACTCTCAATAAACCACATTTTCTAACTTTTGCACCATGCTAAGTAAGTTGGTCACTCACCTAGAACCAGATATCCTGAAATGTAAAGTCAAGTGGGCCTTACAAAGCATCACTACAAACAAAGCTAGTGGAGGTGATGGAATTCCAAATCCTGGAAGATGATACTGTGAAAGTGCTGCACGCAATATGCCAGCAAATTTGGAAAACGCAGCAGTGGCCACAGCACTGGAAAAAGTCAGGTTTCATTCCAATCCCTAAGAAAGGCAATGCCAAAAAGTGCTCAAACTACCACACAATTGCACTCATCTCACACGCTAGTAAAGTAATGCCCAAAATTCTCCAAGCTAGGCTTCAGCAATATGTAAACCATGAACTTCCAGCTGTTCAAGATGGTTTCAGAAAAGGCAAAGGAATCAGAGATCAAATTGCCAACATCTGCTAGATCATTGAAAAACCAAGAGAGTTCCAGAAAAACATCTATTTCTGCTTTATTGACTATGCCAAAGCCTTTGACTGTGTGGATCACAATCAACTGTGGAAAATTCTAAAAGAGATGGGAATACCAGACCACCTGACCTGCCTCTTGAGAAACCTTTATGCAGTTCATGAAGCAACAGTTAGAACTGGACATGAAACAACAGACTGGTTCCAAAGAGGAAAAGGAGTATGTCAGGCTGTATATTGTCACCCTGCTTATTTAACTTGTATGCAGGGTACATCATGAGAAATACTGGGCTGGATGAAGCACAAGCTGGAATCAAGATTGCTGGGAGAAATCTCAATAACCTCAGATATGCAGATGACACCACTCTTATGGCAGAAAGTGAAGAGGAACTAAAAAGCCTCTTCATGAAAGTGAAAGAGGAAAGTGAAAAAGTTGGCTTAAAGCTCAACATTCAGAAAACGAAGATCATGGCATCTGGTCCCATCACTTCATGGCAAATAGATGGGGAAACAGTGGAAACAGTGTCAGACTTTATTTCGGGGGCTCCAAAATCACTGAGAATGGTGATTGTAACCATGAAATTAAAAGATGCTTACTCCTTGGAAGGAAAGTTATGACCAACCTAGATAACATATTCAAAAGCAGAGACATTACTTTGCCAACAAAGGTCTGTCTAGTCAAGGCTATGGTTTTTCCACTGGTCATGTATGGATGTGAGAGTTGGACTGTGAAGAAAGCTGAGCACTGAAGAATTGATGCTTTTGAACTGTGGTGTTGGAGAAGACTCTTGAGAGTCCCTTGGACTGCAAGGAGATCCAACCAGTCCATCCTAAAGGAGACCAGTCCTGGGTGTTCATTGGAAGGACTGATGCTAAAGCTGAAACTCCAGAGGCAGTCCTAAGATGGCGGAGGAATAGGACGGGGAGACCACTTTCTCCCCCCACAAATGCATCAAAAGAACATTTGAATGCTGAATAAATTCCACAAAACAACTTCTGAATGCTGGCAGAGGACATCAGGCAACCAGAAAAGCAGCCCATTGTCTTCAAAAGAAGGTAAGAAAAAATATAAAAGACAAAAAGAGAGACAAAAGACGTAGGGACAGAGCTCCATCCTGGGAAGGGAGTCTTAAAAGAGAGAGAAGTTTCCAAACACCAGGAAACACTCTCACTGCAGAGTCTGTGGTGAGCCTTGGAATCACAGAGAGCAACATAATCGGGAGGAAAAATAAATAAATATAAAACCGACAGATTATGTGCCCAACGGTAACTCCCCCAGTGGAGAAGCAGCGCAGATGTCTGCATCTGCCACTAGCAAGCAGGGGCTGGGCAGGGAGGTGCGGGCTGCATTGCTTAGAGTAAGGACTGGGCCTGAATGCTCCGAGGGCAATCTGAGGAAACTAACTTGGGCTAGCAAACTGGACTGTGGGATAGCTACCACTCAAAAAGCCCTAACCTAAGACACCATCAGGCCCACTCACAGAACAAAGGACTGAGCAGAGCTAGCCAGCTGCAGACTGTCCTATCCCCCTCCAGTGACAGGCAGGGTAAGGCAGCCAGAGCCAGAAGGAGGCAATCGCTGCCACAGAGGCATTATCTGTCAAACTGCAAGCAGGCTTCAGTTCTAAGACCTCTTGGGATTCTGGACAGTCAACATCTGCCTGAGAAGGTGCACTGGTTGTACACCCAGAAAACCGAGCAGCAGGGACAGGGGAGGTGATAAGTTGCAGCGACTGTGCTTGCCAAACACCTGGTCACCTGAGCTACTTGGATCTGGGAAGGGCACAAAACGCAGGCCCAACCGAGTCTACGCCTCTGAGGACAGCAAACCCGAGTGCCTGAACCTGAGTAGCTTAGACCTGGGAGGTGCATGCAGCCCAGGGCCAGCCTCAGACGGTTCCCGGCACAGCAAACTGGAGCCTGAGCAGTGTAGACAGGGAAAGCGCACACGCCATGAGCAGGGGCAAACCGAGTGTGGCCGGGACACTGGAAACACACCCCAGTGTTATTTGTTATCAGCGTCCCTCCCTCCCCACAGCACGACGGAACAAATGAGCCTAAGAAAGTGTCCACCACCGCCCCGTTGTGTCAGGGTGGAAATTAGACACTGAAAAGACCAGCAAACAGAGGAAGCTAAAACAGAGGGAACCTCCTTGGAAGTGACAGGTTCAATAGAGTAAAACACTGTAGTTAGTACCAACATTACTTTGCCAACTAAGGTCCATCTAGTCAAGGCCATGGTTTTTCCAGTAGTCATGTATGGATGTGAAAGTTGGACTGTGAAGAAGGCTGAGCGCCGAAGAATTGATGCTTTTGAACTGTGGTGTTGGAGAAGACTCTTGAGAGTCCCTTGGACTGCAAGGAGATCCAACCAGTCCATTCTGAAGGAGATCAGCCCTGGGATTTCTTTGGAAGGACTGATGCTGAAGCTGAAACTCCAGTACTTTGGCCACCACATGTGAAGAGTTGACTCATTGGAAAAGACCCTGATGCTGGGAGGGATTGGGGGCAGGAGGAGAAGGGGACGACAGAGGATGAGATGGCTGGATGGCATCACTGACTCAATGGACATGAGTCTGAGTGAACTGCAGGAGTTGGTGATGGACAGGGAGGCCTGCGTGCTGCGATTCATGGGGTCGCAAAGAGTCAGACACGACTGAGTGACTGAACTGAACTGAACTGAACATAGGAAGGGGCCTACAGATCTTGAGAAATATAAGCCAGATCAAGGAACTGTCCAAAAATGAACAGACCCCACACTGCCCACAACAACACCAGAGAAGGTCCTAGATGTATTTTTACTATTTTTACTATCATTCTTTAATTTTTTTAATTTTTTAAATTTTAAGTCCTCTATTACTCTTTTAATTTTCATTTTTATATCCTACTATTACTTTGCACAAAAAAAGAGAGAGAGACCCTATTTTTTTAAAGCAAACCATATATATATATATATATAATTATTTTTGTGACTTTTTTTCCATTAATATTGTATTTTTGAAAATCCAACTTCTACTTTAGACTTTTAATCTTTGCTTTTTGGTATTTGTTATCAATTTTGTACCTTTAAGAACACAATCTTCAGTACCCATTTTTCCTTGGGAGCGAGATTACTGGCTTAACTGCTCTCTCCCCCTTTGGACTCTTCTTTTTCTCCACCAGGTCACCTCTATCTTTTCCCTCCCCCTTCTCTTCTCTACCCAACTCTGTGAATCACTTTGTGTCTTCTGGATGGTGGAGAACACTTAGGGAACTGATTACTGGCTGGATCTGTCTCTCCTTTTCATCCCCCACTTTTATCCTCCTGGCCACCTCTGTCTCCTTCCTCCCTCTTCTCTTCTTTGTATAACTCGGTGAACATCTATGAGCAGTCCAGACTGTAGAGCGCACATAAGGAAGTGATTACTGGCTAGCTTGCTCTCTCCTCTTTTGATTCCACCTCATCTCATCCTGGTCACCTCTATCTCCCTCCTCCCTCTTCTCTTCTCCATGTAACTCTGTGAACCTCTCTGGGTGCCCCTCACTGTGGAGAAACTTTTCATCTTTAACCTAGATTTTTTTTATCAATGGTGCTGTATAGATGGAGAAGTCTTAAGGCTACTGTAAAAATAGGACTGAAAACCAGAAGCAGGAAGCTTAAGTCCAAATCCTGAGAACACCAGAGAACTCCTGCCTCCAGGGAACGTTAATCAACAGGAGCTCATCAAACGCCTCCATACACTGAAACCAAGCACCACCCAAGGGCCAACAGGTTCCAGAGCAAGACATACCACACAAATTCTCCAGCAAAACAGGAACACAGCCATGAGCCTCAACATATAAGCTGCCCAAAGTCACTCCAAACCCATAGACATCTCATAACTCATTACTGGACACTTCATTGTGCTACAGTGAGAAGAAATCCAGCTCCACCCACCAGAACACTGACACAAGCTTCCCTAACCAGGAAACCTTGACAAGCCACCCGTCCAACCCCACCCACAGCAAGGAAACTCCACAATAAAAAGAACTCCACAAACTGCCAGAATACAGAAAGGCTACCCCAAACACAGCAATATAAACAAGATGAAGAGACAGAGGAATATCCAGCAGGTAAAGGAACAGGATAAACGCCCACCAAATCAAACAAAAGAGGAAGAGAAAGGGAATCTTCCTGATTAAGGATTCCGAATAATGATAGCGAAAATGATCCAAAATCTTGAAATCAAAATGGAATCACAGATAAACAGCCTGGAGACAAGGATTGAGAAGATGCAAGAAAGGTTTAACAAGGACCTAGAAAAAATAAAAAAGAGTCAATATATAATGAATAATGCAATAAATGAGATCAGAAACACTCTGGAGGGAACAAATAGTAGAATAACGGAGGCATAAGATAGGATTAGTGAGGTAGAAGATAGAATGGTAGAAATAAATGAATCAGAGAGGAAAAAAGAAAAATGAATTAAAAGAAATTAGGACAATCTCAGAGACCTCTGGGACAATGTTAAATGCCCCAACATTCGAATCATAGGAGTCTCAGAAGAAGACAAAAAGAAAGACCATGAGAAAATACTTGAGGAGATAATAGTTGAAAACTTCCCTAAAATGGGGAAGGAAATAGTCACCCAAGTCCAAGAAACCCAGAGAGTCCCAAACAGGATAAACCCAAGATGTAACAACCTAAGACACATATTAATCAAGTTAACAAAGATCAAACACAAAAAAAAACAAATATTAAAAGCAGCAAGGGAAAAACAACAAATAACACACAAGGGGATTCCCATAAGGATAACAGCTGATCTTTCAATAGAAACTCTTCAGGCCAGGAGGGAATGGCAGGACATACTTAAAATGATGAAAAAAAAAAATAACCTAGAGCCCAGATCACTGTACTCAGCAAGGATCTCATTCAAATACGAAGGAGAAATCAAAAGCTTTCCAGACAAGCAAAAGCTGAGAGAATACAGCACCACCAAACCAGCTCTCCAACAAATGCTAAAGGATCTTCTCTAGACAGGAAACACATAAAGGGTGTATAAACTTGAACCCCAAACAATAAAGTAAATGCCAACGGGACCATACTTATCAATAATTACCTTAAACGTAAATGGGTTGAATGCCCCAACCAAAAGACAAAGACTGGCTGAATGGATAAAAAAACAAGACCCCTATACATGTTGTCTACAAGAGACCCACCTCAAAATAAGGGACACAAACAGACTGAAAGTGAAGGGCTGAAAAAAGATATTCCATGCAAATAGAGACCAAAAGAAACCAGGAGTAGCAATACTCATATCAGATAAAATAGACTTTAAAACAAAGGCTGTGAAAAGAGACAAAGAAGGACACTACATAATGATCAAAGGCTCAATCCAAGAAGAAGATATAACAATTATCAATGTATATGCACCCAACATAGGAGCACCACAATATATAAATGAACCACAAATGCTAACCAGTATGAAAGGGGAAATTAACAATAACACAATAATAGTGGGAGATTTTAATATGCCACTCACACCTATGGATAGATCAACTAAACAGAAAATTAACAAGGGAACACAAACTTTAAATGATACAATAGACCAGTTAGACCTAATTGATATCTATAGGACATTTCACCCCAAAACAATGAATTTCACCTTTTTCTCAAGCACACGTGGAACCTTATCCAGGATAGATCACATCCTGGGCCATAAATCTAGCCTTGGTAAATTCAAAAATATTGAAATCATTCCAAGCATCTTTTCTGACCACAATGCAGTAAAGATTAGACCTCAATTACAGGAGAAAAACTATTAAAAATTCCAACATATGGAGGCTGAACAACATGCTACTGAATAACCAACAAATCACATAAGAAATAAAAAAAGAAATCAAATATGCATAGAAATGAATGAAAATGAAAACACAACAACCTAAAACCTGTGGGACACTATAAAAGCAGTGCTAAGAGGAAAGTTCATAGCACTACAGGCATACCTCAAGAAACAAGAAAAAAGTCAAATAAATAACCTAACTCTACACCTAAAGCAACTAGAAAAGGAAGAAATGAAGAACCCCAGGGTTAGTAGAAGGAAAGAAATCTTTTAAATTAGGGCAGAAATAAATGCAAAGGAAACAAAAGAGACCATAGCAAAAATCAACAAAGCCAAAAGCTGGTTCTTTGAGAGGATAAATAAAATTGACAAACCATTAGCCAGACTCATCAAGAAACAAAGGGAGAAAAATCAAATCAATACAATTAGAAATGTAAACGGAGAGATCACTACAGACAACACAGAAATACAAAGGATCATAAGAGACTACTATCCGCAATTATATGCCAATAAAATGGACAACGTGGAAGAAATGGACAAATTCTTAGAAAAGTACAACTTTCCAAAACTGAACCAGGAAGACACAGAAAATCTTAACAGACCCATCACAAGCACGGAAACTGAAACTGTAATCAGAAATCTTCCCGCAAACAAAAGCCCAGGTCCAGACAGCTTCACAGCTGAATTCTATCAAAAATTTAGAGAAGAGCTACCACCTATCCTACTCAAACTCTTCCAGAAAATCGCAGAGGAAGGTAAACTTCCAAACTCATTCTATGAAGCCACCTTCACCCTAATACCAAAACCTGACAAAGATGCCACAAAAAAGAAAACTACAGGCCAATATCACTGATGAACATAGATGCAAAAATCCTCAACA